>NC_092422.1:17963297-18282464 GCF_036169615.1 Heliangelus exortis | reverse complement strand
CGAGGGACGTAAAGAGTGACATAAAGGCTTCTACAGGTATATGAGCAGTGAATAAAAGACTAGAGAAAATGTGGAACTGCTGCTGATGGGACCATGAGATCTGGAGACATGAGACATGCCTCAGTGACTTCTTCACCTTGGTTTTTAATGGTAAAAGCAGACTTCAGCAATGTCAGATCCTGAGAGGGAAATCCTTCAGAGGGAAAGTCTAGAGCAAGAAAGACTTGGATCAGATTAGGGAACAAGCAAGCTGGATATAACAAGCATGTGAGGCTTCATAGGACACCCACAAGTGCTGAGGGAGATGGCCAATGTCATTGTAATCTCAATTGTTGAAGGTCATGACAATCAGATGTTCCTGGCAACTGGAAGAGAGAAAACGCCCCTTCTATCTTCAAGAAGGGCAAATAGGAGGATCCACAAAGCAACCAGCTAGTCAGCCTCACCTCAGTTCCTGGGAATGTGAAGAATCAAATCTTTCTAGAAGCCATTTACAAACATGAAGGACAAGAAAGTGGTTGAAAGTAGTCAGTGTGGATTTACAAAGGGGCAAACATGCCAGACCAAACCAATGATGATTCTTGTATGATGAAACTACTAACTTGGTGGGTAAGGAGAAAGAATTAGATGTCATTTATCTTGATTTTAGCAAGGATTTCAACACTGTCTCATACAATATCCACACTGACAAACAAGTACTGGTTAAATGAGTGGATAGTGAGATGGAAAATGGGCTGAGTTGCCAGGCTTAAAGGTTTGTGGTCAGCGGCATGAAGTTCAGATGGAGACCAATCATTAGTGGAGTAGGTACAGAGTGAGTACAGCTAGTGCATTGCTACTGAGGCCAAACTGTTTAGCATCTTCATCAAAGACCAAAATAATGGGACAGAACGAACCCTCAGTAAGTTTGTAGACTACGCAAAACTGGGAGGAGAGGGCAAATGAGTGTGCTGCTATTCAGAGGGACTTGGCAGCATGTAGAAATGAGCCCACAGGAATGACATGAAGTTAAATTCCAAGTCCTGTACCTGGGCAGGAATAACCACAGGCCTCAGAACAAGCTGAGGTCTGACCAGCTGGAAAGCAGCTTTGCATAAAAAGATCTGGAGGTACAAGTGGACACGGAGTTGAACATGAGGCAGCAATATTTCCTTGAAACACAGAAAGCCAGTGGCACCCTGCACTGCATTGCAAAAATGTTGGCATCAGGCTGAGGGAAGTGACACTTCTCCTCCTCCCAGCATGGGTGAGACACAGTTGCAGTGATGGATCTCAGTACAAAAAAAGACACAGACATATTGGAGTGACTTCTGTGAAAGGCCATAAGGGTAATTAAGGTACAGAAGCATTGTTATACAAGGAGAGGATGTGAGAGCTGGGACTGTTTAGCCTAGAAAAGAAAAGACATGGAGGAGATTATCAGTGTATATAAATACCTGATAGAGAGTGGAGGTAAAGAAGAGGGAGCCAGGCTCTTCTCAGTGGTATCCAGTGAATGGACAGGGGCAATGGGCACAAACTGAAATAAAGGAAATTTCACTTAACCATGAGAAAAAGCCTTTTTCCTGTAAGAGTGTTCAAATATTTTTTTTCCAGAGGGGCTGCCCAGAAAGGTTATGGAGTCTCCATCCTTGGAGATACTCAAAACAAAATTGGACATGGTCCTGGGCAGCCTGCAGTAAGTGACCTTGTTCTGATCAGAGGGGTTATACTAGATGATCTGCAGAGCTCCCGTCCAACCTCAAATGCTCTTTGATGGTGTGAATTCATGATTTGAGTCAAACAGCCTGGTCCCCAGATGTCTCTCATTGCCTTCTGCATTGCAGAGGCCACCTTTGCTCTCTGAAAGGAGAGCACAGGAGCACTGCAGGGCTAACACAAGGCCTGCTGTGCTGGGTACAGTTAGCACACGCAAGTATCTGCACCCTATTTGCATGCCTGAGTTAGGATCACAGAATGATAGAATGGCTTGGGTTGGGAGAAACTTTAAAGATCATCGTGTTCCATCCTCAACTCCAGAAGACCAGGCTGCTCAAAGCCCCTTCCAACCTGGTCTTGAACACTTCCAGGGATGAGGAATCCACAGCTTCTCTGAGCAACCTTTTCCAGTGTCTCAAACACCCTCATAGTACAGAGTTTCTTCCTAATACATAATCTAAATATAGCATTTTTCAGCTTGAAACCATTACTTATCACCACATGTTCTTATATAAGGTCCCTTTCCAGCCCCCTTCATTTGTTCACTTTGTAATCATTGCAACAAATACAGTAGGCCCAATAATAAGTCTATACAGTGATATAATTTTTTAACAGTAGCAGGAAACAAAAAATTATCTTCACAGTCTGGACACAAAGCATCTTTCTGGCAGCTCCCTGGGGAGCTGGCTTTGACTCACTGTCTCGTTTCCTCAGCAGTACAAGGCACTGTAGGATCAAGAAAATAACAGGAAAAGATTAGCAGGCACCTTCTGGAGCCCTGTCTGTAAGATATCTGGTGCCCTGTTGGAGCCATACATGTATGACTTTTTAAAGGAATAATTGTGGTTTTGAAGAAACGATTACTCAAAACTTGCTAAAAATAATAGAAAATTTTGTTTAGTCTGATTTTGGAGCTGTCTGCCAGTAAAACACCTTTCAGCATGAATAAACATTTGCTAAACTGACATAACCTATGGGCAAAACTCATTATTACCTTCCCTGTGAAATTAATGGCAGAGAACATCTTCGTGATGATACTGTGCTACCAGAGGCTGTCAGTGCCCAAGTGTGCCAAGTGACACACTTTCATCAGAAATACTGCAATATTTGGTGTTTTCACTCAAAGCTTCCACAGGTCCTAAAATAACATGAATACCATGAATGGATTAAAATCTCTCTGAAAGTATCCAAACATTTTAGCTACTGGCAGAAGTCTGAAACCATCTAAAAGCTCAAAAATCTAAATGGCAACAATCATCTCAGTTATAGATGATTTCAGAGAGTCTAAGTCATATAATTTGGACATATGGGGCCATCAGTGTTACTTAGAGTTCCTTCTCTCAGGCACAGAAGAGAAATCACTCATGTTTGATATTGTGGGGCTCAATCATCTTTGCAAGGCCACTGTCTTCCTTTTTTGACAGTGTAGCAAGGAGTGTTTTTTTACCTGAAGAGAGAGGTGAAATTTTATATTGTCCATGACATAAAGGGAAACGGTGTCTGGAAACTTCTTCTTCTTACCATAACCCCAAATAATTTCTTCCTTAAATCAGAGCCTAATACCCCATACTGTCCAGGTTTACCAAGCTATTGTCATTTTTGCTAATAAATACTCCAAAATATTTAGTAGTAGTTTAAATGGCTCCATGTGTTACAGCTGAAAAGATTTTCAGCTTTGTCAATTCTCAACCTTATTTTCATGATGTCTTGTTCAATTTCTTAAGGTTTTAACAAATATCAGCCTGTGCTAAAAGTATTTTTATTTATCAGATGCCTCTTAAACAGTATATGCTTGTGCTAATTTTCCCCTTTATAAAAAAAGTGTCTCATTTAAACATTTTGAGAATCCCTTTTACTACTGATGCACTATGAACAACAGAAGACCTTGCTGACCCCACAAAAGATTAATGTGTAGGAATCTGTTTCTTTCTGTGGAATGGAAGACGTCAACACTAAAAGCTCCCTTACCCCACAGTGAGCTGGTCCCAGTCCTGTTGTTTTTCCCGGTCTTCAGAAAAATCCTTGGCAAGAATGATCATTTTTCCAGTCATCAAATTTCCAAGAATCTTCTCTTCACATCTTTCTTTCTTTTGATGGTCTCTCTCATCATAGTAAATGCAGACCTCTTGCAGGAATGTGGGCCAGACGTGTGTAAGCCAAATGACTTATGCCTGGAACAAGCAACCAGATTAAAAAAAAAATATTACTAGGATTTTTTTTTTTCATACATATTTTGCATTTTTTACTTGATTTTAGTCAACTGTGCAAGTAACTCTGCCCAACTGGATGGCTGTGGGATCAACACATGTCACCATGTCACATGTCACATGTGGGATCAACACAGAACACCATGTTCTGTACCACTTTATACACATGTGAAATTGATTTGTCAAAAAGTTACAGCACTGCAGAAGGTTTTCATCCATTTACCTACAATAGAATGGTCAGGAGAACATTTTTTTTTGCCTTTTTTTTCTCCATCCAGATATGTCAAAAAAAAAAACTTCTGTTTTTTCTAATTGATTACCTGACTGTCTGTAACCCAGTGACCATGTTGTTGCCCTCTACTGAGTGGCCCATAAACACCAAAACGGACCTATTAGTAAGTTTTTTCAATAGTGTTATTTCTGCTAAGATGGCAAAAAGTTTTGAATTTTTGGCTGTCCTTTTGCAGGTGTGAGGCTCTGGTACATAAAATTGGATCCACATTTTTAATTCAAATCTTGGTCCAACAAGATGCCTTACTGTTTAATTTTTAATCAGCTGCAGTGCACAAACTCCTGAACACACTTAGCTGCTTTAATGGTTAGAGTCCTCATTTGGGGTGTACAGTTTTAAATAACTATGATCTCGTCTCCATATTTTCTATTCCTCTGATAGTGTCCTGCCTCTAATAAGTTGAAAAATGGAAGACTTTTCTACATATAATTGTATCTTGGTGAACACTCAAATAACAGAAGTGCCATTTTTTAGTACATGTGGATGACTCACAGGAATAGTTAATGGATCGCTTAAGTTCTAGTCCTTGTAGTTACATCTCAGTCCAGACTACTAAAAATTGATTAGTAGTCTATTTATAAAGATCATTATAGTCAAGCACACGTAACTTAAAAAAAATGGAGGAGGAGAGGTACTACGGAGTAGTAAGCATCGCCTTAGTTCCTGCAAAAATTATGGAAAAATACTCATAGGAATCATTTTTAGAAAGAAGGACAAGGGAACTGAGAACAACCAACATAGATTTACCAAGGACAAACTGTGCCTGGACAACTCAATTATCTTCTACAACAGGATGACTGATTTTGTGGACAAGCAGAGAACAGTGCATGCCATTTTGCCTCAACTTAAGTAAGGCTTTAACTATGGTGTCCTATAGCACCCCCAGAGACAGAGAAGGAAATATGGACCATGGGCAATGGTAATGGTGGACCATGGGCAAATTCCAAAATAGATTAAAGACTTGCTAGGTTGCTGAACTCAGAAGGCAACAGTCAACACTTTGAAGTACTGACATCTTAAGACCAACATTCCTCTGAGATACCAGAGCTGATATTGCCTATCATCTTCAACAACTTGGGTGATGGAATAGGCTGCCCCTTCAGTAGGCTAACATGAATACACTGGAAACCAGGGCTGTCAGCTGACTGGAGGAGCAGGCAACAAGAACATCACAAAATGTAACAAAGACAAATGTGAAGTGCTGTACCTGGGAAGAATAAACCCAATACAGGAAAACAGGCTGGGGACCAACTGGCAAGGCAACAACTCCACAGGGAAGGACTGGATTGTTCTTGGACAACAAGTTAAAAATGAGCAAGCGGTGCACCCTTCAAAGACCAACTATGCATTGCCTACATTAGCAAGACTGTAGGCAGAACACTGAGAAAAGAGGTTATACACTTTATTTGGCATCTGTGTTACTCCATCTGGAGTATTGAGCCCAAGGCTGGACTCCCCAGTGTGAGAGAGATTTTGGCAAGCTGGAGACATCTCCAGCAGAGGTCAGTGGGGTGGAGATTCTAATGTTTTAAAAGACAGTGAGGGACGTGAGTTTTTTCACCTTGCTGAAGACTAAGGAAAGATCACATCATAGTCTTGAACTATCTAGAGGAAAATTTTTAGAGAAGAAAGACTCACAGCCTTCTCAGAGAAAGACAGGAAGGGACAAGATGCAGCAGTCTCAGGCTACAGCAAGGTAAAATCTGACCAGATCTGGTGAAAGTAGTGCAGCACTGGAACAGGGGCTTAATGAGGTGGTAGCACCTCCATCCCCTGAGGTATTCAAAATGCATCTGAACGAGGGTCTGAGCAATCAGACCTAGCTACAAGTTAACCCTGTTCTGAGCAGGAATTTTGCCTCAATGACCTCCAAGTTCCTTATGCCCTCAGTTACCCTGTCTAAGTATTTTGTCTTGACTTCCACAGTGCACTATGGAGCAGCAGTAGCCACAGCCAGGACTCCAAACACTATTAAAATACAGGACCTAACATCGTTCCTATCTGCAGAAATGTGTATCTAATCATATTTGAAAATACTCCTCCTTCTTTACTGCTCTCGGTGAACAGCTAAAATCCAGTTTAACAGCCTAACTGGGAAGGACTGGGAGGAAGAATTCATCATAAAGAAGCTTGAGATGCCACAAAGCCAGTAAAATGACCTTTTTTCTCTGTCTCAGGGAGGTGTAAACATGATGGAGTGTATGATGGGCGGGGGGGCTGTAAGCATGGTGGAGTGTAGCCCAGGGTCCAGGCCACAGGCAGCCCCCTCCTGCGAAGCCACCTGGTGTCACACCACCCACACCAGGGAGCAGACAATTTGGGTCAACTCGTCCCCTTTCCACCATTACCATGCTCGCTCCCAATGCAATAAATAGAAAGGCTATTTTGTCAGGCCTGGCTGTTTTTATTCAGGGACTTCTCAGAGGAAGCCTCAGTGCACAAACAGGAAAGCAGGGGCTGTTTTTACTTCACCCATCTATAGCTGGTACAGGCGGGCTGACAGCAGGCGAGGCTCAGCTGCTCCCAGCGCACCCAACAATTTGCTCCTGTGGCAGCACTGCCAGCACCGGGTCAGGAACCGACAGAGGAAAAGCAGAAAACATCCTGCACCCTGACACCCCTGCACCTGCCCCGGCTGCCCCAGGACATGTCCCCTTGAAGGAGCTCCTGTAGCAGCACCCTGGCTCCTGAACTTCACAAGGGTGATGATTTTCCCCCCTGTAAGAGCTCCAACCTCTCAGTCCAGGGTGCTGGTCACGGGGAGGCCTCACCACAGGCCCCCAGCACCCCCATGATGTGAAGCAGTGAAACCGGGGAGTGCCGGGGGCCCTATATTTATCCCTCATGGACTGGAATTACAGACTGCACTGCGGATCTCCCTGCTGGAACACTGGTGAGAAGAAAAAGCGGCACCACACTGTAATTTTGTCTCTGGTGATGGGGTTTTCTTTCTAAATCCTGAGTATCAGTTTCGTTCACTGCTTCAGGCTACAAGAAATACGCTCTGCCTACAGCCATAACATCTTCTCTCCTGCCTCCATGTCACCATATAATGCAATGTTCAGCAGTTTTACAGGCACTGTAGAGTTATTACATGACATCTGTGTATGCAGCACACTGGCTTATATGACCACCCAAGCGATTAATAAAACTGGTTGCCTGCTGGAAATAATCTTTAACTAAAGGTTGAACAAAATTGGTCTGGAAGCCTTGAGAATAATTTAGAGTGGTTCCTTAAATCACAGAGATGCAAAGTCTGCGAGAGGTGGATCTTCATGCAGCTTTCATCATTAATGTTTTCCTCTCCATGGTCTCAACACCTTTAAATAGAACAACCTACCAAATATTATTTATGTTAATTTGTTTATTTGCTACCATAGGAAAAAAAAAAAAACAACTGCAACAACAATGCTAAGGGAACAAGTGTGAATAGTAGTGAAGAAGTGCCTTGGTTATGAGTAATTTCTATCTCTATTTTAAACTTCTCAATTACACCAGCCTAAATTGGACAAAGTTGAATTCTGTGGGAATTAAGGTCAAAATCTAGACCACAAGATCCAGAAAATAAGGAATTCAAGTTATCAATTTTTATCAATCAGCCTCAGCTTATTTTATACTTTCCTTGTAGGTAGTTACATGCACAAACGGAACATAAAATTATTTCTTAGTGTGCTTTACTCCTTGTTAATAACCTGAAAAGCACAACAGATCTCTGCAACAGAAAATGACAAATGTGGAAACAGCAAACACTGGTCTGTCAGGACATCACCAGCTTCTACTTTGATTTTATTGTGCAAATTAAGTCATAGTCTGGAGTACAGTGAGAGCTCTCAGATAAACATTTTAACCCTACAGCTTTCTGGATTTTGAGTTTACTGTAAATAGAACCACAATGAAACTTCATCAGAGACATTAGTTGGTTGGTTTTGGTTTGTTTGTTTTTATTTATCCTCTCAGTAAGAGGCTTACTACTTTTCTATTGACTTTAATTTCAAAAGGATGGAAAATAAGGAAGCAGTAGGTTTCAGGCTAGATTCTTCCCTACCATTGACCAGCTGAGCTCATGTCATGCTGGTCCTCAGTTAATGCCCAGCTGCCTTTTCTAAACTCTGCTTCTGCTGTAACTCCATACAGTCCATCTGCCAGGCAGGAATTGTATACGATTCCCAGAGAGTCACTGGATAGACTTCAGCATTTACTAACTTTATTTAAACTCATCAGGGACCATTATAAAGAGCTGTACAGAACTAACATGGGTCTTGGGTATTTGATCCAGGGTTTAATATTACAGTTTCCAGCAAACACACAGTTTAGTTGGGGTTTCTTCTGCAGTAAAAAGGCAGAAATATCTCAGTTGGGCAATGCAGATTGAATGGGTGACAATACTGGCTGTTCCAGTTGAGTTTGATTTTGCTGAATATATATCTTGGAAATAATTAGTCTAAGACTACTCGTCCTAGGAGTTTGAGTGTTGTAAAGCCAGTATAAATCATACAAAATCAGCAGAGTTCCATTGAAACAAATGAAAGTAGAGGCAGACTCAGCATCTCTTACAAGCAATGGCAGCTGTGTTTTCCAGTGTCCTGTCAGTATGTAAAGGAAATGGCTCTGTCTGTTCATATTCTCATCCAATGAGTCTCTGCTACACGCTTTTCAGGGCAACTGCTATTTCACAGATCTCCATCAGGACAGAGTGATTTAGTAGATCTTCTATTTAGCCCTGTGCATGTGTCAGAGTCAGGTAGGGAAGGTAAACAAGTTCATGCAAGGCTGTGTTGCATCCTCCTTCTGCATCAGCCTTGAAGAAGTACAGCTATTGAGCCCTTTCTAATCCCAGCACCAGGAGACACACAAGTGGCCAAACTCCCCCTTTCCTGTCTTCCCAAATAACATGATATAACAAGATTTCAACAGTCTAGACTTCTCTTCCCCTGACCTCCGTGAGCCTTAGACAAGACATCTCATGCATTGCTTCTCTGAGTATTGAATGGAGGCAGGAAGTTCCATTTTACTGTGAAATATTCCAGTATTTCAATTTAAAATGACAACAGATTAATAGATCTTGTCTAGTGCACATTTATGAAAGCAATCCATTTGTTTAGGAGGAAAAATTGGGAGGTTGGATGGGAAACCATAGACTAAGCAGGGAACTGCAGCAGAGAGCTTCTTGCTGCCTCAGGATACAAACTCAGATTTCATAAAATCCTGCCCCCTACAGCAAAATCAACTCATACTCATGGAAATAAGTGCAGCAGCACATGGTAGGATTCAGCTCCTGCATATTCACTCAAGTTGAAATTTGGAGCAGCTCAACTGTCAGTTCAGTCACTGGGGAATTGAAGTCCTGTGGATTATCTGGGTCTGGAAATGAGTGACTTGCCAGTGTGAAAACAAAGGAAGAGATGGTAAAAAGCAATGAGCTACCCAGTGAGTCCTGAGGTACCTCTTTTCAGAAAATAAATTCTGGGATGCAAGGGAAGAAGTAAAAAACTCCCTGGAGCTCCACTGCAGCATTCATCACTGTTCCTCATGGTACCCAATATCAATAAAATGTGAACTAAATAAGCCTATGTAATGCATGTTCTGCTCACTTTTTCCTTTCCTTTTAGGTTTCTCTTTCAAGTCTTTTTTCTTTGATTTCTGAATGAAATTTCTGCCTTGCTTTTGTGGTCAGCCATGCCAGCCATCTAAAGGTCTCTTGAGAAAGAGATTCATTTCAAGAGTTATTAATCATGTGTGAAGAATTTTGGTCATAAATACTTCAGAGATGTTGTCAAGAATAAGACAAAACAGAAATAGGCAGGTTTAAAAAAAAAAAAAAAGCAGGAGCAGTCTAAAAGAGCCAACTGCAGTTCTTTCTGCCACTCAATCCTTCATGTTTCCTTCAGCACAGGGCAATTCAGAGGATCAAAATAATTTAATCCATGGGAATAAGCTGCTGGTAATATGCTCAAGCCCTACAAATCTTCCTGTGTTGATGGAAGCAATGCTAAAAGTGACATTTTGAATTCACAGACAACATATCTCATGAAGTATCATCAGTACTAAAGGTAACAAAGAGATTTAAGAGAGTACCTAGCTAGGAAACACCAAAACACAAAACTTTAGAGCTTACACTTACAGTTTTTGAAACTACTGCATGCTTTTTCTACCTACAATAAAAAGGCATCTCCATGTACACTGAAATGGAGACCACAGCTTGGAAGATCACAGCAAAAGTGTGCCTGTATGAATGACAACAAAACCACATGCTCAGGCTGCCTTTGATAGTGGTCTGGTATTCTGTTCCTCACCTGTCCCTGAACACTGAAGGCATCCTTGAGCCATTAGTTCTCTTCTACCAGAGTCTGTGGGATTCACTGTCACTGGGCAGCATCTTACAGCTGCTGCAGCAACACGTGTGGCCCTGACTGTTGAAAATGCAGTGTGGTCAAGCAGAAGGGCCTTTCTGGGAATTCAATCTGCCTCACTGCAGTCCAACAAAGTTACAGCCAAAGGCAGAAACACATGGGGATCTTACATCTTATTTAACATTTGTCACCTGTGAAAGTGCACTTTTTAACAGCAGAGGATCCTCAGGAAAGAGAAGCCAGTCTCTAAGCACCCCTAGGAAAGTATTCAGCATTCACTGATACAGTGCAGGTGTCCTTTTCTAAAGAAATACTATTTAATTTCTGAAATCCATCATATTTTTGCTTTGTATTAATTCACAAAGACTCCCAAAGTATTCCTAAGTAATTTTGGAGTGATGAGTTTAAATGAAGTTCTCTGTGTAGCTGTTGTTTTGTCTGTCACTAACAAATGAGGCAGAGAGAATTGTCCCCCAGCTGTTACATTCCACCCAAAGTTCTGGCTAAACAACCTACCTAAAAAAAAGTGGGTTTTTTTGGTTGTTGATATTAACAATTGTTATAATGGAGCAGAAGTCCATTACCTGTCAAAGCTCCAGTCGTTGCATCGTGACAATTCAGATGGAAGAGAGGGAGCATGTTTACTGTACACAGAAGTAAGGTTTTTAGCTTTGGCTGTGGTGAAGCAGGTGGTCACTGCTGTGAGAACTGGTGGCTTGGGGGCAGAGAGCTCCTTTCCAACAACTAGGAGTACCAGGTGCACTTAGATTCCCTTAAGCATCTAAAGAAATAGCCATATTTAATGATCAGAATATCCTTGCAAGCAGTCTGGAAGGCCAAACGAAAGTCAAAATCCAGGAGACACATTTACAACACCCAGTGCATCCAGTGAATCTGGTTTATACATCATGATCTGAAAGCAAAGAAAAACACTCAGCAACTACCACGCTGCTCAAAATAACAAATTACTTTTCTCAAGGTTTGGACAAGTAAATAGGTTTTCTTATTGCATGTTTATATGAATCATTTCAAATGATTTATTGGTTTGTTTTGTCATTAAAACTACAGGCTCTGAGTATCCCTCAACTTCTGTTGTATGTGTTAAATTTTATCAGACACATGCACTTCAATTTGTCTCTATTAATGGCCCCAGATTCTTGAGTTTGAAGAGACCATGGGGAATAATGCAAGGATCTATTTTAAGTCTACAGCTATTTTCTATTTTGGCAAAGAAATAACTGACAGTAAATAAATACCACGCCATCATTTAGATAGATACATGTGGATGATTCTGGGTGACCTTACAGAGTCCAGCAAAATAGGAAGCAAAAAAATCAGAGCTAACATAAGGAATGTGCAAAGATGAGTTTAACACCATTAAACTGCTAGCAGATGAAAGTCTGATACTGATCTAACTTCAACTGTTTAATCACTTCTTCCTATGCAACCTTTTCAAACTCGAATCCAAAATTAACTGTTGCTGTTAGACTCACTCCAGATGTAGGACCTGCTTCTAGAAATGCAACTATTAATAAAATTTTATTCATGATACAGAAATTAGGCCATTTCTGTATTTTTTTTCATAGTCCACTTACTAATATGTGATGTATATAAGGATGCATTTGGAAATGTTGGTCTTTGTGCAACACACTACACCTCTCCCATTGTCCAACCCTTCTAGTTTAGAGGTGCACATTGTCCTAGAGGCCCCATTGTCACCCTGATAGGAAAGAGCAGACATCTGATAAGATTTTTGCTGCTCATCTTCTATGTTTCCTCATCAGACCCTAAAAGCAGCTACAGTAGGTAAGGCCTCTGGCAGTGCCCAAGAGTAAATACAGATGGAAAAATCTAAAAAAACAAGGCTATAGTGAAACCTCCACAAATTATTCTCTTGAATTTGGAAGCCATCATTGCTTTAGAGCCATCATACCATCAGGAAGTGGCATTAGGTTCTTGTATTATAGGAAATGTAAACAGCTGTGCCATATCTACCTTCTTCCACACTTTATGTGTTTATAGACAGGGCCTTCTTTCCCCCCAAGAAACAGACCCAGTAATTAGCACTCTTTAAAATACAGAAAGCACTTTCTACCTCCCAAATAAACTCAGCATATGCCATCCCTTTTCCCTCTCCTCACTTCAGCCCTTGGGTCCCACAGCACAACACTGATCTGCCAACCCAGCCATGGCCTCCTCACGACCATTCTGTAAAATCCATCAGCAGAGTAATCAAAGGTAAAAATGTCCTGCCATCCAAATCCCTGTATGGTGAGCCTACATCCTAGCAATTGAGAGGCTAAATCCTGGTCTCCATGAACTGAAGTAGACATCAGTGTGTGTGCCATTCTAGCTTCAAATTTCACGGTCTGTAAGACTAGGTCCATCCTTTTTTTCTGATTAGGCCACTCTGCAGTCTAATCTACAAAAACAGATGCATGGGTTGAAGTGCTGCTTCTCTTACCTTCACAGAGGTCTTGCATCTCTGCTTCACCAGCAACCCTCAAAACATGGGACAGGACAAAGCACTGAGTAGAGATCTTGTTCATCACTTAGAGACAACTACACCAACGCTGATGCTTCATCTCTTCAAAGTTTGTCTTATCTGCTGGGAAAGTTAAAATACTTAAAAATAGAAGTCCTTTCTCTTTCTGGGATGCTTTAATGACCTGCTAGCAGAGGAGTAACTGGCTTAAAGATACACTCTTGTAAAAATGGATGTGAAAAGAAGCACATGAGATGGGAGTGGGAGGTGAATTTATGCAGTTGCACAGTTTCTCCTTCCCCCATTGCCCAGCTTGTCCTTATCACCACCGAGATTGTTAAGTCTTTTCCCTACTAGGAACTGGGCTTGCTTTAGCTGGTAGTGCTCCAATTAATGTTATCTCTATCTCTGGAATAGTTAGAATTCCTTAAAAATCCTATGTGGGATTATATAAGTTTATTTGGCCAATACTTTTAGAATATTTGTTTCTTTTCACTCAGACAAAAATATTCAGGCCATTATGCTATCTAGTGCATTAGAGCTGAGCTCAGCCTCTGCTCCAGAAGACATCAGGACTGGCAAGAGATACCCACACTCCTGGGCTATGCTGGTGACCTTCCCAGCACCACCATCACTGCTGGTGATGCCATTAATGGTGCCACACAGTTCCCTACTCACAACAGAGCAAGATCTACAGATACCTGAGCAAATGAGGTTCAGCTCCCATATAGATGAGGTTGCCCAATGCTAATTTCAGAAACCATTTACCCATCTGTTCTTGTGCTCAGTTCTCCCCCATATTTTCTTTGCCCTCTTCCTTGACTCAGAGGTATTTTACTGTATCCATCGCTATGTCATCCCACAGAGAAAAACAGTATTTAGCACTAGTCCTAAGAGCAGAAGCTCTTGAACACAAATCAAGTTAAACCAGCAGTGGGTACAAATTGATATATCACCACTGATTCCTTTGGATCTGTGCCACTACTCTGGTTTTTGTCAGGATACCTAGCAGGAAAATTTTCAGATGGGTTGTTTTTTAATACTAAGACATAGCAAAATAGTCCAGCCATAGATCTCTTCTATGGAACAGTCTTCATTTTGAAACACAGATCGTCATCTTTCTTTTATAAAAATAATACAACAGCCTTAAAGTTCACTCACAGTTGCTACTGAGGTTTTGGGTCGTTAGGTTGGATTTTATTTATGGGATTTTTTTTTAGAAAGATCGTAATTCACATATATCCCCACCTTTCAAAAATCATTCTGTTGTTCTTAAGGAACTTGCTTTCAAAATAAAGAATTCTTCCACATGTCCTGTTTTGGTGCTGGAGTGGAAATCAGTGCCGTAGCTGGTACACTTGATAGTTTTACTCACTTAACAGACCACTTAGTTTACACAAATTGCATACTTGCTGGTTTTACCTGTCCAAATTGCATAAATAAGCATCCACAAAAGAGCCAGAGTAAAATCTAAGCATGCATTCAGGAGGTGAACTTCACCAAAATGTAGCTATTTGTGCATGGAGAGCACTTACACTTGTATTTAGTGCAGAGTTATCACTCTGACAGCTTCCTTTTGTCACTGCTGTGTATTGGCTTCTATTACAAACCACCAAAGAGCTGAAGACAAAGAAAAACTTCCACATTTCCCAAACTATTTCTGGAACACATGGAGGTCAAAAGGGCAGATTCTGCTCCACACCACACCCACCAGTGGAACTGCTCTGCTGCAGGAGGACAGGCTGGAGAGTGCAGGGTTCACAGAGAGATTTTAAAGGAAACTTTTTGATAGCCGTGTTACACCAAGTCACTTAAGATACCACAAAGAAGGGAGGAAAACAAATTCTGCTTATGCTGAGTAAACTCTTCCAGTTCAGTAGTTATAGGCTTGAGTGTTAGAGGAGATGTTTTTCATAACAAGTGTGTTTTTTCGTACTGGCTATACTTCCTAAATCTCTGCTCCCTGGAATTTGCATCTCCTTCCCCTTTTCAAAGGACCATGTGTTCTTCTTTACCCTCCACCAACACACTTCAAATATTCCTTCCTCTCCTGTTGTAACTGTGGCTATCAAAGCAACTCCACAGCAGGGATGCTATCAGCACCCGGGGGAACATCACAGTTCTGGAACCCTTCTGTTACTACACACGCAGTTTCCTCAATCTAGTCCATTACATTTTTTTATCTTTCTCTTGCACACCTTTCCCCTTTTTCCTCTCTCCCTTCATGTTTACTCCAAAACACAAAACTTCCTACAGTAAAGCAGGAAGAAACTGAGCCCATCACTAAATGCAAGCACTGGCTTCAATCCTTAAAATCCAACATGCACTTTGCATTTCACGCTCTTGTGTAATGGAGGGTTCAGGTGTTTCTGATGTTGCTGCCATGAACTAAAAGCAGAGTGATACAAATGTGAGCTAAAAAGGATCCTTCGATCCCTAACTGCAATCATGGATAAAGCTGGGAATTCTCCAGCACACGTCAAGCAGCTGCTACTGAGAACAGGCTCCAGGGATGTACTTTGGTGCATTCCTGGCCTGACTTGGTGCCTCTTGCTAACTCAGTTTTCAACCACAGTAATTCTTATGCTGGCTCATTACTAGAGCACTGTAAAAATAAAATGTTTGCACAGTACTGAAACTTCCTCCTAGCTGCTGCTCTCATTTGCATAGCAAGCTACTGCTCTGTATAAACAGGGCGACAGCTGTTTCCATCCTATTGCTCCTCTGATTTTTCTGTCAGATTGTTTCCCTCTAATGCCCTTTGTACACTCCTAGTGCAATTAGCAGGGTGCTTACTTGATCTCTGAATAGCAAAAGTCGTACTCAGCTCAGCAGGAGGTGACTAAAAGAAGCATAGGATTGTCTAGATGTGATCTTGTGAACTGACTTGGTAATGGAGATAGCATTGAATTTTAATACTAACAATGTTCCTATGTATTTTTCTTGTGTTTTTATGTTTCTAGAAAACATTTTATTACTATATTGTAAGAGCTAGGAAAATACATGTTTTCATGTGATTAACAATTATGTAGGCATTTACACATCTGAAGGGAAGTAATTCAATATGTGTTTTAATTCAGGTAATAACACACTTTTCAGCAGTAGGGAATTTTTTTTGCTCTTGACAGATATTTTTATGAAGTGTCACTCATTTTTGCTTCATTTCAATTTCTGAGTAAAATGAATGGGAAACGAAAGAACTAAAGTTGCCACAATTATAAAACTCCCTGGACTGTGAAAATGCTTGGCAAATATGGATTCCTCATTTCAGAACTTGCTCAGCAACAGACTTCCAGATTATGTTCATTGTTGTTAAAGCCACTGATTCTAGTCACTCCAATGAAGGCCTTCTAACTACAAATGTTAAGGGAGAAATACTACCTCACCTTTACTTGATGTTTGCATTAGAGTTTTGAGCTTCAATGGCACCTCTGAGGAGATTGATACTTTCCAAAATCACCTTTAAGAAAAGACAAACAAAAAGACTTCTGCAAACAGGCAGCAAAGTACAGAGTTGAGTGAGAGTCTGGGTGGGATCAAGGCATGTTTTCTGTAATATACAGTCTATTAACAACAGTCCACAGTGTTTTCCAAGATGCATATAAGACCGAGAGCTTCTAACCCAGGAAAAGATTTGACATATTAATTATTGTCAGCAATGTCTGAAAAGGGGTGTGCAGGAACACTTCCAAACTGAGTTTGACCTTGTGGTTCCAAATTCACAAAATCAGAGAATCACAAAATCGTTCTGGTTGGAAAAGACCTTTAAAATCATCAAGTCTAACCATTCACCCAACTCTGCCAAGTCCAGTGCTAAACCATGCCCCTAAGTACTATGTTTACACATCTTCACTATGTTTAAACACTTCCAGAGATGGTAATTCAACCACCTCACTAGGCAGCCTGTTTCAGTGTTTAATAACCCTTTCAGTGAAGAAGTTTCTCCTAATACCCAATCTAAACCTCCCCTGGCACAACCTGAGACCATTTCCTCTTGTCCTTTTGTTACTAGAGATGAGACCAACCCCTAGCTCTCTATAACCTCCTTTCAGATAGTGGTAGACAGTCATAAGGTCTCCCCTCATCCTCCTTTTCTCCAGACTGAACAACCTCAATTCCTCATTCCTATGACTTGTTCTCCAGACCCCTCACCAGATTCATTGCCCTTCTCTGGACTCTTGCCAGCACCTCAATGTCCTTCTAGTAGTGAGGCACCAAAACTCAACCCAGGATTCAAGGTGCAGCCTCTCCAGTACTGAGTACAGGGTGACAATCCCTTCCCCATTCCTGATAGCCACTATTTCTGCTACAAGCCAGGATGCTGGGCACACTGCTTGCTTTCACTCAGCCAGCTGGTATCAACAGCCCCAGGTCCTTTTCCTCAGGGCAGCTTCCCAACCACTCAATTTGATGCTGCAATACAGTAAAATTTTGGGTTTTACCATCCTCATTGGTCCAGAACAAAAGACATCATACATATTGTCCATATTTCCTTGGACAGTCCACATCTATAAATAAATGAAGCAATGAATATACTTACAAAAACATTATAGAAAAAAATAGGAGCCAGTTGATTTTCCCACTGACCAAAACCAGACTCTATGGTTATGTATGTATGGTACTGTATGTAAATACAGTCAATAAACTGTATTTAGTAAGAGAAATATTTGTAAGAGTTCAAGTGAAATATGGCCTGAGCTTTTTGGCCTGTGCTGCTTTTGTTTTCAAAGAATTGTGTTTGCCTCGCAGAGCAGGTGAGGAACAGGAATGTGGAGAAGAGTGATCAAATTTCATCAGAAAAAGTACTGAGGAATAAAAGCAGCCATTACATTAATCCCCATCTTCAGACAAATTCTACTTCATGTCAGCAGCTGGCAAAGGGAGTGGGCAAAAGGTGACAACAGGATAATCTGCCCCTTCCACGTCCTTAAGCCTATTGAAAATCCACTGTCCTTGTCTCCACAAGAGTCAGAATTTTAACCCTTCAGCTGTACAGGAGTAATACTGTTTTTCAAAGAAGGACAAAACCATGCTTTCCTCATCTGGAATCTGTTTTAGCACCCTGTTAGCATCCTGACAGCCATTTGTGTCAACTTTTGACTTGCAGGGAAAGCCTCTGAGTCCCTGGACCAGAATCAATTCTCTTTTGTTTTGGTGGGAAGATTTCTGTCAGTCAGCTGGAACTTAGGCACCTTATCCTAACAGGAGGCCGAGGCAAATGTGATGGGTTCATCCCACTGCAACCTAAATGTCTAAGCTGGCTTAGCTGTGGAGAGGCCTCCTTCTTTGCACTGATGATAGAGCAGGCTAAGCCACAACCTTAAACCAGACCTTCAGCTTTTATTCAGCTAATGCTAGATTCAGTGCATGCCACCTCCCTCCTTTGTGTGATCTTCAGACAGCCTCCAGCCACTCTAGCTCCATTTTGTCTTCAGTGTCCTCACCACTGGTCACCAACATTTTCCAAGAAGATGCCAAGACACTACAGACCAGTGAGGCAGCAGTAGCATCTGCCTGTTGAACCATGTTTGAAGTGGTCCTGAGGCAATTTAGAAGTGCCTGTTCTATTTTTAGGTTATTTTTCTACAAATTTTACATCAGAGTAACTCTAAAAGCTTCTTAAATATTATATGGTGTTTTGAGGTTACTCCTGACCCCATTTAAAAAAAAAACCAAAAAAACATAAAACCAACAAATTTTTTTAAGAGAAGTTCAGCACCGCTTTTGTATTCATGCAAATCTGATCTATAACATAGATACTCACTGACTTGAAAGCCATCTGATTTTTAAACAATATCACAATAAAACCAGGTTGATCTTTAAATTATAATCCCTTGGTCAAAATCAGCCCTATATTTAGGTACATCTGTTGAGCACGGAGTAATATTTTTGAGTGCATGTAAATTTGCAGATGAATTCTTTAGGTTCTGGTGTAATTTAAAGCTGTACACTGAATATGCTCTTTTCAGCCCCTGCTTAACTCCAGCCCATTGCAGGATTAACCTTTACACAGCGTTCAAGCTACAGGATATCTCTGAAAGTAGAGTTCAGCATAGTCCTTAGTCCATGGTATTGCTGTAACACACCTTAATCTTACCCACAACTAAGCACAAGGGAACTAAGACTGGAGAAAGAGAGGGCTAGTGACCTGCCTAGACTCTCTCCTAAGATAAAGTGAGACAAGCACTGCCCCAGAATAACACATTACATGGGGGGATGAAAGGGAATGGGATGGGATGAATCACCCTCTGGAAGTACCTGTTCACTGTTCCCTATGCAGGGATTGAAGACAACTGTTTTGGGATGGATCTCTGACTTTTAGATGGCTAAAGTCTGTCGAGATGAAACCCATCCATCCTTGGACAGGAGAAGCTCACATTCCTGTTTTTTTCAGCCAGATTGTTTGTCTTTGCCCCGAAATGAACTCTCATTAATCTCAGAATAAGTCATGGCTGAGAAGTAGTTTGTGAATCTGCTTTTTATCTTTACCACCTTTCAGCTCTCCTTTACCATCATCCAGCTCAGCCCAGGTCCCTGGCATAGGCATGCTACTAGGCATGTAGACACAGCCTTTGTCATCTCACCAAAGAAAATACAATAGAAACTTTGTATTTGTGGACTGGCCTGGCTTCCTTATAAGAATATCTCAAGTGGTACTTATTTTCTTGTATTTGTCTTCCAGAGAGACTGCTCTCTAGGGTTTTATTCACTCATGAGAGGAAGAGAAATAAATGATGTAGTGATAGGACATCAAGAAATGTATATAATTTGGCAAAAACTGTCTAAGTACTAAACTCAAGTAGGGCTGGAGCCATAGCACTTACTGAGATCTATATTCAGAGCAAGTCCCCAAGCTCTCCTTTGTCTGTATTACATTTGTTCTGGCTATTAATAGCCTATATGACACCCCTATGACCAAATAAATCTGGCCACTGTGGAGGACCCCACGGAAGTGGTTTTGTTGTGCTGTGTGTGGGCTGAGTTTATGAGCAGGGTTCAAGGAAGCTGTTCAGGGGTTTCACCACCCTCCAGGGAAGCATCTCACACAGCAGCTTTAGGGGTAGGAGGGAAAGGAGGAAAGAAAGACCCCCTGTGTGGTGGCAATGCCTCTACACACCACTGGCCCAGGGCCAGAGTGGGTCTGAGACCTTTGCTGTCCAGCCCTGGTGCCCAGAACACCTGGTCCTGGGGACCAGAGGCAGCAATCTCCACTCCAAGAGAGGATTCCATTCTTAGTATTTTTACTTCATTCTGTTTTGAAGCAGTGAAAGGGTATGACAAGATGGTAAAAAAGAAAAAAAATTGGAGGTGCTTATTCAGTTTTTACCTCTTTTACATTTATCTCCTAAGGACTGAGGACAGCTTAGTCTGTTAAGATTAGGGACTTTGGAACAGCAGGCATTTACTTTTTTTTTTTTTTAATTCATCATCAGTGTAGATGTCAAACCTTCCTAAGGTTTAAAAAAAATACAGGTTTTTTTGCAATTAAGCAAGGGTGAGGGGATTTTTTCATTTTACCCACAAAATTGGTAATGGAATTTAAAAATGGTCCATGCTTTGCTTTCTCCCAAGGGACCTTGGCTAAGTACTGCTCCAGATAGTGGCAAAACATACAAATAGCTTGCTAAAGGGACTATCCCAGAACTGAATTTACTGCAGAACAAATAAATGTGACATAAACAAACAGGTCAGCTCCTGAAAAGGGGTTGGGCAGGGCAAAGAACCAAGTGTTGGGGTTTTTCCAATGGTTTCTCTGGTTCAAAAGGCTTAATTTCTCAACAGAAAAATACTGGCCGGGCAGTTGCAAGAAGGCATGTTAACTAAATAAGCAATTTTAAACCATTCAATCAAACTAACCAAGGGGAGTGGATGAAAAAGGTATTTTAAAGAGCAATTTCATGCACTGGAAGTGTCTTTTTTCATTCCTCTGGTTTCCAGATTCCAGGACATGTCTCTGCATGTCACCGAAATCTAGATGAAATCTCAAAGACTGAAATTCTCTGCTGGGGGCTTATGTGGAAGTTGAGTGGTCATAAACCTTGAATGGGCTGCTGAACTGGAGGAATTTCATTCAGAGAGTTCCTTTGCTACATAGTTTTATTTACATTTTGTAACTATATCTTCTGTCTGCACTACCGAAACCTCTTAGCAAGTTTTCAGCAATGAATCTTCTGTATAATGTGCTTTTTAAAGCTTCCTGAAATGAACTCTTCACACTGTGTATATTAGAGACCTAACATTGTACTAAAAATCTCTTTTGACTGCGTGTTTTTTGAAGGGGCAGAGAAGTTCATTCTTTCCATGCCTCCCAATGGTACATATCCCAGAATCATCCATCATGTGCAGATCAGCAAGGTCGTCATCAGAATGAAGAAATAAGAGTTCTAAATTGCAGTCCTACCACCTGAGAAATACCCAGGCTTTAAGATTTAGCAGAATGTTTGCATTCCTGTCGTGTAACCTTGCACATCCATTTAAGGTTAAGGCTCTGCCTGAAATATGGCATTCTGTGGGATTAACTATACGGATCACAGCATGGCTGATGTATGGATGTAGTGGCATTTTCTTTGTACTTTTTAGGTTAGAGGATCACTCTGATGCTGGAATTTAACCGTCGGAAGTGTATTTTGTTGACAGTTCAAACAAGAAATACTCATGTCCCCTAAGAGGCACGTTACATTTCAGCAGGTAAAGGCACAAGCCTGCACCACGTGGCTGTGCTAAGCAGATAGGCTTGGCTGGGCTGGCTGCATTTCCCCTGTACTCACTAGCCATATAAATGTCAAGAAGAAATAAACTAATTTTATAATGTGATCAAAAGGCAACCGTTTCTGTGGCATAATAATGTTCTCTGAATTATAGCTTGTGGATGGCTGACTTAAGAATTGCTACCTTTGGAGGTGTTTTACATGGGAAATATACTAAGATTTATAGGTGTTTAAGGTTAAATTAATGAAAAATATTAATCCATGCACAGGACTAGAACAAAATTAAAATCTGAGCTTCTGGAAATCCCCAAGAAATGGGGTTCACTCTCTGTGTTACCTTTTTCTGTGTGACCTAGAGTAAGTTTCTAAAGGCTGCCCCAACCAGCAGGCTCAGCAGTAGCCATAAACCCACTCAAGTGGAGGATTATGCTGTTTTCAAATAGATCTGGTTATATTCTGCCTAGCTCTGCTGTTGGCATCTGGTGACCTGAGAGACATTATTACCAGACCTTTTTGAGGTCTCATCTTCATTCTTCAGTCTCATGCTTTTAATTCCCTTGTCACTGTCAGCCTTTTCCAGATGCATGCCAAAGCACCTCATGAAGTTGGCAGAAGAGAATAGAAACCTGTAGTTAGTTTTACTGCAGTGTTTTCTCCAGCTCTAGCTCTAGCAAGGAGCAGGCAGTATAAAACTGTATCAACAAATCTGTTCTGATTCAAATCTTGTCAATTTTTTCTTTCTCTTGGTTATATTTAGATGTGCTTAAACACCATCATTACATATGGTTGATCAAAAGATTTTTCTACATGGTACAGGCAATAAAATCTTTTCTTCCAAAACACAACAGAGAACATATATTGGCCACATACGCTTCTTGTATATTTAAGCAGTACCTACTTATTCACAGCCTTCACACAAGACCTGATATGAAAATAGTTGTCACTAAATAACACCAGCAAAGCATCTTTCATTATATTAGCTGAGAGACAATTTTTACCATCACAATGGCTCAGACATGCTATTAAGTGTAATAACTGATGGTAAACATATATCAAAACAATCTTAAATACAAGACATCTGTAATATTTCTTCCTCACCTTTTCTCTTGCCTTTAACTTTGCTGTCCCACTGTCCCCAGCACCTCTATTCACTCCTTATGCATTTCAGGATCTTGTTCTACCCTGCTTACTTTTTGAAGGTGGGGTGAATTTCACCCACTTCATATTGATGTTTTGACACTTGGGCACTACAAAAGAAGAAGGACAATAGGCAATGCATATTCACAGCTCCTGAAAAAAAGGAAGCTGTAAAAAGTATTAGAATTGTAAAATTGTGACAAGCAAATAACATCATTCCTCAGGGAAAAGGATTATTATTTTTACCTTTGTACAGAAAAACATGATGCTGCAGCCACCTTAAATCTTGGTAAGATTAAAGGCTGCTGATATTACTCCTTGGCAGCATTCTGAAGGTGAAAAAGCCACATGGCAGTCACGTGAAGAATACAGAAAGGTGGCAATAAGAACATCTTCACAGTTGCCTGTGAAGCTTTGAAGCCTACTGGCAAAATAGAGGAGCTTTTACATAGGGTAAGTGTTGAGATATTTTCTGCTCTGCTGTACATTTGTAAATCCTGTCACTGACATAGCTGCTACCCATTTGCATTCCTGCAAGCCAAACTGGAATATACAATGTGTTTTCTAAGCTTTACCTGAGAACTAACTAGTAAACTCACCCAAAAATGACAAAAAACCCAAAAGCTATTGTTCAAACTAGAAATATTCTGGTCTGTATTTCTGTTCTATCCTGGAAATATTCATAAGATTTTGATATTTATGCTAGGCCACAAAAAATTAAAGACAATATAAACATACATTAAAGTCATTGTATTGCAAAAAGAGAATTAACCAAAACATGAAAGTAAAATACTGTTTTTATTGTGCTACATTTTTAATATCTAAAAATACAGCCTTGTTTATTCGGTTTTCATGATAACATTGACTCACCCACCACACAGTAAAGATTTCTCTATTGTGTTTGTTTTGCAGAAGTAACTTGCAAAACAAGTCCTTTCAGTGGCAATAACAGTTTATAATCGCAGAAGGGCTGTCATTTTTTTGGATTGGGAACACAAAATAGAACTTATGATTACCGTGTTCATACTCATAAATGTAAGTACCCTGGAGTGGAAGGCTTGAAAGGCTCTACATATAAGCTGTCTCATATGGCCTCATATGTGTTCTCTCATTTGGTATAAATAGCTTCTTCTTTCCCCTGGCTTGTACTTTCTTTTACTTGGCTTCACCCCTTCTGAGGTCAGAGATGTATTGTGCTGATCTCTGTGTGATGAGAGAGGTCAAATTTGGCCACTTGGAGATGCAGAAGCTGACTCTGTGCATGAAACATGCTGTAAACAAGGAGACAGCCTGTTCCTCAGCTTTTGCACAGAATTCTGACTGCCTTCAGTGAGGCTTCTTGTAACCAGAAGACTCTTCGGAAAATGCAAGTGAACTAAATCTGTTGCTTCTATTGAGATTATATTCCCTTAAAACAGCAATACATGGTCCTGCAGTGCCTGGTGATACACTTTAACCATATAACCCTACACCTCCAAACACTTCTCAGTAATAATCTTTTTTTGGGTTTTTTTTTTTTTCTTTCTTTTTTTTTTAATTTCTCAAGCCAAGGAACAATATGGCCAACCAGCCATAAAAAAATTAGAGTTTTGTGACTCTAACTGGATAGCATACATCCCGTGATGTGGGAAGAATGTGGGAAAAGCCAAATACACTGAAAGGAGAGGAGAGATTTAGAGATAGAGTTAACCTGAGCCCAGGAGAGATGGATTCCATTCCTGACTTTGCCACAGGCTTTTCCTGTGATGTCAGATAAATCACTCAATTTCACTGTGCTCCAGTTCCTGGGCATATTGTCAGGATAATGCAGAAGAAGGTCCACAAGGAGAAGGGGTGAGCATAACATGGCCATTAGCATCTTGTCACCCTGCAGCTCACATGCACAGCAAGTAACATTGCACTTGAACCAAATCCTACTGTTTTATTTCTGTCCTTTATTTGTCTTGTCCACCCAGCAGCAGGTCCATCTGGGCAAGGGTCAGCCCTGGCCACATGCAATGCCAAGGCAAGTTCTTGCAGGCACCATCATGCTGTGAGTTGCAAAGAGGACCTGAAAGGGTAATTCTGAAGGTGACATCATTACACATCTGCCCTGCTCCTGTAGGAACACATAAGGATCATGTTTGAGTTTGGGGATCTACCAAACTCCTGTTCAAATGCTCAGGGTGGCTGCAGCAGTGTCCTCTACACACAGTAGCACAGTGAAATAGGTCATTCAGAGGCAGGTTTGGCTCGTGTCATTACAGGAGCTCCATTGCAGCCGTGTCATTAGTTGCTAGCACTGGGCAGGCACCTTCCTTCCCCCGGTGCAGTATTACAGCTTAGGAAATATGTGTGGGGATGAAATGGGCAGTTAAACCACAAGGCAAAAGCAGCTACCCCAAGCTTGCAGGTTTGAAGAGGCATTGGCCAAAATACCTACTTCAGGAAAACTGCAGCCCTGAGTGTTCAGAAGAGGAAGATGCACTCACACCCCCAGCACAGAGGATGGGGCTTGCCTTGCAGCAAGCCTGTGAATGTGGGAGAGAATATGAGTGCCTGCAAATATTTGATTGCTGAACACAACAACTGTCTCACTTATTCAGTTGGAAAAACCACCCCTCAGACTAATCCTCCGCAGAGACTACTTACAAGGAAAGGTTCAGCTTGTAATGTTGTCATTTTGATTACGCACGAGAAGACAAAGAAATGAACGGCTTGATTTGAAGTATTCAGCACCTGCAACTCCTATTGACTTCAGTGGGATTTCTGACTGCTTGACACTTGTGAAAATGAGATTAATCATTTCACAGCAGAAAAAGAATTCTTTTTTTTTTTTTCTCCCATGACCTTGGGGATAAATATATAGAAACTAAGGAAAAAAAAGCTTTAGGGCTGAGAAAACACAGAGAATTTTCAGCCCAAAAGTGCAGTCATCAGCATATAGAAGTACAGGCATTCGTAGAAGTCTCCACTGATGCTGCAATATGGTGTTTCACAGCAAAACAAAAATAGAAATTATGCGAGTATGATTATTACTACAAGAAGTTGTTATGGCTGTAAGAAGTGATTACAACAGTTAGCAGAGTGTCAAAGATTCGTTTTAGCTTCACGTCCTCACTGGTCTCCCTGGGATTTTTTGTTTTGTTATTTTTTCAAGCAAGTACAAACTGTTTTTTGCCTTTTACAGTCTCTAATGTTCAACTCCATTTTTATATTTCTCAAAAACAGCAACTTCTGATTTAAAAGGCTCTGAGCAGGCATTCATAATTGAATTCCACTACAATTTTTGAAAAAAACCACAGATAGGCTGTTTGTTTTTTCAAGCTAAAATTATTTATAGCCATCAATACAAATGGTCTGCATACCTGCAGGCTTGTGTGGTGGGCTGCCCACAGCACCCGCATGGTGCCAGCTACAAACGTAACCCAGCAATTTGGAAGGATTTCAACATCAACCTTCCCGATTTCCCTGTCTAGGGGCTTTCTGAGTAATTAAAGATTGCCTGGCTCTTGCTGGAGGCTGCCAGTGCATTAGCTGGTATCAACACCAAGCTCTGGGAAAGTGTGGCTACCTGTATTTAGTGCCTGTATTCCATGAATTGTGAAAGGTGTCAGGGCTGGTGCCAGGCAAGAAGCAGCAGTTGCCACACACTTCACCATTGGGAAGGCTTTGCAGCTTCTTCAGGGGAGGGGGTCCAGCAATCTGGGGAAACACTAGAGGAATCTGTTGAAAGTTGTAAGCCAGTTTTATTGGAAAGGCTGCCTTCAGAAAGCAGTGCTCAATACTGCTTGTCAATATGGAAGGACATCACAGACCAAGGATTTTTCAGTTTAGTAATGCTCTAAACTCTAAACTCTCTATTTTCATGAGATATGGGTAGTTTAATGTAAGGTATATTTGAGTTTGAAGATGATAAAACAATGGCAAGGGTAGGGTACTACACCTAGGGAGGGATTACCCCTTACCCTGGTAGACAGAAGGATAACCATGAGCCAGCAATGTGTCCTTGTTGTCAAGAAGGCAAATGGTGTCCTGGGGTGCATCAAGAAGAGTGTAGAAAGCAGGTTGAGGGAGTTTATCCTTTCCCTCTACTTTGCTCTGGTGAGCAAACCTGAATCCAATTATGGACTGTCCAGTTCATGAAGGACAAGGAACTTCTGGAGAGAGTCCAGCACAGAGCCACTAAGATGATTAGGGGCCTGAAGAAATCACCCCATGAGGAAAGTCTGAGAGAGCTGGGTTCGTTCAGCCTGGAGGAGACTGAGGAGGGATCTCATCAATGCTTATAAATATCTAAAGGGCTGGTGTCAGGAGGATGGGGCCAGACTCTTTTTAGTGATGTCCAGTGACAGGACAAGGGGCAGAGGTCACAAAATGAAACACAGGAGGTTCAACCTAAACATAAGGAAAAACTACTTTTCTCTAAAGGTAGTAGATCACTGTAACAGGCTTCCCAGAGAGGTTGTGGAGTCTCCATCTCTGGAGACATTCAAAACCCACCTGGACATCATCCTGTGCAATCTGCTCTTGGTGAACCTCCTCTGGCAGAAGAGTTGAATTAGATGATCTCCAGAGATCCCTTCCAACATCTAACATCCTGTGATTCTGGAGGGAGATCTAATCAGCACCTTCAAAACAAAAAAAGGAAGTCACAAAGAAAGTAGATTGAATTCCTTGTCCAACATGGAAAAATAAGAAAGAAAATCAGGGTAAGTCAGATAAAAGCTTTGGAAGATCTTTCTAGTAAGAAAGTTTCTTACATCAAGAAACAGTCTGTCCTCTACATGCGAGTAGGATCTCCACCACTGAATGGCTGAGCAGAATGGACAGATGTTTTGTAGGAATAAGGCAGATCCTGCCTTTGAGTAAGACATAGTTCTCCATTGCAATGTCCATGGCTTCTGTGGATGCCCAAGGCATTCCCAGCCAGATGACAATGCACAGGCAAGAGTTAGAAACTCAGATCCCAATGATTTTATTTGAATATTACCCTCTAAACCTGACAACCCCTATAATCACACCCTACTGCAAGTCTATGAACTGCTTGGTATTCCACTCCCTCTAGTGTAGAGTTCTTCATTCACTATGACTTGTCAATCAAGATGTAGTCCAAATGTCCCTGAAAAATATATTTTGGTTTGACTCTGAACACTCTTAATCAAATAAGCCCAAATATTTGGACGTATTAGGCTAATACCTTGGCCTAATATTTTCCTTCACCGTGAGATAACTTCATCAATATGACTTTATTACACTTATACATGATAACTGAAAGCACGGTTCCTTTGATGCATATATGCATGGTTACCCTAAAAGACTCTTCATAACTTCTTATAAAATATTTAGATGGGAAAAAGTCCTTCCAGGAACTGAAATAAAACAATAGCATCACAAGAACAGGAGCAAAAGCTGGAAAATTAACTCTACTGGGAGGACATAACCCACTTCACCTCTTCTGCTGTGAGACCGGCATGAGAATTTTCCTGCATTAAGGGCACTAGGTCCATGGTGTAACTAGGGGCAGAAAGGAGAGTAAAGAGAATCAGCATTGCCAGTGGGAAGAAAAGAAGTCATGAAAATTTAAATTAGACCAGTAACATTTATTATAGATAGGTTTTCTTTTAAAAAATGCCATCGCTTTATTTAGAAAGAGGCCAAGAGTAAGCAATAGTGCTTATGGCCCTCAAGCTGGAAGGATAAGAAGAATTTCCTCTTAGCAGCCTACATATTGTTCACTATGAGATTGTGGTGAGTAAACTACTTAGACAAGCAAAAAAACAGGTATCTAAATCATTAGAATTGGGTAGTTTGTTTCCAGGCAGGAAAGGGTAGGTAACTATTAAACTGAGAAACTAGGAGTAAGTTTTTATGAAATTGTCCTTGTACCAGTTCGAGCAATGCTTGCAAGACACACCACATCTATTGGCATGGGGTGGTCCTGGGGAAAGGCTCAGTTCTCTGGTCAGTCAGTAAAAATGGCCATGGAGAGCCATGATGCAAGCAAGTGGCTGCAGGGGCTACAGGTGGGACCAGTTCGCTTGTGGCATCTCAGTCAGTCCCCAAGGGGGGTTTGAGGGCCACCTCAGTGAACTGGACACTGAGAACATGAGCTCTTCAGTACACAGATATGGCTTGTAAATTCCAGATCAACAGCTCATGCTTTTCCCTCTGACTGTCCCTATAAACCTGGTACATTAGAAGAGCCAAACCATGTACTATAAATGTTATTCTGCTCTGACTAATGAAAGAAGACCATGCACAGCTTTACTGTGCACTCAAAAGCTTTTAGAAAGTACAGAAATCTCTAACATTCCATACAGAAGGACATTTTCAATATTTCATATTAGCATAAGTGAACTTTCTTGGTAGTTCCAATAATGAGACACATACACTAATTTGTTAACTGTCTCAGAAAGAGTGCTCAGACAGTGCTCAGACAATGCAAAAGTTAATTAACTGAAATTATTATGAAGATCATAACATGTTTATTTACCTGGTTTTGTATATCTATAATATTAAATAACCACAGCTATGCAAGTTCCTCCTGTTTGTTTTCATGACATTCTGATGAACACCACGCAAGAGCTGTTCAGCTGCAAGACTTGTTTTGAGAACATGTTACTTGTTATTCTGCGGTTTGAAATGTTCCTGTGATCCTGTCTGGCTGCATATGATAAAGAGCTGATAGGGTTAATCTATACTCAGCTGTCCAGTGAGTGGAACATTAGCATTGGGTAGCAAATAATGTTCAAATAATCTATTAACACAAGCCATTATTAACTAATTGGAAATCAGAATCAGTTCATAAATGATTCATAGGTAGAAATAAATCCTGTTATGCTGTTCTTGAATTTGGTATCCTTAACAACAGGTAACATGAGTTCCATTTTCAGCCACTTTCCCCATACTCTGGATTCCCACTCATTCATATCCCAGTGTCTTTTGTTTTCTATTTTTTATAAGATCCACAAGAAAAATGGCATTTATGTGAGATAAGCCACCATGTGGCTAAAATATAAATGGTTGTCTCCCCTATAATGAGCAGCAAATGGGGGCCATTTTTCAAAAGCTGTAAAAATAATATTCTGTATTGTACGGAATTGCTCTGAAAACCACAGTTTATGCAAAAGAAGATGCTACTGCTGTAAGATCAGGTTTTTTGCAGAGCTCTCCAGTTGCTCTCTCCTCCCTTTTCAGATGCAAAGCATGCGATTCCTGAAAGTCAACTAAGACATCAAGAGCCAATGGGGTTTGGTAGCCCCAAAGTCCTATATGGGTAAAGTATTTGTACCTGAATATACAAACCTGGCAAAGATGGGAGCAGATTGTGACCTCTGGCTCAGGGAAGCCTCGTATTGTATTAAATGTACTAGGGTAGTACAGAAATTTCATTCGTTTATTCTGGAAAAATAGGAACCCCCACTTAATCTTGGGTTGAGTAGGTGGTCTGCTCCGCCATGTATCTAACCCAGCAGCCACAGTCTGGAGAGAGGCAGCAGCAAATACACCAGAGGAAGGTATAGTCAGTATTATTATTAGTTAGAAAGCAAAATGTCAAAGAGAACATTTCTTCAAAGCCCTAATCACATCTGTACAACTTTAAACACTTTAAAATTCCTCAAATCCAGAGACCATAGCAATAGGGAAATACATTCCTTCTATGATTGTTTTTAAGCATATTATGCAAAGATTACAACATTCTAGAATTATTTTTACAAGTATATGGAGGTGATTACTACTTACTAGTCTACAGGATTTTTCCACAAGAGGATCTTTAGGAGAGCAAATTTATTCCAAAGTCTGTAACAAATGATGAAACAAATCAGTGCAATATCACTGTAAGACTGGTGCTGGCATTAGGATCATCACCTGATAAATCCAGCTCTAACATGTTGGAAACCTACTTAAAAAGCAGATTGACTTGATGATTTTGCAAATATTTGGATAAAAATCAACATTAATACTGAGAAAATTGTTTTGTTAATTTATTCCAACTTGTAAAATCCTTTAGGTACTAAAGTGTAAATATTTACCTAGCCAGAAGTGGTTTTTTTGTCAGACAAAAAAAACCAAAAAAAAAAACCAAAAACCAAAAAAAAAACCCCAAACTGATACAACTATTGTTTTTTACATAAAAATAGGAAGCACACTGGAACATTCAGTAAATTACTTTCAGTTACCCCAGTGTAGCTCAATAGGTTTAGCATAAAAGCTTTAGAGACAAACTGGCAGGAGATATTTCATTGCATTTTTTGTGACATTCTTTAACTGGTTTTCATACATTCCAGTTTCATATAAATATATCCACCTAGAGTTAATGCTGTGGTACAGGTACATGGTTGAGAGTCTGCAAGATTAAAGGGATGCTGTTAACCTCACTCGTGACTTTTTTTTAAGCCTTGATGCATTTTTTTCAATCATTTAAGATCAAAAAAATTTAAAATGGGCCTTTTTCTGGTAATTCCTTGTCATTTGAATGCTTGAGGACACAAGGAACCGACTAGGCTTGACATTGTGATACTAAGTCTTAAAATAAAGTAGAAAGGAATAAAATAACCCCTTGAACCTCATTTTAGTTCAAAAGAGGGGAAAAAAAAAAAAACAAAACCAGGCTTGTTAACATAAGTAGTATGTGCCAATATGCATAAGACAACAGCCCCTTGGTAACATTTCTCCCACAGGAGGGAATTCCAGCAACATTGTAGGCTATATGCAGATACTTTATTTTCTAAACAAAAATTACATTATGCCAAAAGACATATACATTTCAACTACTATTAGACTGTAATTAAATTATGTTAGTTATCTTTGTTTGTAATACAAGGAACAAGATTTTCTGTTGAAAGCACAAGGCGCTCTTAAGTTAATATCCTTTCATCTCACTAAGTGTCACACTGTAGGTGGTCTGCAGTGCTTTCTTTATACAGAACTTTTCACAGGATTTACTTGATTCAATGCTACTTTTTAGCTTTTGGGTCAAGTGAAAAAAAATAGCAGGAAAGCCACCAGAGGACAAGTTCTCCTTTCACTTGCACCACGTAAATCCTACGGAATGGGGAAAGCGGGACAAAGACTGAATATTGTGCCTTTGAGACAGGGAGAAATACAAATATTTCATGAACAGGGCAACAAATGTCTTTGAAATTCACAATAAAGTAACAGTTTCAGTAAAACTGCAGATCCTATTGTTTCCTATTCGTTTAAAATGCACGTTGATGCTGTTGCACATCAGAAACAATCAGAAGTCATTTTATTTCTTATTCAAAGACTAAAACGGTAGCTTACATTTTAATACATAACAAATTGTTACAAAACATCTGGTGAGCTGTACCATTCATAGTTTACGAACAAATTCTTTCTTTAAAGGCAAATTGGAAAATTTTATGCTTTCTTTTCCCTATAAATGTAGTGTTTCCTCAGTCCCTGTAGAATTTCTTTGCTTTGCTTGCTCAGTATTTCCATGCTGCCAGTGGATATGGATATTGTGTATATGTCTTCAAAAAGAAAAAGCAGATTTTCTGTGACAAACACCTCCTCTTCCCCTCTTCACTTCTCACCTCCCACTTTTCCCTGCCTCTCTCCATGCCACATTGTGCTCCCTCAGCTCATTGCCCAGCATGCCACACACCAGCCTTACCAGTTGCAGTTTATGGGTATTAGCACAAAGTCTTCCATGCATAAAGAAGAAAATAAATGCCATGCCAAAGGCTTCCAGTGTAAAATGTGAAACCACTTTTCTTTAAGAAGGAGCCACTGAGTTTTATATACTCAGGGGTCATAAATGCTAAGACATGTTACCCAGGTCTCATTTACTGTATTAAATCTTAGAAAGCTTCCTGTAATATTGCATTTGCCTCATAAATCTCATCCTAGATTCAAGGATTCTCGTACCAAGTAGCCCTAATGCAATTTCAAACTCACCCAACAGCTGAGTGACAAACAGAATTTGAGTTTCCCCAAGGTTTATGCAATGCATTGATGCCAGATGCATGGAGGTAGCAGCCTCCAAACATGCAGAGCAACCTCTTTAATTGCTAGTGATGCCATTAAACTAGATTATCAAGTAATGATTCCAGATGACCAGCCAAGTCTTTAGAATTGGCAAGGCCAGAGGGACCAGGAGGGACAAAAATGTCCTCTCCTGCCTAGGAGAGGAGCTGCCATTCATTGCAGGTTACAGCAGCAGTGCAGGGGAGCACAGGAGAGACCAAACACTGAATGGCATCAGACTGACAGATAACCCAGAAAAGAGTGCAGAAAAGCAGATCCACAAAGGGAAAGAATGGGCTCAGTAAACTTTCAGTAGCAGGGAGAAAAAAATCCTAAAGAGACAAAGATGTTAAAAATTATTCCTAAAGAGGAAAGTGCATATAGCACCAGATACATGTTTAATTGTAACATGAGCAACAACCAGAGGATGTGGTTTTAGTAAAGACAGACGTTACGTAGAAGGATGAGGCAATGGTTATCTAAATACAGCAAAAGAACTTACATTTCCCGAAGGCCTAGCATGCATCAAGTTGCTCCATAACCCAAAACTTTAGCAATCAGCTCATTTATGAAAGAGCTCTACTATTGACTGTTTGCTCTTGGTACCATCTAGAACAGGTACACATCAAGTAATATTAATTACAGCTGAGGGAAAGTAGCAATGTAATCCGGAATCCACAGACATCACACCTCATAACAAGGTAGGTAGAGTTATGTTTTTCAGGACTATGTGTTTGACATATTTGAATGTGAAAACAAGGAACACAAAAAATAACAGGAAATTATATTATAGGTACCTTATTGTGGGAGAAAGATCTTGGAAGAGGTGATATAGCATTCAACAGATGATCAAGAAAGGCCAAGTATTTCATATCTTTTTGCTTTCTAAAATGCTAGCTGGCACAACTACAACAACTTGCAAAGGTAAAAGAAATTGGCTAAAATGAGGAATGAAAAGTACTTAGGAAACCTGTAAGTCAATGAGTCCTCTGAAAGTGACCAAGAGATGTATCAAAAACTGGTTCATGCAATTTTTGAGACATTACCAGTTATCTCTGGAACGCTGTAGAGGAGCAGTGACATAACAGGTGACTGGAGTAGGGCAAACATAGTGCTCATTTTTCAAACAGATGCAAAAGGGCAGCCTGGGAATAATAGCTTCGGAATAATTTTCTAAAAATACACCAAAGAAAGAAAAAAAAAATTTAAAAAAAAAAAAAGAGAAAGTGATAGCAGTAGACATGTATTTGTAAAATTGCAGCCCTGCAAAACTAATCTAATTTCCTACAACAGGCAAATCTGTTCTGCAGATGGAAGAGGGAGCATGGGGAAAAAGACAAATAGTAAATGTCATACAGCTTAACATCAGTTAACATATAGCCTGACATTGTAAAGCCTTTGACAGTGCTTAATATGACATTGTCATAAGTAAGCTCAGAAATGGCCCACTTGGCCCAATCATAAGGTGAATTCAAAATCAAATGCAGAACCAGATAGAGAGCAATGTAAGGTGGTTCACTGACAAAAAAAAAAGGTGTGTAGGATATGCTCTACTATAATCAAATATTCTCCTGAATGTTTGGATGCTGAAGTAAATATACATTTCTGTAAACACATATGCACAAAAGACAGATTCAGATGTAGTGATATATTAATACATATAATCTGAATTAACTGCAGGTAGAAACAGTTGCAAAAAGCTAGCAGCTCAATCAGGGACAGAACTATGTCCAGAAATGTTTTTCAGAAGCTCAGTACAGATTGCAAAAGATCAGGATGTGATTAAATAAGGACAATGAAATAGTTTCATAGGTAGGTAGAAATAGAGAAGGAAAGGAAAGCATGGTTACAGGAACGCAAAAGCAGATCATGAGTCACCCTGCTGAATTTCTGCCAAAACCCAAACCTCTGGACATACTGGCAGAAGGGTTCAATCCAAGGCATCTGAAGTCACTCTCCCACCAGCTTGGCACTGGCAAGGCATCAGTCAGAGTCTGAGTTTGTGTCAGAGTTTGGGGCATCACTTCTCAAGAAAAACATGAACTTTTGGGTAGATTACGATTAGAGATCTTTCTACAAAAGTGGAGGACTTGGTGTTATTTGAACTGAGGATGGGAGACAGATTTTGGCAGAGGAAATTCTGAAAAAAATTCTAGTATGCAGATGGCTAATGACTACAATAGATCACTTTGAAAGGCTGCACTGCCCTGGCACTGGAGTTACTCAGCTTGTTGGACAGATACCTGTAAGACAAAATTAAGCAAATTGGTGCCAACATGTAGCAAGGGAATAGACTAAGTGACATGCTGACATTCCATCCCTGCCTGTGATTTTGTACCAGGGTTTGACAGTAGCTACTTACATGGAACTGGTATCTTCTGCCTTATTCACTCTGTGAATGAAAGTCTGATCTTGCCTGACTGTTAATTAGCACATTTATAATTTTGTTAAAACCTTGGCAATTTTTTCTCTGGTATGTCCATATGCCATGAAGACAATTTTATGGACTCCCTTGTTCATGGAAGTCATCTTTGCTGATTTTTCAGTCCTTTCCAAAAGAAGTCTGAAAAACAATCTGTGTAATCCAAAACCTCCTGTGTTGTGCCAGTGAACATCTATCTGGTCCTTAGCCTTCATGAAGGAAGGCAGCCAATTCTCTGATGTGCCATGAGAGTGACTGGTGGCTCCATGGTCAGTGCTCACCACTATCCCATTTCCCTCTGTCCTTCTCCTTGCCCACCAGTTCCATTCCTGCCCAACATGCAATGAGTTCTCTGGGGTAAAGCTGCCTTTTCTGTTTACACACAGTTGCTAGCAGCATGACTCCTGAGAGAAATTCCCAGTCTCTGCAATTAATTAATTATTGTTAATCACAGTAGTATTAATATTTTCTGTTTACAACTACTCAGATGTAGTAATTACATAAATTCTTATTCTCAGTTTACACAAACTATACATAAAGAGGGAAAGGTGATCTTCAATCTTTCCTAAAAACCTATTTGCAAGATTATTTCAGACCTTCCACATCAGAAATACTGCGTTCCTCCTCCATGAAGTAAAACATGATTTGGTGCAGGTAGAGACCTGGAAGAGGACAACACTTAGGTCATTTTTTGTCTGTCTTAAGTCTTCCATGGACTCTTCCAGGGAAATATTATTCTAGCTGGTTTTTTTATAGCAGACAGATATTAATTCTTATCTTGCATCCACCTGCTTATCAACTACATTACAGAGGGGTCCTGCCCACATTTATTCTACTGGTTAAATGCCAGTTTAATTCTTCTATGCTGTAGGCCACAAGAAATCTGTTCAAAGGACAGCCCCTCATACACACACCACAGTATAAACATTTTAATGAAAGAGAATTTTTTGTAGGTGGAAAAAAAGTTCCTTTGCTTTGAAAATAATGAATAAGCACTCATTGAAATGAACTCTTTATGTATATCTTTACGTTTCTGATCTGGCAGCTTTGAAGAGCTGATATCATCAGTTTTAGAACCTGGAGTCTGGCCACAATTCTCTGAAATATGCTTTACAATGGAATATGAAAGCAAGTGAAACAATACAGAGAAAAAATTCAGATACTTTTCAAATCTCACAAACTTTTTCTTACTTTGCAGCCTTTTTTCCTAACTTATAAACCATTCTGGGTCTCTCACCCATACCACTGCATTTAGAATACTACAGCTACCAACAACAGAGTTTAACAGCAGTTTTACTTTTCCATTGGAAACTCTTTGTGTAATTCCCATTGTGTGATGCTGCACAGTTTTTCTTGCCAGAGCTTACACTCCCTCAGCCCAAGCAAGTGCATACTTCTGTAATTTCTCCCTTTTGTAAGCATGAAAGAAATGGTGTAAGTCTGACTGCACTGAAACCAAAAGAAAATTCACACATGAACTTCAGCCGAGATGGGAAACTTGCTCTAATAATGCTCATCATTTACACAACATTTTTTCAAAGACCAACTTCTGCTCACAAATTTAACTCTGATACAGACAGAGGAACTTCTGCAGAGGCTGTAAGGCTCAGCAAGCCTCAAAGGATGAGCACTGAATTAAAACAGTAGCAAAGACAGTGCTTTTTAATCCCTTCCCCCCTTGACCCAGGTAGTTTACTTACCCAAAGCCACAGGGAGAATCAGAACTGGAGTCAGGATTAAAGTCCAGGATCTTTCTGCACACAGACTGCAAGTCATGACTTACTACCTGCAGATGGAGGGCAGCTTTTCATGTTTTCAGCCACAGTACTCTAAAACCCACCACTGGTGCTGATAGTTCCTGCTGGCCCATGGTTGGACTTAGGAGATCCAGCCTGACCCCCTGCAGACCCCCTGCTCCTCTTCCCATGGGCCCTGACCCTCCTACCACCCACCATACTCCTCTCTGGCATGCACCAACTCTAAAACAGCTCCAGATGAAACTGGGGTCTCTAAACATAAGAATAGGTCTAAATTATCTAAAAAATACACCACAGTCTGAGCAGCTAGAAAGGTTTAAATCATGAAAGCATTAATAGATTTTTTTGCTTTTAATGAAAAATTCAGAATAAATTTTCTTTTCACTTTAAAGTCATTTCACAGGTTTCCAAAAGAGCAGGTTTCCAAAAGAGCAGAATCTGTATCAAAATGTACTCTGGTTGCTCTTGCAAAAAGAACTCATTTTGTGGGTTCTAAGTCCTCAAAGGGACTGAAAGTCAAGAAAAACCTTTTTTCTGAATATCCTTCTCAGATACATGTCAAAAGAGAGACAAGAGTTTTCAAAAGAAGTCCTTAAATCTTCTGTGGAGCCAACAGGAGACAAAACATGGTTCAGATGCCTGAAAACAAAATCACAAGAGGCTGAACTAAAACTTCTGGGGTAATCCAAGGGGACACCACTGACTCCAGCAATCTAAATTCTCCAGAGAATCCCACAGTTTCAGGGACGTGGACCATCCATATCTGCTGATGAACTCTTTAGTTGCAACAGAATATTAGAGTACTAAAGGGCCCCTCTACTTACCACAATTGGTGTTATCCTTACTGGAGCTTCTGTAAGTGGGGGGGTCAGTAAGTGTGGAGTGCAGCTCTTCCAAGCTCACACACTGACTATCCTGCTCTCAGCACATCCCTTCCTCCCACTTACACCAAGGGGGAGGGAGCAGCAGTCGGAGAAGGTGGCTCCATAAATTCAGTAGATCAAAGTCCCACTTAATATTCTCTGGATTTATAGGTACACAGAGCATTTAGCCTAAGGACCACAGAAATTAGTCCTTGGGGCCTGCAGTCCCCAAATTTCAGAAGTTTGTTTTGTTCATGTAAATGCTGAGCATAATGGACACTGGATTATTCCACTTGCAATCAATTTTAATAACAATCTTAGAATCCTGAGAGCAGATGAGGAGACTGCTCACCATGGGTTAAAATATATAGCACTGTTCTCATGACCGTGAGACTTGTGTAACCAAACTTAGCTCTGGGTCATCAGTATTCTGCTCTTGCCAACTAGTTTGGTATGAACCCAGGGATGACACAAGAATCTCCATATTCCTTCTTCTCCTCACCCCACAGAAGTTCTGAAATGTGCAAAACCAGGTAGTCTGCCAGAAAGGTAATAAGTGAAATGTGGCTGGATTCACCTCTTGTCACTGTGCTCATCTCTCCATCTCAGCCTGTGCCACCTGCTAAAATCAAGGGCACAAAAAGTTACTCCTCTCATTGAGAAGACATCTGAAACTGGCCAGATGTATTTCATATATGGTTCTCTCTTGCTCAGAAAGAGTATCAAGGCTCAGATGTAGACATCAACATTTGGCTGCATGAACCCCACACACTCCCCCAAAGCCCCTGTTTTCCTTCTCCCCTTTGCTCCCCCTTCGATCAACAGCCCCTGCAGCCTACATAAGCATCATGCCTACAAACACTGCATCATGAAAACCACAAATGAACATGTTACCCATCCAGATTGCAGCCACTTGGTGACATTTTATTCCACCTCCCATGGATATCTCAAAGCAAAGCCACTTTATGCTCTGTTCAGCTCCCCCACAGTCTTTGCCGTGGGAGGATTATGGCCTTTGCAGGTAGTGTGTTTGCTGTGCTCATCTCCAGGTAGGGTGGCTGACAGGCTCTGAGAAGGAAAGAAGATGGCTTGTTGTGCATTAAAGTCTGATGGACAGACACCAGCACTTTGCTGAAGCCAAAGATCAGTGCCAGTAACTCATTTATCTGAAGATCCCTTCTACATGATCATGTAAAACCAAATTACTGTTTTAGTTGTCGTAGTGGAAATTATGACAGTAATGGATGTGCAATGAAAAATGCTATCAGAGCTGTAATCTTTGTGCAATCTTGTTGGACACTCTCAGACTCCCTGCATCCATTCTCCTTGCAAATAGGAAAAGCAGAGAAGGCCATGGCACAGCCCCAGAAAGCAAGGAAAAGTTGGGTGCAGTCCTCCTCTCAAACATTAGCTAAGTAAACTTGTACAGTCACTCCGACAGAGAAGAAATATCTGAGAAACTGGAAGGATCTATCTGCACAAAAAAATCATGACAAACTGAGCTGCCTCAAAACATTTTCTGTGATTTACCAGAAAGAAAAATTTCATAAGTCCATTATTATTGTTATGGTCAGTTATTGGGTTTTTCCTTCCATTGTTCCACTGGCCTCACTCAAAACAGTTTTTTCTCCCAGATCTCAACTAAAACTGCCCAACCATGCTTTTCCTTTAATAATACTTACTTACTTTGTCTGGGTTTTTTGTTGTTTTTTTTCTAGAACAAAAGTCTGCTCTTTTTACACTTGCTTTACAAGGCAGATTTGGCATAGAGTTTGGTTGCGTATCCCAATGTCGGCTTATTGAAGGCAGGTGCACACTTTAATATATATGGGCACAGAGACCCCCTTCCAGACTGTAAAAGAATACTGGGCACGTCCTCACGTGCAATAGCTCTAGGATTTTTTATTCATAAACCTAAAAATATGAGCTGTTCGTTTGCCTATACACATTACAAGTGAGTGTGAACACGCAGACGTTGTATTTCTACAATACACAGAGATGGTGTTAAAAAGGCTCCATTAGCATTTTTTCTAGTATTTTGTCTTTATGCAACAGTAATGGGAAAAGGAAATGTTACTGTAAAGTTGCACTTTCATTGCTAACAAGAGAAAGCCATGAAAGAAAATATAACATGACAAAGTAGCTTCAGCTAGCCCAACTGCCATCATTTAATTTAGTCTGAAAAGAGGTGATACAGCAAGCCAAACAAAAATCTTCCCTTAGTAGTTAGCATTTTTATTGTATTATTAATATATAATGTACAATTACAAAAAAGATTTATTCTGTCTGTAATGAAATAAACATGGTCTACATGATGCCATCCTGAGCATCATGTGTGGTGCTTTTTTTATTTTGATAGATCTATATGTAAAATGACTCCATCTGTGGATGTTACAAGAATGTTTCTCACTTTCTAAAAGTCAAAGAAGACAACAGAGGTTAAATGTTTATACAATTTCATTCCCATTTTCTTGTTTGTGTTTACTCAAACCTCTCTAAAGGACACAAATCTATGTAGGCTGCAGCCCTATTTATCTGACATGGTGCCTGTGCCCTGTGCCAGGCCATCTCCTGGTCACCAAGACCAGGGACCTGCTGAAGCAAGGAGCTCTGTCTCTGAGGCAATTGCTTCTGTTACTGCCCATGAAAAACCAAGACAGAAGGAAAAGGGAAAGAGGCAGTGGGGATGTGTCCACACAGGGTTTCTCTCAGCGTGGAAGTCAGAAGTGTCCCAAGCTAAATATACCTGAAGATACCCAGCAATGTATTTCTCACTCAGTCCTGGGTCATCTAAATGCCTTTGTGGCTCTGTAAGGGGATCTACACCAGTAACTGAAACAGATCAAATGCATGTCCTTGGGTATCATAATTCATGTATCAAACCTGCTAAATTGTTACCATGACCTCTGATATAGATTCAACACATGCCACCTATCTGTCTCTTAAAAACTCCCAATGTTTGGGAGTGAATATGAGTCGGGGAACATTCCCAGGAAGGAGCAAAAAAGCAGATATCCCAGATGTGGAAGAGAGGAGACCAGTACCACGTATGCATCTGCCACTTACACCAGGTGTCCTTAGGCCCAAAGGGCAGCTTTGAGCACCACCACACCCCAAGAAATTCAGGACAATGTGTTCAAAAGTGGAGTTGGTACTCAGTATTTGTAACTTTTTTAAATTTTTTTTTTTTACTGGCAATTAGTTAGAGATCTAGGACTTCTGACTGATCCATAAACCCCTACAGAGGAAGAAGGTTCAGAGGAAATGGGCAGGGTCAATGTGCCATGAAGCTCAAAGAGTAATTTAAAGCAACTGACTTTATCTCAACACAAAGGGCACCAGAGAGGAACTCTGTTTTAGATAAACAGGCACCAACATTTGAGTGGATCAGCATGTAAAGGTCTCCCTGAATTATTCAGACCAGTATGGAGCCCAATGAAAATTGTGAGAATAAAGCCTACAAACAACTTATTTAGAGAACAATAGGTCTGAACTGGCTTTAACACATTTATTCCTTCCCAGAGACGGGGGATGCCAAGAGGCTGACACAGAATCACAGAACTGGAGAATAACTCAAACTGGAAGGGACCCATAAGGATCATTGAGTCCAACTCCTTGCTCCTCTCAGGACTACCTAAATTAAGCCATATGACTAAGAGCATCATCAAGACACTTCTTAAATTCTAAAAGGCTTAGTGTTATGACTTCTTCCCTGGAAAAGTCTTTCCAGGGACCGATCACCCTCTCAGTGAAGAACTTCTTCCTAACAGCCAATCTGAGCTTCCCATGACACAACTAACACAGTGAGGATGTTCTAGTTGTTCCCATAGTGGGAATCACATTGGGTTTGTGATAGAAGAACTGTGTCTTACAATTGCTGTATTTTGCTAAGTGTGACTTAAATTAGTATTGTGTTTTCTGTACATTTTGTATCACTCTGCTAAATCAGAAATCCCATGTAACATCCATGGTCTTCAAATAATTAATCTAATATTGAACATTACACAGCATATCTACAAGAATATCTCTGTGCACAGAATATCTATGAGATATTCTCATGAAGAATCATGAGGTATCATCATCAGGAAGATGATACCTTTTCCTTCTACATAGCAAAGATTGGAGCACCTCCTCTGAATTTGAGATTAGGTGCACCCACTGCCAAAATGCTTGAGCTCCTTAGTCCTTAAATCATACTAAATAAGGAACTGGGATTCTAAGTCCCCTATGCATAAATACAAGTTTTGTATTGATTTGATCATCTCTTAATTCCAGCCCATGGTGACATCAATACCATGTTGTGTTATGGTTCAGAGGGTAATCACTTTTTACCAGTTCAGGAGGCTAATTTTTTCCCTTCTCAAATCCAAACCTACAGGACAGAACATTTCTCACATGGGTTGTGAGGGCAGCCCATAGCAAAGAGAGCCCTACACAGCAGATCTGCCTTGGATATCTGCCAAAGAGCAGCATGTCCTTGCTCTAGCCTAAAACTTGCACCCAAGCACAGACATCCACCCACACAGCATGGACAGGAGATGAACTTGGGCTCCAGCCAGAGCTTAGACCCAGGCTGACTCCTTAGCTAAACATACCTATGATTACCACACCGTTGTATAAAATCAAACCCATTAAGCATCAGCATTTCATCCCATTCTTAAAAGATTTGGAGGTCATCTGGGGACTGAAAACAGGCAGAGCAGCCTATTCATCTAGAAAACAAATGGAGAAAAAGTGCTGCTGTGCCACTGTAAAACTTCAGGAGTGCAGCCGTGATGCACCAGCTCACTGCCCTACCACATTGCTTCTGTGCTTAAGCCTCTTTGACTGCTGGGAAACACATGTGAATGATAGTAGACTCTTCTGAGAAACCCCTGATGATATCAGCCATCAAAGAACAGGTTTTTTAAAGGAGGTATTTAGGTCTATAATAGTTCTTCCACTGAAAGTTGTAGCATTCCTGCTTATGCAACAAATACATACAGTGGATACCACAAAATTTTATACCCTGTTTCATTAATGTTGTATCACAGCACTTAGATGAGAATGTCTCACTCAAAAAATACATTATGCCTGTATCTATTTTTTACCTTCTTTTACTGCATCCATATTTTTTCCCTGGTAATTGAATAAGCATGCACAAACAATCTGTTAGCTGCTTCAGTGCTAAAAAGTTGTATCACTCTTCTAGATCTCCAGTGTAAAAACAGGAATAACAAAGACACAAATTAAAAGTGTTTATTTTTAACCATCTGTCTGAGACAGATAGCATGCAGACTGGGAAACCTGTTGTTGTATCCATGCATAATTGATGAACCAGAAAAAGCATCCTTGTTTTTCATAATTGGTACAAAATGCAGAAAATATTATGTAGGCAAAGCTAGTTTGTTGGTACCTGTGCTCCTTAGCCATGTTAGCAACTTGTCCTTTGAAATTCCATGCACACACTATCTTAAACTTTGTGCTATGTGGGAAAATGCATTAAAGCACAATTCTCTTCCAAGAAATGACTGTAAAATCATCACCTTTTCACTCTGATAATCTTCGCCATGCAGGTATTCAGAGACATCTCTTCTTCCATTAGTGATAATGGGAGGTTTTTTCTGTTTTATTCTTTTTATCACCTCAGAGGTCATACTGTTAAGATAGCTATACATCATTAACAGCATTACAAAGCCAAGCACTAGCTCCCACATGGAGCAGAGAGATAGAAGTAAAAACTGGAGACAATGGGGCGACATAACACAAGTATCTGAAAGGAGAGATTTGCCTAAGCAAGATTTATCCTGGGGCTGAGGAGGTTCAAGACAACAGGACTAGTCTAGCTTTCACTCCCATTGTTGAGTTTACAGATCTGATTGCCAGGGAGAAGAGAAATGCCTTGTCTCTTTGTAAACCATGAAGCTTTTTAATTAGAAATAGCTGAGTTGCAGTAATATAAAATGTCATTAAATCCCTTTGATCATTTTTCCGACCAAAGTTAACTTCAGTGTTAGACTCTAGACTGTCCTTGCCACTGAAACACTCTCTCTGCAGCCCTGCTTAGAGAGAGAAATGCTTCCAGACATGATCACCAGAAATGTCAGGCAACAATTTCATGGGCAGCTGACTCAGCATAAAATCTCATCTCCAGTAAAAAGAGGGCATTTTCCTCTTCCTCTCCCTTCACTGTCCTCTCCCATCTCTTGTTTTTCCCTAATGACTTTCCACCAGGGTTGTTGGTTAAATCATTTCACAGAGGGGCTGGATGAGCTGGCACAAAGTAAACAGCAAGAAGATGACCAGGAGTGATAGAAGAGGGTGAAGGAAGAAGGGACCTCAGCCTTTCAGCAACAATAAGCTGTTAAAACATTCACTGCCTCTCATAGAACAGCTGCCAAATTTAGATGTGAAGAACTGGGCAACACCTATTGTTTTTCCATTGAGTCCAGGCAGATGCTAGAGCACTGGCTTAGCTCAGACATCCAGCTCTTTGGCAGCCATGCTTGAGTGAAATGAATCCCCACTAGGAGTACTTGAAATGCCAAAACAAAAAAAAAAAAAAGCTTCATTTTTATCACTTTCAATCAGGGACAAACCTTTGTGTTCTTTGTAGTCAGTACTCAGGACCAGTGCAGTGACAAACAAAAAGGTAAAATATAAGTAAATATTTAGAGGGTATTATATAAATATAATATTTTATATTAGTATAAACATTTTATGCTAAATATTTTTAGTATAAAATGAGATTTTATACTAAATCTGGAGCACTCTGAGTGCAGCAGAGGCCTCCATAGTAGGGCACTCAGAGGCCTAACTGCATTTATTTTCCCTTATTTCAATTTTCACATGTATTTTTACAGGAGAGCCAAGTACATACATTCGACAGAGTTTAACAAGATAACAAGTCCATTGCTTAAAAAAATAAGGCAAGTGCCAGGAATGAGGGCTTGGGGACTGGCACAGTGTGTGGCAAAGCCAGATGTTCACCAATATTTACATGCTGAATGCAGGCCAAATAATCTGTGAGAGATTAAATTTTATCCTGTTGACTATTCCCTTCAAAACCACTTGTCTCTTTTTATTGATCTGATTCAAGTGACTATGAAAAAGTTGTTGGAAAATAAGGGAATGAAATTCAGCATCTTTTGTGACTACACACTTGCAGTATGACCTTGAATTTTCTAGGGATGGAAGGAGAAAGAACTGCATAATAAACCTGAACCTGTTAAGACTGTCTCAGCATAACTGCTGCTAATTTGCCCAGGATCTTGGGAACTTGGAGTCATAAAAAGATGTGCAAGGTATATTTACAATAAAATAACAGTAGATCCACAGAAAGACCAGTGTATCATCCATGAAATGGAAAATGACACAAGTTCAAATATGAAAGCAACAGAGTTCCAGTGTTTAGAACCAGAAATAAAAAAAAAAAAAATTGGTCCAGAAAATGCAACAAGCACATCATGGAGAAATCAGTCTTCTTTTCTCCATGGTCCATGCACAGTTAGGCTGCCATTTTGAGGAGGAGGGCAGAGACTACCTGCTAAGGCAGATTGTCCTGGAAAGCCTTGTGTGGTATTTTCTATGACTCTCATACAAAAAGTGTTTGCAGAACACTGACTGAAAAGCTCCTGTGCTGTGTCCCAGGGTTCCAGAATTCAGGCATTACACACAGAAATATTTGTGATTACCTGAATCAAAGGGGCACATTCTTTATTGAAACTATTTCATTTGATGCTAATAAACCATTGATAGTTTTATTGTTGATCACTGAAAATATATGTTCCTTTTAAGCACAGTCTTTTAAGGGGAGTGCTCACAACATGCCTTTTTTTTTGGGTTTTCTCCAAGAAGTCTTGCTAATGTGCTAAGTTCTTCCATCCATTAACATAGGAATAGGCAACACGCTTTAATCTAGAAGGTGGTTTCCTGTCCCTTGATGATCTGGTTCTTTAGCAAATCTTTCTGTGTTAAGCTTTGTTTTTATTACTAACTGACTACATTAGGACTTAAAATTTTTGTACAGCCAAAGTAGGTGTGGTACTATTTATAAATTAAAGGCAAGTTATGCAGTTTTCATAAGGTGGTTTATATTGCATATTTGAAATCTGGAGGTGTTTCAGGAATGTATCATAAAACCACCTTCCATAAACTGTCTCTCAGGAAACAGTAATGATAACAGAGGCAGACAGATCTCACTTTAAACAAGTTACCTCGTATCCTTGATTTACTAAATTTCTGGAATTTTTTTTTTACCAGGTTGAAAATCTTTCCAACTTTTTGAAGTCTTATCAACTGAGTTTTTAGAAGATTCACTTTACTGCTAAGATTTCCAAACACTCAATGATGTGAGGCAATATAGCCATATAAATTTTGCCTCATAAGTCTTACAGATTTATGAAAATCCTAATTGTATACCATGTACTGGATAAAAGTGAAAATAATTACATATATAAAACAGTAAAAATACACATATTAAGGAAGCTGCCAGACCCCAAAATGGTAAATTTATCACTTTCAGAAAAAGGCTTGACATCTGTGTAATTTAGTGAACATGAACTGTAACATTTCTGGATTTTACCTCACTTGTTATTTTCACATAAAAATGTGTGCAAAACTTCATGACTGACAATGTGGGTGTCAGAAGCCTGAAAAGGGTGAAACAAATTGGAAAAGTAGAATGGAAATATATAAAAACCTGTAAAATTACTATGTTCCCTGACTGTAGGCAAGAGCTATATTTAGATCTGGTAACCATAATGGGACATTGGTCAGAAGATGAAGGAGAAATTTCAATGCATGTTCATTGCTGGAAAGAAATTACACCTTGGAGTAAGCCTTTTATATTGAAAAAGTACAGTAGTAAAAACAACAAAAAAAGCTTTTTTGTAGATTTAGTTTACCTGCCTTATATTCTCCTGTGGTTTTTTTTGCTTTTATTGAATATAACTGTGTAAATAAGAAATGAAGAAATACTTTTCAGAGCTGACATCCTCCCTTTTTTCCACCTTCCGTGAAGTCAGTTCACAGAATCACGACTGGTTCTTATGAGAAGAAGCCCTAAGAGAGTTTTGTTTTTTTAGCTATGTTGAAGTATTTTTCTTGGTTGTTCATTACACAAGGTCTAATAAAACTTATGCAGCAGCTGACATTTATCTCACTTGGGTTTTTTGTGGGAGACCTTGAAGGCCCAGAGGAATGGGTAGGAGCTCCTTGACAAAGCAGCATTTCTTCTGATTGCTTCCTAAGTATTTGAGTTTAATGTTTAATTGAAACACAGCACACAAATAAAGTACAAACTAAATCATTATATTCTTCTACACAATTCAAATTCACTCTTTCTACATTGGTGTCGTAATCATACTGACTACACCAGTATCTATTGAAAGCCATCTGGATTTGTAACATTAAAAAACATTCATAAACCAGAAGTAATAAAAACAAGCCTTTCCAGACTCTTTTAAAACAGACAGGAACTACTCCTTTGAGGAACTCTTTCTGTCTAATAGTTTAGAGAAATTATTTTATGGATTTTAGATTACAACTAGAAGGTATATTATGGGCTTTAGATTATAATATATATTTTTAAATACACCTTTAAACTGATATGTTATGAAGGACACCATGCCATAGATCCTTTAAAACACTATGAGATAGAAGCAATTTTTTTTAAAAAAAGTTTCACTGGAACTGAATGTGATCCAACAAGTTCAGTTGTCATCATGAGGCACTTAATTTGGAGACAGAATAAATAATAAAATGTCTGAAAAGAGGTGGTTTAACCCCCCACCTCCTCTCCCTCCTCTTCCTGCTCTCAGTCCTGCCTCCCATGAGCCAAGTTTGAGAATATCAAACCCGAGGGGTCTGACAGGGGCAGAGCCAGGTCCTCATAAAGGTCAGGAGAGGATGGGAGAGAGCAAGGGAGCAGAGAGGAGCTGAACTGCCTTTCAGACAGGATGGCCACACTGTGAAGCAGCATCCTCAGCTCCCTGACACTGTGACACAGCCTGCCCACCACCACACCAGGCCTGAGGCTTCAGCGCTTTTCCATAGAGAAATCACAACAATTTCTGGATGTGTAACAATGAAATTAAAACACACTTCACTCTCAACTTGCCATACAAAGTGTTCATGAAGCTGGCACTTTCTTAGAAATGAGAAAAATAAAACATAAAAAGGTCATTAAGGTAGAGTAGGGACCAGAACCCATGTGACCTGAAAGCTCGTCCTGTTCTCGGGCTGCCAGGCCAGAATCATGATCAAGATCAGGACTAGAGAGCCTAGCAGAGCCAGACAGGTTAATCTTGCTGCATCCAGCAGAGCCCAAAAAGGCTTGGGAAAGGACTGGAGGTGGTGGGACCCGTCCCTGTTGTTGTGACACTGAAGTTGTGCATGACTCCTGGTTACAGGCAAGCTTACATGTGACTGCCAGGTCCCAGACTGATACGATCCTCTCCTGCCTCTTACCTGTGTACAATGAGGCAACAAGGAAAACAGCACAAGAACTAAAGGGATTAACAAACACATGGTACTCAAAACCTGGAAATTCTTCCCAAAAATTCAGCAAAAAAAAAAAATTGCCATCTCTTATCCAGCATTCATGGAGTGGTTTGGGCTCCCATCAGGAGGTGGAGGAGGAAATACAATATCTGTGTGTCTTGTCACATCACCAGTGCCACCCTACCATGCAGCTGAGAGGACTGTGACTGCAGCTTTCCTCCTCATCTTGTAGCTCTGTGGAAGAAAGATACACTGCAGCCTGTCCTGGATGCTGCTTGCTGGGTGACCCTGGGACTGGCTGTGCCCTTACTGGTGGGATGCAGGTCCACAGGGGTGAACACAGTGGATAGAGCTACAGCCTGGCAACAGGGTCCATCAGCAGCCCCCAGCCATGGCCAGGGATCTCCTGACAGTCCCATCAGGAGCAAAGGAGATGGGGCCAGAGACAGGCTGCAGATAAGTCTTCAAGATCCCATCCTGGAGAATGGAGACCTGCATGGTTGGGCTGGGGAGAGGGACACATGGGGTGCTACCCCTGGCATCTCTGTGCAGCAGGCCATGTCTTGTCACCCAGAGGAGGGGCAGTCCCAGTCACAGGTGTCATTTCAGCTGGGCAGCAGGAGGAAGACATAGCCATGCACAGGGCATTCAGCTGCAGAGGTTACTCACAGCTGGCCCTACATCCCCTGCTGGGGATAGCTTGAGCTGCTGGTGGCTGCAGGCCCTGCAATTGCTTTATTTTGGCTCAAAATTCAAAGAGAAAGAAGGCTTGATAGACAGCTAAATATTTTTTTTTAAGTTTTCAGACCTAACATCCCATATGCTGGATTGGCAAATGTGAAAGATAAGCATAAAAGCACATGATCTTGAAGCCTAGGGCAAGGAAGTGACTGAGGTAAAGAAAAAAACCTCTTTAAAAAAATCCCAAGACTTCAGTTGTGCAGGAAAGCCAAAAGTATAACAGGAATAAAGAGAAGATGAGTGTGCAAGATTGAAAGAAAATGTACCTTGTCTTGGCTGAAGAACAGCTGGAAACCACCAGGCCCAGAATCCCCAGCAGAAGAGGTCAATAAGAGAAAGAGGATGTGACAAAGGAAAGAAAGGTGACAGAAAATCTGATATGTAACACACCTTGGGCAGAAGCATGTGGCTGAGGACTGTTCAGAAGGAAAAACTATTAAGCTTCTAAAGAGAATGGATCCAAAGAGCAGTGATGTGACAGCTGCCACACAGGGACCAGGGTATGACATAAGGCAGCTCTATTATTATTTTAAAGAGGGAGAATGCCAGAAGTGTGTTATGAAAAGGAAGTGAGAAGGGCTTCAGCCTTCAGATGCAGACCAAAGAACAAATGTTCCCATCACATGGAGGACTTAGATCTTCTCAAGAGAACAGTGGAGGGGTTTCTTCACCAAAGGGTGACTGCACAAGCCACAGTTGATCATATTTTAGGCCTACAGAAGAGTTTTTCATAGAAATTATCTTGGAAAGTAGTGATTGTGAGGCAATTCCTTTTACATACAATGGGAATTTGAAAGCAAGTCAACAATACAAGTGTGGCATTTTCAGAGGGAAGAATGATGAATCTCACAACTCATCAGCCTATAAAGATCCATTAATAAATGGATCAGCTTTTTTCAGCTTGTGCCTAAAAAATGCCTTAAAGCTGGTGTGTGGCTAGACAGCAGCACAGGCAGAGGTCTGGCAGACTGCCTTGAGATAGGTCCCAAGACACAAACTGAGGGAAGACACATATGGAGAAAAAAACCTGAGACACATAAGCTCACTGCATGGAGGAGGAGCTCATGAGAGGAGATCAGCCCGATAAAGGAGCAAAAGGTTAGGTATGTTGTGTATTAGAAAGCTGAAAAAATGATGGTTTTGAGGCTATAAGACTGATGAACCCTTGATTATACCATCCACCAGGCTTCAAGTTTTGGTAGGACTGGAAAAGAGATGGGATGCCAGGAACAGAGATGACAAAAGGCAGAAATGCTAAATGCCAGCACAGGGATACCTACACCCATAAAGGGGTGCTTCACCTTCTGATGGAAACTGAGGCAGCAGGAGGATTTTGAGGGGCCCAGTTTGGGATACTACATACACCAAAGAGGAGATGGGGTGCATGGTCATCAGAGAGATTTGGATTATCCATGAATCAAGTAGCAAAGGGGAGGACTCTCCAGAAATTGCATAACTGCATCTCAACAAGTTTTATAAAAAACAACCAACCAACCAAAAAAAAAAAAAAACTGTAAAAAATTGAATAATCACATTAAAAGGATATCAGGTGCAAGGAGAGTGAAAAGGAGGCACAGAAAGCCAAAAGCTCTCAGAATAACAAAGGAATCGTCAAAGAGAAAGTTGTGTTTGCTCTTGCAAAGGGAATGGTGGTCAAAATAAAGTTACTTCTACAATAAAGAAGAGGGGAGGAAGTAGCTGGGTTCACACTGAGGGGACAGAGTCAAGATAATTTGTATTGTAAAGACAGAATGGAACTATGTGAGTATTTTGCCTTCTTTTTAGTGCAGCTGGCAGTGCAGATCTGCTCCATGATCAAACAGGGAGATGCATGTGGGTATCTGAGTGGTGGCCTCCACAATGGACACAGTTCCAAGCACTGAAAACACCCCTTGTCACACAGTCAGGAGCAGGCAGATGGAGAGCCTGGCAATCTGTCTTCTGCTATGCTGAGAAAACTAGGACAGAAAAAATGCACACATGGCATGGGATTCTAGTAAAACCACTGTACAAAGAGAGCCCTAGAAAGTAGAAAGCATAGTCCTTAATGTGGAGAGAAAATGAATGAGCTAGACTTTTGGAGTCTGATAGTTTGAACTCAATGCGTTGCACAACTTTAAAACAAAATGTATAAAGGGAATAATTAAGACATGAAGATAATTAGAAGATGGGATAAAAGGTTACCAAAAGTATCATGCCAGATTCAAAAGAAGTCTTGTTCTGAGAGATTAAATTTAAAAAATAAATTTATGTGGGAGATATAATCTTTCTTTGTAAAATTTATTTGGTGTAAGTGGGGATTAATAAAAGAATCATAAGGTGCACAAGGAACCAACTAAAGGCAACCAGCAAGTGGGGAAGTACCTTGCCACAAAAATGTTGGCTTGCTAATGCAATTTTCTGATAACAGAAATTTGGAAAGCATTCATATTAGGGAGGAGAATCTGAATAAACAGGAAGAACTAGATGACCTTAAGGAGTGAAGTAATTGAAATGGGATAACATTTAATGGTATCAAATGGCATGCTCTGTACCTAATGAAACAGATTTATGCAATAAACTAGGAACATATCAGTTTCAAAGGTGAGGTGAACATCCTCAGTGTGCTAACTATTCACAGGATCTGTGACCAGCATAACGCAACTAAGGTAAAGAAAGTGCAAACCTAAAATGTACCAAGGGCCATTTCTAACACAGTTAGGAAAGTATCAGTGGTACTGCTAAATCCCTGGGACACTGTGTTTGAACTAGTGTATACTGTCAGAGGAAAAATCCCTCCACCTTAACATTAGGCATCTGATGTATGTTTTAGTATAACAAGTCATCCAAGGCTCCTTTATACCTGGTAAAGAGAAATCCAACAGAATGCCACTAATCTCAGCCTGCAATCGTAGAATCCTAAACATCCACTGGGCTGACTGTGTGACCAATGTCACTGTCCTTGAACAGGCAGGGTCACCAGTACTGAGGCCATGATACTGAGGATGCAGCTGTGCTGGGCAGGGCACGTCTCCAGGATGGAGGATCACCACCTCCCTCGGATTGTGCTCTGTGGTGAACTTGCCAGAACAGGAAAGGCAGAAGAGGAGTGAGGTGTAATCCTCTACATCAGTGACCAGCTGGAGTCCATGGAGCTCCACCTGTGGATGGATGAGGAGCTGAGAGAGACCCTATGGGTCAGGGTTAAAGCTAAGTCAGAGGCAAGTGATATCATAGTGGGGGTCTGCTACAGGCCACCCAACAAGGATGACCAAGTGGATAAGGCCCTCTTTAGACAGATAGGAGCTGCTCTGCACTTGCAAGCCACGGTCCTCGTGGGGGATTTGAATCACCCTGACATCTGCTGCAGGGACAACACAACAAAGCACCAGCACTCCAGAAAGTTCCTTGAGTGCATGGATGACAACTTCTTTTCTCCAAATGGTAGAGGAACCAACCAGAAAAGCTTTGTTAGACCTTATTCTCACCAACAGAGATGGGCTGGTGAGCAATGTAAAACTTAATGGGAAACTTGGCTGCAGTGACCATGAGACTGTAGAATTCAAGATCCTTAGGGCAGTGAGGAAAGTGCTTGGCAGCTTGGACCAGTGCTGTTTAACATCTTTGATGGTGACATGGGCAGTGGAATTGAATGCTCCCTCAGCAAGTTTGCTGATGAGACCAAACTGTGTGGTGAAGTCAACACACTAGAGGGAAGGGATGCCATCCAGAGGGACCTTGACACTCTTGAAAAGTGGACTCATGCAAACTGCATGAAGTTCCACCAGGCCAAGTGCAAGGTTCTACACCTGGGTTGAGGCAATCCCATGCACAAATACAGGTTGGGAGGAGAAAGGATTGCAGAGAGCCCTGAGGAGGACTTGGGGGTAGTGGTGGACCAGAAGCTTAACATGAGCCATCAATGTGTGCTTGCAGCCCAGAAAGCCAACTGGGTCCTGGGCTCCATCAAAAGAAGCACAGTCAGCTAGTCAAGGGAGGTGATGCTGCCCCTCTACTCTGCTCTTGTGAGACCCAACCTGGAGTACTGTGTCCAGTTCTGGAGTCCCCAGCATAAGAAGGACATGGAGCTCCTGGAACATGTCCAGAGGAGAGCCACTGAAATGATCAGAGGGCTGGAGCACCTTCCCTGTGAAGACAGGATGAGGAAGCTGGGGTTTTCAGCCTGGAGAGGAAGTGGCTCTGAGTGACCTTTTAGTGACTTTACAGTATCTGAAGGGGGGCTACAGGAAAGCTGGTGTAGGATTTTTTATATGGGTGTGCAGCAAGAGAACAAGTGAATATGGTTTAAAACTTGAAGAAGGGAGGTTTAGGTTAGACATTAGGAAGAAATTCTTTCCTGTGAGGGTGGTGAGACACTGGAACAGGTTGCCCAGGGAAGTTGTGGCTGCCCCCACCCTGAAAGTGTTCAAGGCCAGGTTGGATGGGGCCTTGAGCAACCTGGTCTGGTGGGAGGTGTCCCTGCCCATGCAGGGGCGTTGGAACTAGATGAGCTTTAAGGTCCCTTCCAACCCAAACCATTCTATGATTCATATGATTCTATGATTTTGAGTATAAGGATGGTAAAGGCTGAACACCTCAAATGTGTGAAAGAGGTGAGGTGAATCTATGTCAGGAAAAGAGGGTAATGAGCACTGTCTGACCCATGGGATGAATTTTGCCAGGAACAAAACCAAATTGACTCGATAAAGCCCAAAAAAAGAAAGGGAATACTATCACAGCCATGAGGGTTTACAGCCACGGTACAAAAAGTTCTAGCAGGTTTTAAGTAGAAGATCAGTGGTGAAGAGGACTATCAGAAAAATAAATGAGATTGGGTTACTTCAGTCAGTCCCATGGTGCTACATTTAAGGCTTGTTAGTTATTCACTCATTGTCTCATCAAATTTACACTTTACCAGATATTTAGAGGTATTCATTCAGTAACATAGACAACTTAATGGCTTCACAGTACGTGGAGTATATTTATAGCTACTGCTTCCTAAAGTAAAACACTATGTAAACAAAATTGTCCTGGACTAGCCTGTTCATATTTGTCAGTGGCTGGTAAACCACAGGGTTTTTTCAGTTTGCTGAAGTCATCTGTGTTTTATCACTACCTTTCTTTGTCTCTCTCCTAGTCACACATTGGCTAAGATTCTGGGTGATGTTAAGTGTCAGTACTAAAACTTTATGAAACATACTTGTAACATGCTCTAAACAGAGATATTGTCCATGTCAATAAATGCAAATATTTTCCAAATAAGTAATATAAATCTTCAAAAACATCCTGCAGAGTAAATGATGGAACTTCAAATAAAACTGCCCTGCTTGGTATAAGGCTATTCCATTTTTATGAATTGTGTATCAGCACATATGTTTCTCAAGTACTCTATGTTTCTGCACATATGTTTCTCAAATACTGTGTGTTTCTGCATTATTTTGCAAACCTGTGACCTAGCCTTGCATTAAATCATAGGAAGTTCAGCATCTGAGTTTTATCCTTGCCTGTGGAGCACAAGTACAAGTACAAGTACAAGATTCATAAATACAAAGAAGGCATTTAAACTTCCACACTATATATCCACACAGATATTTATATTTTGCCTCTTTCTTAAATATGACATCCAACATGGGACATTAAGAATCATCAGAATCATGTGTTCTTTCAATATCTCATGACTTCCAGAAAGAATAAAGGGGGACATTAGAAGATTAGCTTATGATCACATCCTTTTCAAGCTCTAACCACAGACCTGTCCTTCTTTGGCTGAAGGACTGGAACTGCATATTTTACCTCCTGTACTTCTTTCTTGCTAATGGAAATAGAGATATAAAAGCAAGGACAAAACCTTCTTTCTTGGTATACAGCAGAGCCCTTATGAAGATCCCAGTGGGGTGGAAAATTCCCAGAAAAATGATAATGTCTTTTGCTGTGGTAGCTTCAGTAATCTGCCTGAGGGTGTCCATGTTCCATCATGCCTCTTTGTAATGGCTGACCCATCAAAAGTCTGCCAAGCAGTTACAGCTGGTGGATGGTGGAGCTATTGCTGGACCCCAGCAGTAACAAACTGCAAGGTATATATTCTGAGTATTTTCAAGAAAATCAAGTGTATGAGATTGCAGTGTCAGGCTCTCCTGATAACTTCTAAAGCCACTGGCCAACTTCAGCCACATCTGGAAGAGCTTCAAAAACAAATTAAGTTCCTGTAAGTCTGCAGGGGAGTGGTGGTAAGATAGAGGAGGGAGATCCCCGGCGGTGTCCCTCTGGAAGGGGAAGGGCAGGAAGGCAGTGCAGGGCAGCTACAGAATTTGGTATTATTCGCTGGGGAGTAGCAACTCCAGATGGGTATTCTGACAAGCAAAATGCAGCACCATCTTTTATTCTTAGAATCCAAATTCAGATCTGATCTGAAAACACTGGATACACAACAGTCAGCCAGTGGAAAGATCTGATTAGCTAAAATCCCCTACAGAAAGCTTCAGCCCAGGCACAGCAGGCATTGACAGTTCCAGTGTGTCCCATTTCTCCTTCCTGGCAGCAGTGGATGGAGGGCAGCTACGACCACCCTTTCTTTGCGTCCCTCTTTGGCATGGCAACCCAATTGAATCACAGCAGGATAAATAACCAGGTAACAGAACGATTGCTTTCCTCTTTTGCCTGCTCTGCAAGGAGCAAAATTCATGTCCTGCTGATGTGTCCCCTCAAGAAAATAAAAATTTAACTACACTGTGAAGGGTTGGACTTGATGATCTCTGAGGTCCCTTCCAACCCAGCTAATTCTATGATTCTATGATTATAGTTTCTTCCAAAATTGACTTCAAATACTTCAACATACAACAGTGATACTGTTTGGATAACAGCACTCATGGTAGAATTCTGTGGAGTTCCCTAACAAAAAAATAAAGGAAGTCATCATAACTCAGCAAGGTCTAAACTCCACTATAAATTTGGGCCATAAATGCAGAAGGTGGGGCTTTCTGTACTTCTGTTCTTAATGAACAGTCACTCACCTTTCCTCTGCTGGCACAGACTCTGAAGCAAATGACTCGGAAAAGTTCAGGTCAGTTTTCAGAGAAGAGGGTACAAAATTTTTGTACATTCAAGGCAACCTTGCTTTACAGTATGACCAGTGAATGAACAGATTCCAAGGAATATTTGAAAGAAGGATTCTTAATTCTGTCTCCAGTTTAATGTGACCAGCTCTTGGGTGCTGATGAGAATGTTTAAATTAAGCAAAATTCTGCACACCTGCAGAAAACTGAATGTCTCTGTGTCACCTGGATTCCCACATGACCAAAGTCTCCAGGGAAGGAAGGAAATTTTTTTATTATTTCATGCAAGTATTTCTTTCTGTTGAAACTAAGTATATATTGTTTAGCAGACTGAAACTGCTGTGAAGACTTCCAGTTCAGGGACAGGATCACAGCAGACTCCTGAAATTTATTACAAATACCAAAGGCCGAAGTGGGATGAGCTGCACCTCAGAGGTGGAAGGAAAGAATCTTCCAAGAACAAACCACAATCAATGTGTCATCTAAGCAAATTAATATCCCTACTCCCAGACAGAGAATTTTTTTGAAAGGGAGGGAGAAATGGTGCTATTTTGATTTATAGGGATACTTCAGAATTCAGGGCTTAATTGTACTTTCACTGTGCAAGCTTGTTTAAGATATCACTTCTTTCAAATATTTCAGACCTTCCTTCCTTGAAAGCTCATGTCTCCAAAATGACAACAAGTAATGCTTCATGAAGTGTATAGGAGCAAACTGAGGTACAAGTCCAGACTGCAAACATGAGAATTTTAGTAAAAGAATAATATTAAAGTAAAGAATATTAACATGAAGAAAAACATAAAGCGTGTTCTGCTCACAAACCAACCATTTATCCTTTTTACTTCCTGGATTCCCCTATCAACGATAACTTGGGGGGAAACACCAACCCTTTCTACACCTCCACACTGGATGCCACCCTCCAGACAAAGGCCTGGAACCTTCCCAGATGTGCTGCTTTCCTGGACCCATGTCAGACACTCGGGATCAGCACGAAAATCATAGAATCATAGAATCATAGAATCATAGAATCATAGAATCATAGAATCATAGAATCATAGAATCATAGAATCACAGAATCCTAGGGGTTGGAAGGGACCTCGAAAGATCATCTAGTCCAACCCCCCCTGCCAGAGCAGGGCCCCCTAGAGTACATCACATAGGAACGTGTCCAGGAGGGTTTTGAATGTCTCCAGTGAAGGAGACTCCACAACCCCCCTGGGCAGCCTGTTCCAGGGCTCCGTCACCCTTACAGTAAAAAAATTTTTTCTGATATTCAACTTGAACCTCCTATGCTCCAATTTACACCCATTACCCCTTGTCCTATCACTGGTCACCACTGAAACCCCAGGGAGAGGCTGCACGGGGCCACGCGGGGCCGGGGCTGCCATGTGGGCTCTGCACCCACCCTGTACCCAACCTTCCCCCTGCCCTCTGAGGACCCCAGGCATGATGGTCAGGGGTGTTTTTCTGAGCAGGTTATATCATTAGCATTGGTGGCAGAGGGGATTTTTCCTGATGTGTGTTTTCACAGCACCTAGCACACGAGGTCTGTATTTCAGTAGGGCTACTGGAATAAAAACTTTAAAATAGCAAGCAGCAATAGAGCTGCAAATACTCATCTGGCACGTTTGCCTCCTGAGTCCCACAGTGTTGAAAGTTCACTCTTACCAGGGGTTCCTTGAATGTCACAGCTCCTTGCTCTGATAAATTGGTGCCTAATCCTAAAGGTGGTCCATTGGTTTTCAGTATTAGACCCTTAATCTCCTTCCCTGGCTCAGGAATCTTCTCACTCTGCACCCAGAGAGATCATCAGTCACTCTTTTGCCCTGAGTTACCAAACAACATCCAATTTTTTAGTAAAGATGTCAAAGTGTCTGTCTAAACATCTTCTGGTTTTGGCCTGAAACTGATATGGCTTGAAAGTCTCCAGCTCTTCCCTAAATCCTGACAGTTAGCTAACAACAAATAAAAAACAGCTCAGTGATTTACTGCGTTGATCCCACATTGTTGTGCTCTGTGTTTCTTTAAGAAAGGTGTGAGTGTATGTGTAAGAGTCTTGAAATACAGTGGTTGCCATGGCAATTATCTGTGTTTAGAGAGCAGAGGGGAGTAAAGTTCCATGTAAGTGGCCAGAGTAGAGTGCAAGTTAAACATGCCTCTTTGCAGGTCTAAATTATGTACTTTTCTCCCCCCTCTGCTAAAAATATTTGTGAAAATATGCATAGATTGTCTGATGAGCTCCAAACTATGCTTGCAACAATGCCAGTTTACACACATATGCACACCACCCTCAATATTCCCACTTGCCTGTAAATCCTGGGAGAATAAAGAGTAAATTACTGGAGCAGGGGAAAGAGAAGTTTGTCTGAACACAGACTTTGCAGAATTGCCCAACCACTCTTCCATCCAGGAGTTTGCTTATCTGCTTCATTTCTCCCTAATGGGACTGAGTGCATTACTCTTACCAAACTCAGAGATCAAAAATATCAGTACAGCTAAATGGCTGTAAATTTAATCCAAAGGGAATGCTATATATATCTATATTAATCATCAGGACAAACATCCCTTAGTACTTATATTGTGCTTTACATTTTCTAGCCACTCTGCAGGTTTATTGTGTTTGAACAAATGTGTATGTGCCTGGGGCTGGAAAGGCTATATTCCATAAATCTTTGTTCTCCTCTGTTTTCATTTATCAGTATAGATATTTGCCCCTTTCCTCACCTTTCTGATAAAGGTATGATTCTCATCCTCCACATACATGCACACAGTTTGTGTATTTATTTGCCAGGTGTTCAACTCTCACTGCTAGCTCTAAGGCCCCAGATGGGGATCTTGCTTTTGCTTAGAAATATTCCAAAGTTTAAGGATATAGATCACAAACACAAACTATGCAGTCTGGTGGCTGCCTGCTGATTTTACAGGGATAGTGTTTGCCTCAGACTCCAAAAAATGAGCAGTGACTTTCAAAATATCCACAGGCAAGGGTCCATTCTGCCACCACCTGCATGCCACTTCTCCCCAGAGATGGACACTGGCAGGGTAACCACACTAGAGCACAGACTTTGCAGTAGACCTGTGTAAGGCACAGTGGTAACACCAGGAGTAAGTCACCCTTTAGTGCTTATTTAGAATTTATATACAACACTCAAGAACTCCACTTGAGCATCTAGCAAACTCAGCAAAGAAATTGATGCCATGACAGTTTGACATAGCTGCTCTTGAAAATAGGTTGCTAGGGGCTTCTTTAAATATTCATGGATGAAAAGCAAGAAGGAAATACATGATTAGGTCATTTTGAAAAGTGGATCCTGAGGCTTTGTTTGTTCCCAAGCAGCTGTTAGTAGAGGAGCTGTGGGTTCCAGCAGTTCTCAACTAAAGGAGCTCTGTTTAGTCCTAGATACAGCAGTGCCACATTGGATGACACTAAAGTCATTCCAACCTCCAGTTTCCCCCTTTTAGTAGTGCTTTTGAAGTCACAATGATCTTCCTCTGCAGAAGAAAGTATTTTTTAAGTGAGCTAAGAAATAAGACTTACCAAAGAATCAGAAATTATTTGGTCCTTGCCTCACTGTGTTTATTCTTCAGTTTTACATGAGACAGTCAGTGGCACTGATGAACAGTTCAGCTGATGAGGCAAGGAAAGTTAAAGATTACCAAAATATGATCACATTTAATTAAGGTGTGTGACTAGCATGATGGCTCTACAGCAAGGTGGTTTGCTTGGTAACTGCACTTCCTTCTGTTGGGCAGTGTGGGAAGCATTTTAGGAGGGAAGAAGAGGGTGGTGAAGTGGTAAAGAATATATGTATGAAAGTTCTTTCATGACTAGAGGTGTAGTACCATCAACAGCTACAATAGGGAGTGTATTTTTAGACCCTGAAAAAATGGCCAATCCTAAGCATCTCCTCACCTGCAAAGAATGAACTGCACCTCTACGAACTTCTCCCTTAGCTAACTTAGTCCAATAGTACAACCAACCAACTGAAAGACCCTCCCAAAACCCCCATTTCAGAAAAATTACAACTAGGTAACTGACTTTCTTCCCTCTTCTCTGATTTACTGCTCTGATTTACTGCTTCTCTGATTTACTCTTCAGATTATTCTCTTGATGAAACTTGCTGATTCAATGAGCATGGGAGCCTGATACAGACTCACTAGACAGTCCCAGTGAGACTGGATGTCATTGCTAAGAGTATCTCAGAGCATGTTAGATGCTTCTCAGGGTTGATAAAACCCTGCCCTCTAGATCCTGATGCCTAATTATTCTATAATTATAATAACCTTTATGAAAGCTCAGCAATAAATAGCATTTTCCATGTGGCTATTTCTGTTTCAAAAAGTAATCACTTACATATGACTGCTCTCTCCATAAGCTGAAGTCACACCATCTCCTCCACTTTGTTCCTGTAGCAGAGCACAGCAAGCAGCCATACACCAGTCTGTGGTTTAACCCACTTTATGAGGACATGGGCTAAATCTGTATTGTTCTGCTCATGTATATGCACAGGGTCTGAAAATATTCAAAGAAAATGTGCAGGAGTATAAGATGGGTAGAAAAAGGCAGCATGGCAGAGAATAAAATGGCAAAATTCCAGGCAGTCCCCTCAGTTTCCTGGGGGTACCTCAGGATTACTGGGTCCATTTTAAGGAAGCAGGTTAGATATACAGAGGATGTCTTGGAGAGAGAAAAATTCCACCTCAACTCAAAAGCATCCTGCACATTAGTGCAATGCAGTGAAAGTGTGTAGTTAGCTGTCCTCTTAGATGCAGGGAAGAAGGTTTATGAAACTCCAAATGACTGTGTTAGCACTGGACCAAGTGTGGTCCAGCCCTTCCCACCTCCTGACACATGAAGTGGTGCTCAGCCTAAGATACAACCCATGTGTTGTTCTTTCCTAGATATTGACATTGTTTTAACTTATGGAAACTGTTAGCTATTACAAAATAACCTGTAGATGAGACCATGACATTAAAGAAATCTTATTATTTCATTAACTACCAGTTTCAAAAAGTCCTGAGCATTTTGGCTTCATCTTGCAAAATATTTACAATGTTTTCTGCAAAACACTTGCAGCACTGCAGGATAAATTACTTTTTTTTTTCAAGACTCTTTGCATGCTTGCAGTGGTTGATTTGGCCCCAAACACTCGGATACTCTTTAACTTATTCACACACCGTAGTGAGGTAGTTTGTAGTAGATTTTAAATTTAGGGCTTAGTCCATTTCAGTAGCCTTTCTTCATGAAATAGGTAAGATAAAGCTAGAAACATTAAGATACCATGACCTTGAAACACCAAGTACCTGCATTTCACACTAGTTTAGAAGAGAAACACCTTAAAAACAAGTGGGGAGACTCAGTCTTTTTCATTCTGTGAAAAGAGTGTGACAGCATATGGTACATAGTAGGTGGTTGTTCTAAACATAACATGTATGTGTTTGACCTAAAATGTTTTATTGGTTCCTACTTATGAGAGCAGAAGCTAAAAATGACTGGTGACTGTGCTTTCTATATCAGCAGCGTGTAAAGACCCAAGGAAAAAAAATCAGCCTTTATATTCATAAACATTTTAAACAGCCATAAAACTGTTTAGCAGTGCTTTCTCCAAGATACCCCAAGTTCATTTCCTTCTTTGTCAAACCATAACACTACAGTGTTATTAATTATTGTTTCTAGATCATCCTAAAATATGTCCAAAAAAAGGGGGGAATAATCTTCGCTTCCTCCAGAGTTACTCTACCTCTGATGGAGACAACATCCTTTGAGAGTACAGGCGTCAAGCACTCTACTACAGACAACTACAAGACTGCTAGATCTATGGAAAAAAGTAATTATGTTCTCATCATCACTGTGACTGAGTACCTGAGAAATGTGAAAGTTGCACAGAGAGTGAAATCTCACCATTGTCCCTAACAATTCTCGGAGGGGAGAAAGGAGTTATTGTCATGGAAGGAACTGAGGCTGAAACTGGGAAGTCACATCATGCTCCAAATAATGCCAGTTTGTTACTAACCTGTCCTCCTGTGGCAGCGATTCCTGCATCTGAGGCCAGCTGCCAAGCATTCTCCTTTTTCCTCCCACACAAGTTTCATCCTTGTGGTCAGCTGTTTCTTGGAATCCAAGAGAGCATAATTGATATTGCAACTATCAAGCTGTGCACAGAATGAGCTTACACAACTTTGTGAACATGCTTTTCTTGCCCTCTCCACCCACCTTTCTCTAAAGTTACGTGTTTGTTGGTAAAAACAGGATTCAGGTGTCAGTTTTATGGGTGGAGCTCAGGTGCTTCTGCAGACAAGTATCCTTATCCCTCTCCAGGTATCAGACTGTGCCCAAGTGACCCTCCCCATTGAATGAGCTCAACCCAGTGGCACAAGGGTCCTGATCCTCACTCCCTGCCCTATCAGCAACACCATTATTACTGACTGGTGAAGGAACTCTCAGTCTAAAGGGAGTTTCAGCAAGTGGTCTGCTTGCTGGGAAAGCAGAGATGATGTTGCACACGTGCCTTCTGAAACTCTTCAGCATCTGCAGTCCATCTCCCATGTAGCTGTCCTGGTGTCTGTGGAGTGCCTTTGGTTACTCAGAGTTCAGAAAGCAAAGTCTTCCCTGGCAGGTGTAGGATAATTCCCTAAAGCTCTGGCTGTGAGATAGATGAGGCACATTTCGTGACTTTGTCCCAAAGCAGCACAGTAAATTTAGGAGAGACACGGGCTTTGGAACAAATTCAGAACTGTCTGTTTGGGTTTTGTGGATGTTTTTTCAGTTGGGTGGGTGGGTTGGGGTTTTTTGTTGTTGTTTTTCAGCAATATGACACAACTCTGAGCCTTTCCAAGGAGAGAACTGCAGAGCCCTGGGTGCCTCACCCTCAGTAGGACTGGCCCCTGAGAACTGTGCTAAAGGATTCTGGGGAAAAAACTGTACTTTTTGTTTGCACAGTCTTACCCTGAGAAAGGAGAAAACTCACCCAACCTGCTGTAGAAGTGACTTATCAGAATTAGGTAATCATTCTTGTCTATACTGCTGTGCTTTGTCCAGGTCTGGAAAAAGAGACACCACCAGCTGTCTTCTAACAGCTACTGTCACAAGAACCTCAAATATTCTTATAAAAATATATATCCACATTGACATGTGGAATTTTTATTAAAGTTATTTTTTAATATTGAATGTTGATCTAATAAACCATTCAGATAGCATGACTCTCATGAAATCTGTGTATCCTAATTTCATCCTTTATGATGTATATAACCTCAAACATTTGTGCATGCTGCTTAGAATGCCTGAGAGATTCTTGCCCAAAAATATGCTAATCTATGTAATATACAAATCTCTCCTTGAAGATATGCAGATTTTTGGGGGGGGGGGGGAAGCAAAAGAAACAACAAAGACAGTTGTGGGAATTCAGTTACAATAACTTTATGTGGTTCCTGGTAACACACATCATCCCATGTACTTCCCCAAGCGAATTAGATTAGGTTAGATTTATATAGCACCTTGCAATTATTTTACTGATGCCAAATATGTTTACACAGGGGATGTTTACAGAGCTACTTGGGAAACTTTACATAGCACTGCAATATACTGGGGAGATAAATCCTGAGTATACAGGGCCAGCATTAACTATTGCAGCACTGGGAAACGAAGTCATCTGTGTTTTGGAAGGAAGCATCAGATCACAGAACACCTCAAAAGGCTGAGGAGATAAGAAAAGCTGTCAAAGGGTATTCATCTTCTTAGAAACTAATCCCCCAGCTATAAAATATTCACTGATAGTAAAAAGAAACTTTTGCTTATAAAATTAACTATATTAGGCCCTTGGTAGTACAATTAAGAAAAAAGACAGAACTCAGACTCACTTTATTATAACTCAGGGTGGTTAATGACAGAATTTGCAGAAGTGTTTCAGAGCATATGTATTTCTGTCAGAGAGTTTGCTCCAGTGCTTTTCTTTAGTGGGATTAAAAGATTTCTTCTATACTGAAATTATTATATTTTGATTGACATTAACATTAAAGTAATACTTTATTAAATCACTGTAATATAGCAAACATAATGAAACAGTTTAAATAAAAATATTTGGAAGGAAAATCTGTGTAGCCATTGTCAAACCGTGTTCTCTTCAAAAGCAAAATTGGAGTTTCAATACACAGTTAATTCTGAGTCTTCTACAGAATTGTCTCTGTATTAAAAGACTGAAGAAATCATATGAAGTGTACATGTGGAAAGTATTCCCTTTCTTTGCTTTTAAAGAATTTTGTCTAACTAGTTCAAATACTAATTTAAACTGCATAAAACTGAGAGAAAACCACTGAACATCTGCAAACAGGAGAACTTCATAGGTGACATTTATTGGATGTCCTCACATTCACAATTATATCTTTCAATGGAAAAGGTTACAAAGCAGCTTAAATTGCCCAACTGTGTGAATGCAGCTGGTTTCTCTTGAACCAGTCATGGTGGATGGGGCCTGACAGAGATGTTTGTTTTCTTCTAATAGGTTTTTCCAGGATTTAACCATGATTTATTTCAAGTGGGAGTACTGACAGCAATTAAAATGAGAGAAATATAATTTCACAGTTTTATTGAATGGGTTCCATCAGAACACTGACATACAAATTAATACAACAAGCATTTAGAAACTACTGAAAACAAATCATGCCCCAGATCACAAATTTAATGATTATTTAATGATACACTGTGCACACACACACACACAAAAAAAAGAGGTTGTGCATTTATTCTGCCTTGTTTCCAATGAGGCTCCTGGTGTATTACCACACTGAAGACATTATAAAGATGGGGATTAACACAAAATCCTTGAGATGGTTGGAGTAGAGGTTCACGGAGGTGTTGGTGGGTTATGCAGGTCAGGGAAGATGCAGACCCTGGGGAGAGGAGTGGAGCTTTCCTAGGGCTGCTTATGGGACTCATCTCTGTACAGCAGTGCCATGCTGAAATTCACTGCTGAAATGATGCTGGGAGGTATCTCACAAACATGGGCAAGACTTTCTCCTCCAAAGGGTGGGGACCACTTGGAAAGTCTTGTCTCTAGGTGTGAGAAACACAAGCACCAACATTCATAATGGGCACCCTGGCTAGGTCAGTGGCTCAGCAGTGCCAGCATATGACTTAGCTACTGCCCTGAGGATGAGCAGCCTGCTTGAGCTTCTTCCTGAAGAATCTCTGTGACAGAATCTATCACAACACAATTCTTTCTCTCATCTTTGCAGCCCGTTCAGTCAAAGAGCTCTCAGGCATAACTGACAGGCACTTGGAGGAGTGTTTGTGTCAGTACTTCCCAAGCCCTCTTCTTTATCAGGTACTCGGAGTTAAGCACATGCTTAAATATTTTACTGGATCCAGGCCCATTCTCACATACATAGAGCAGCCAGGGACAACCAGAAGTGGTCAAGAAATGACACTATAGTGCTTGCCAGGAAAGCACATGAATTGCCATTAAACAGGGGATGAAATGCAAGAATTTGAAAAAACACTGATACCATAATCCAGCTGTTGAGTGACCAGGTTCCCAGTGTGCACATACTTCCAAGAAAAATTAAAATATGGGCATAAGGCAAGCAGTTGCCTAGTGGACTGCTGAGTGCACAGGATTTATGTCTGAGTAGTTAGTATTATATTACAGTCACAAAGTAGTATCCAAATATCAGCAGCTGTGTCTTGTATCCATTATTTCCCTTCTCCTCCCCCCAATATAAACCTTCCTCACCTTTTTAATTAGGAAAGCCATTTATTGACCATGACATGAAAATATTTTACATGTTGTTGTCCAAAAATGCCATTATTAAATAAGCAGGAAAATATGTTCAGTGGTAAATAGAGATGACCTTTAAAACAATGTCAAGCCCACACACCCCATGATTTGTGCCTAGGTATGTGTTACTTTAAGTCACTGTGTATTACCAGTAAGTGACATGGAAGGCTGCTATGGAAAGTATCTGTGATTAAAGAACTGTAGGGCAAATAAATAATTAAAAGCTAAGATACATAGCAAACTTACCTAGTAAACTACCAAGTTCAAACCTGTTCATGGGAGGCCTGACTTTATATTCCCAGTGACATGGATAAAAATTGCTTTTTTAAAATCTCGAAGAGTATTTTATAGCAGTTAACTGAGGTCAGGACATCTCTTACTTACTCTCTTGTCTGACTCATCACTTGTACAACACCCTTGTCACATTTAACAGAAGCACCAGTGTGATGAAAGAGAGAAGTGGCACTGGGAAGCCCAGGAAGAGAGGCTGAATTCACCTGTGCAAAACAATGTCATTTTTTAGAAAACATCTACAGAAGAAAAATTACTCAGGTGAAAGTGCACCTCTCTTTCCCCCATGCCATTCCAGTGAAATGGCAGGGCTATGGGGGATTATTACAGGAAATCAGCAAAGATTCTTCAGTTTATTGTTGCTATTTTTGAATTTATTATTGGTGCTGTTTACATTTGTTTCAGTTTTAGTTTGTATTTAGAGAGAAGGGAGAAGAGACACAAGGGGAGCAGCAAAAATTGTCTTTATATAAGACAACAGGGCAAAACACTAGAAATGGTAAATTATTTCAAAAGTACTGTGAATTTTTACTGAGAAATCTCTAAGTTACTGTAACATAGGCACAAATATAACTGGTTAAGAGGGTTTGAGTGTCATGTCTCACATGCTGGTGGCACTCCTCAGTCTGTAAGAGTTTTCCAGGAGTCACCACAAGGAGATTCAGCTTCAAAGTCTGTGCTGCTGGGCATCTGCACCAACACATATTTCTATCATTAGCAAGAACACAGTCATGTAATCCTATGGGAATTTTTTTGTTGGTGTGCTGCAATGGACAGCACTTGTATGGTTTTATATTACTTCTTTCCAAAAGCTGTGGCTGGGTGGGAGATTCAAGGCAGCTTGTTTCCTTGGCCATTGTGTGAGGCTCAGAAGAGGAAGAGACCCTGTGCCTTCCTGGGAACATGAGCACATGGGGAAATCAAGGGAAAGAGTGGAATGAGGTGGTGGGAGATCAGGAGAGACATGGACTGGTGCTTTGCAAAGCCACGTTTGGAAAAGTGCTGGAAGGAGCATCGAGCAGGCATCCACCAGAGATGGATGGATGGATGGATGGATGGATGGATGGATGGATGGATGGATGGAGTTCACTGTCTTCACACAGACAGACTGTGTAACATCACCACACCTCCAATAGTCATGAAGCTGGTAGTGTGCAGTATGGAGGAGAAGGCCCACCTGCAGAAATCCAGCATGAAGAGGAAGACCAGTTCATAAGTCTCTTCTAATTTTCATTTTGTCACTCCCAAGATATTTTGAGCTTTACTTTTAAAAATTTGCCTATTACATTTTCTGTTCAAACAACCCTGGATTTTTTTTTTTTTTTTTTTTTTTTTGCATGCTCTGTCTTAAAGAAGGCATCCAGGAAGCTTGACCTAAAAGATCTGCCTGAGGCAGGGTTCCACCACCCTCCCTCTTCCATTGCAGATCCCTGGGCTGGCCCAAGGTGTCTGGGTCTGTGCACCACGGCTCAGAAAACACTTTAGGGATGAAGCTGTGGGAGAGTGGGTCAGCCTGACCTCCAGAAAGCCTGGGAGCTAATCAGAGCCTTGTTTAAGGAAGGGAGTGCCAGGGTGTGCAGGTTCTTGTGAACAGACTTCGAGCTCAGTGCAACCCTGACGCAAGAGCTGAATGTTTTACAGGTTACTCGTCCGTTGGGAACCTCACATGGAGGGCAAGGGTTGATAGAATGAGGCAGCAAGATGTAAATAAACAAATGTTCTTCTTCTGTAACTGGGAGAGATCTGTGGAAAGAGGGGTGGCAGGACTCCCTCACAGGGACGGACCAGAGAGCAGTGCAGAGGCAGTTGCTCTCAGGTAAGTACCCAGAGATTCGGTGGAGAATTTTCTGACTGAGGAATTCTTTACTGAGGGATTCAACAAAATGACCAGTTTTCACAGAAACTTACTTGTTCTGAATCAAGTCTACTCAGAAGGGGGTTCTGAAACACTGGATGAAATATAGGGACAAAGAAAAGGAAAGAGCCCTTGCAATGTGTTGGTATTCAAAGCATCCAGTTACGAAGGAAAAAAATTTGGCTTAGTCTAGAGCAGAAGCCTGATCATGAGTTTTCCTCCTCATGAGTGAGTCCAGTGACAACCATGATATACAGGAGAGCTCTTTTTCTGTGCTTTTCCCAAGGAAAGCAACAATATATCTTGAGTATATGTCAGACTGGAACTTCTTTTAAATCTCAGAGCTTCACAGGATAAGAAGATCATTTCCCAGCAAAGATATCTGATCTCTGGCAGTTTTCCTTTCACACTGCAGTGTGAGTGTCTCTGAGCAGGCACCCAAAAGGCACGAACAGCCTGTTCCCATGCCAGAGCATGCTAGCTGGGGGAAGGAGATGAAGACCCTCCTGAGGTGGGTGTTCCAGGTCTCCACTATTCTCCAGGTGCACACATAGTGACAGCAAATTTTCTGGCAGCTCTACTTGGGCAGTTCTGAAAGGCTGCAGGTCATGGGAGATTAGGTTGGAAAAGTTTTAAGGTCTAGGCTTCATCTCAGCACAGGAGGCAGAGAAGCTGCTTGTACTAACCCAGACAATGGAAAATTGCTCCTATTTTGCCACATTAAGAAGAGAGTTTGGAAGCGGTGGTTTTCTGGTTCCACAAATGACCTGCACTTTGAAATTCCCAGCTGTCTCAGTGAATATCATGAAGTATACTCAGAGGAAGATGAGAAGAACAGAAAGCCATCAGTGCTGTGCTGCTCTCCTCCTGCCAATCGGCTCCTCCAGTGGGAAGCCCCAGCTCAGGCAGAAGCTGTGAGGTAGGAGCAAAGGCCAGGAGCAAAGGCCATACCCTGGAAGGCACAGCTCATGGGAAACACAGCAACATTCCAGGAGTAATGGTTGGACCTTGGACTCCTTCAACAGCATGAGCTGTGAACTCAAGGATGACAACTCCCTGTCTTCCTGTGTCTGTGTGGCTGCCACTCCTTCACTCACCTGAAATGAGTTTCAAGCAGCCCTGTGGTCAGACCACCATAGTCTTTGATAAAGAAAAAATAAAAATAGAAATCCTGCAAAAGGAGCTGAAGATTTATAATGCTGAAAACCAATTTGACTCAAATTCTTCATCTGTTCCCCACCATCCTGAGTATGTTCTTGATTATGTTTCTTGTCTCAGTCACTCCAGAGATCCTGGATGACACAATCATGTTCTCCTAACACCTCTGTTACCTTTGTTCAGGACTTCTCTCCTTATGCCTCACACCCCACCACCCCCACCCACTTCCAAACATTCCAGTCTTGGTCATCCTCTCCAAGCTCCCCTTGCCAGCAATCAGTCCACCCAAGCACTGAATGTTATTGATTTTCTTCTAGAAATACAACCTCCTCTGCAAGTCCTTTCCATCTTAGTTTCTTCTCCACTGCATTTTTCACCAGTTTTTTGTCTCTGTGCTAAATTATACACACGACTGCAAACAAGGCCTCATTTTAATTGCTTTGTAAAGCATCCACATACATGGATGGAGCTGTATAAATAATTAATGTATGCCTTAATTTAAAGATTATGAAGAAGAAGGTGGTGATTGCTGCAGAAAGATTAATGTGAACAAAATAACTCAACCAGACTTTAATTTTCTCTGGCGACCCATGAAAATATTAACCCAAAAGAGGCCCCCTTAAGTACTTTTGCAGATAGCCCATTGAATTCCAGGTATGGCTTTGCTTTGCATTCTTCATTTTCCTCTTATTCCAAAATATATCTGTCTATCTTATATGAAAGCATACACTTATCCTTGCCTGTTCCTCTGTGGGTCGTTTCTCCAAGTCATTTCATGCCACAGCTCCTCCTAAACAGTGTAATTCTTTTCACAGTGCAGGCAGAGAAGCTGAAGACCAGGAGGGGCAGTTACCTACACACTGGAGACCTTGCAGAGAGTCTTAAGCCAGTCAAGGACTGAGAGCTGGAAAGTGGGTGCAGAAATGAGTGTTGGTCCTAAGCTTCTTGTTTTCTAAATACATCCTCAAGCTAGCTCCTGCTGGAAGGTAGGACAGGCAGAGGACCACAGACTGTCAGCAAGTGACACAGACCTCTCCAGTTTCATTTGGTCAGCCCAGGCATTTTGCTCAGGTTACAGAATCTTGAAGAGAAGGACAGGACAAGAAGTAGCCTGGTGCCAGCAAAGCTATCCTGCTTCACAAGTCCCAAAGTGAGTACTTCTGTACTTATTTGGGTTCAGCTTGAATCTGTCTGACCACTCAGACTTGAGATCCCTCAAGTGGATGAGAATTATGTGTGTATCAAAGTGCTTTGCCACCCAGCAAGAAAATCTCCCATAACTCCCCACATGACTGCTTGGTGACCACCAATGGCAGCAGAAGCCCAAGCTTTGCTTTTTTCAGCTGAGTGTTTCTTTGTAAAAACCTCTGTTCTCTCTGTTCTTTCCTCCAAGAAGCCTTGTGAGTGGAGAGGGATGGATGGGATGAGGGGACTGTAAAGAAGGGGGGAGAGAACACACAGAAAAGAAGTTGCTGCAGCTGAGCCCAATGCAGTGGTAAGGAGAAAGGTCTCTCTTCACTATTCTGTCTTTCTAGCAATGCCTTACATAGAGAAAGTAATTTTATAGTGGCTCGAGGTTTCCCATAATAAAGGAAGGTTTCCAAATAAAGGAAAACTACCTAGAAGCCAAGAGCACTCTTGCACCAGACTTCATGGTAGCCACCAGTGAGTGGAAGATACATACTTTCCACCTATGGAAAAGCCTTCACAAAGAGCAGGACAGAAGTAGTTTGGGTCCTCAGGGCTGGCAAAAGCAGCTGAGTGCATACAGACCTGAAGTTTTACGCCTTGGATGGGATCTCAGTTAAGGACTGGGGGGTGAGAATGTGGGGAGAGAGTACACAGCTGAATTAAGTGTCTCTGAGATGCAGCTGAATGTCATCTGGTCATGATGATGAAATGCAGAAGACAGGTTAAGATGGCAGAGGGAAGCACCAAGGCTGAAAGGCTTTCAGGCATCCCAGCAGGCCCTTGCACTTGTTTGCCTCTGGGTCCCTACACGAGCACATCACTGCCAGGTCTTGCCCTCCTTTCCATCAATGCCAGCTTATGTCTGCAAGAGCTGCCTTGATTCTTTTCTCTGCTTGGCTCCCGCACATAAAGCAGGAGACTTAATTGCCCAAACTCACATTCCTCAATAACAGTTTACATTAACATCTCTCTGCTTATCCTGTAATTGCAGTGAAGCTACTCTGGGTCTTTGCATTCATGTTCACAGATGTGTCTCCTGTGTACCTGTTTTATCTAATATAACACTGAGAAAGCAGAGACTCTTTGAAGTACACATTTGGAAAGTGCATAATACATCTGTTCATAAATATACTGGTTTAATCATTTCGTGGGTGGAAAGGGCTGCTTAATTCTTGAGAAACACTGGGTGCATCGGGCATTCTGTGTTACTGCTTTTGAAGATCCAGGAGACAGATTAGGCTGTGAGGATTGTTCTTCAGTACATTTTTAGGCCTTTTGGTTTACAATCAGTGCCAGTGCTTGGGGTACAAAAGAGTCATCAGTAGTAACTGTTTATGATCACACAATTAAGCTTTCATGACTACACAATAACAGAACCATCTTGCAGTTCCAATTACCATGATGTTCTCTGTCTCCAGTCCAAATATGTTGTCTAAATGGGGGTGCATTAAGTTAACTAAATTGAATAAGCAGATAATGGCATTAAATAACTGCTAGGGTGAATCAAATGCCTTTTCAATGAAATGAGGGGACTGATGCTGCCTGTGTGTTTGGCTATATGGTGCATTGCACGATGTCTATGGAGTAGTTCAGGATGGGATGGTTCAGTCCTGCAATGTGCTACATGTCCTGGATGCTTTCTAGAAAAGCACAAAGTGCAGTCTTGATTTCAACAAAATTAATAGCGGCCCCCAAAAATACAGCTATGTGTGCACAATTAAGGATGAAGGCCATGGTTCCCACAACGTTGCAGGAGATTTTCCTTTGGCAAGGAGAAATTCAATAGGCAGCAGTAAGCACCACAGCCAAACATCATAGGGAGCAGGGAGTGGGAGGGAGGGACCTGGTCCCAGAAACAGCCTGTGCACAGGCTCCTGTTGAAGTTCAGTGATTCAGGATCAGATCAAAAGGGATTTATGCTATAGCTGAAAAACAGATGGGGAGTTGGTGAGGTGGAAAGAGAGAGAGAGCAATTAATCCAGACAGCTGGCAGGGCAGTGAGGCAGTCCTGGCCACCAGTGGTGGAAGGGAGTGAGGGGAGAGCCAAGGGGCTGCTGGCACAGGAAACACTGGGCAGCACGGATGGGCTTGCACAGGAGTGCAGGGTACAGACACAAGAGGCTTCAGAACAAGGTTTTTAGGGTAGAAGATTAAATCACTAAGACTCATACTATTTCTGCAAACCTTGTAGAGCTGGCGATGGGAACCTCAGAAATTAGTGATCCAACTAAATGATGGGGGAGGGGGCACTACTTGGGCAAGCAGGGAGGGACCCAGGAGCCTGGGCAGCAGCCTGGCCTTTGTGGGGCTCTGGAAAAATGCCCAGGGAGGAGCAGAAGTTACAAAAGCATGAAATGTCCAGTATTCAAACAAGCAATCAGCAAAGCATACTTCAAAGAAAAGCTGGGTCTGTGGAAAGGCAGCTTGCCTGGCAGAAAACAAGTCGTCACCCAAAGCATCCTCCTGTCACGTGTGCTGAGTCTTGCACAAGTGCCACCCACACTGCAGAAGGGACATGCCAGTAGAATATGTTAAGTCTGTACTCACATGGGGATACAAAACATTGCAAGCAAAATCATACACAAGAACATCTCTGCCCGCAGAGAGCTGCCTGTCTGCCTTGCCTGGTCTTCTTGGGATGAGCTTTTACATCCTGGAACCTGGAGCAGTTCTTACACAATAGAGTTTCATCCTTCACTTCCATAAAGATGCCAGTCTGGAGCCCTGCTGGTTATGTAGAAAAGCTTGAAAATTCTGCATCACAAGCTTCAGAATCCCAGTCAGAAAAATTACAATCTTAACTCATATTTGGTGACATTTTGGGGCTTGTGACAACTTGGGAATACTTGGGACAAAGCAGCAGGCAGGATGCTAAACCACAACCTCCCACCACAAGTGTGTGGGCAGTGTGGCTGCACTCCACGGATGGTGTCTGGTCATCTGTGCACAACATGAATCTGCAAAGCAGCTCCTGTCTCTGGCTGTCCTGGGCAACAGAGAAAGCTCTGAGCAGCCACATCTAAGTGGGTGGAATGATGGTTTCTGCTATTCTGAACTTCAGTCAGAGCTATACAATTAGGCTGTATTCGATATCAAAGGTCCTGTAGAGAGGAGAATGCTTTCTGAAGACTTATGAATCCCTTTTGAAAGGGACCCTGTGATGTGGTTGCTGTGGTAGCAAAGACTGGATCCAGTGACCTTGGAGGTCCCCTCTGGCCCTATCCATTCCTCCCTCCCTCCATACAGCTTCATTCTGGGGTATTTTAATTTTAAATACAAATTCTTAAGAAGTTTTTGTGCAACATTTAAAAGCAATGAAAAATCTATGAAACCACAGATTGTGATCTAACTTGTGAAGTGGTCTTCAAAATATGCACATCCCATCATCTGATCCACTAAACCAACTCAACTAATTCCAGTCCTTCAGCAGTAGCAGCAGAGCACCATGACACTGTAAAAGCATTAGAAGGTATCTTCTCACCCAATAAGTTGATGTGCTGAAGCTAAGGAGAGTTGAGAGACAGCAGCACCACAAGGATGCAGTTAAACATGACTTCACCTGTCTAGTACATATTGCAACAGCACTTTAATGAATGTTAGGTCAAAAATTTCAGCAAAACTAAACTAAACTACATCTTTGAGCTTCTGGTTTCAGGTGGCTGCTTTTGGTAAAACTCTGCAGAATTTCAGGGTCTAAACACAGCTAATTCCTGTCTAAATAAGGTTTTTACGGTCTGAAACTCACCATAGAAATCTAAATGTTTGGTTACAAGTTATTTTAGCACTCTACGGTAAAAAATAATTTTTTTTCATGAATTAAACAAAACAAACCCCATGAGCCTACATTATAAATACTTTAGGCCAGTGCAATTGCTGAAAGCAGTACAATTAATCCAATTTTCAGCAGCTGGGTGCTGTGAAGTAAAGCATGTATTCTAAGCTGTAAAATCCTTTTTAGCAGTATAAAAATTAAACTTAAATTAATTTTCTTCCGTGCCACCTCGATGTAGAAACATTTATTTTAAATTAAAGCAGCTAAACTCAACACTGAAGGGTTTTTGATATGTAACTTAATTCTGATAAATTATACTGGCTGTTACTTTTCATACATAGCATGTGGAACTTGTTAATTAAAAGCTACTTCCTTGTGTTAGGTCTTGATCATGTTCCAGAATCTCATACTAAATGTGCTATTAAAACCATTCTTTGACAGCCCAGACCTGGGAGGCACTGAGTACCTAAAACTCCCAGTGAACTTTCTAGGTTGCTTTGCACCTCAGAGGTTTTCCATGAGTTAAAAGTCAGGCTGGACTTCTCTGATTGTCCCAGATGGCTGAACATCTACCCCCCAGCTCTGAAATTACCCTGGAGGGTTCAAAGGCTCTTCTCTTTACCAAACTTAAATTTTGACTAGTTAGGAATAGGCATAGACTACACGTGTTAGCCACAATTATCTTGATGGCTCACTGGTTTTGCTCAGGAATTCCTAAAGGCAGAACTGAACTCAGACCCCAGAGCTGTCAAAAGCAAAAATTATTCTATCAGCTGTGGAGAAAAGCTTTGGGAGAAACAGGCTACAGAGAAATGCAGTTCCCTTATCTTCCACCACTGGTAGTTTGAGAACATTCATTTTCTTTGGCTTCTGCAGTAGCCTATGGACATCATCTTGGTACCCTCTGCCCTCAAACATGTAGGTCCCCAACTACTGCTTCTCTTAAGAGGAGACAGTCAGCTTCCTCAGCTTCCCAATACAGTCCTGTCAGGATTTGAGTCCTGACTGCAAAAATCAATAGAGGAGATTCAGCAAAGTCTAATCAGGTTCCCAGAATGGCTTTATTCCATCACTACCTTTCCAGAATTCACTGTGGCTTCTGTTCTTTTTGTGTTCTTTCCTTTCAGCTAGGCTTTGCCAGAGCCAGTGGTGAAGTCAGTCAGTATTAGTGTGGCCAGCTCAGTGTATGGCATTCCCAAACAGTGCCAGAGCAAACCCAGCTCTAGTGCACTGGAGGTCTAACTGGAGTCCCTGCAAAAAGCTCACCACACATTCTACCCTGATGTTTCCTCAGTCAAGAGCAGTGTCTGACTAAGAAGACCACAGGTGGTCATTTTAAGGCTTCTAGTCTTGATTTAAAGCCTTCAAGTTATGCATTCTACCACATCTCCTTCAGGAGCCTTCGCAGTGATTAATTGCCCAAGTGATTAAGATGCTCATTATGAGTATGCATTGTTTTAGTAGGTTTCTTCTTTCCATTTCTCAATTCTGCAGCATTAATTGTATTTTTACTGCATTTTTATTCATGGCTTCCTTATAATTTGAACAAGGAAAATCAGGAGTTCTTTATCTCCTGCTGCTTCTTCCACTTCTCATTTACCCTTGTAGATACTAATTCTTGACCCTCTCTGTAGAGCCTCAGTCATTCCCCCTTCACCACCCCAAGTAGTTTTCATCTTCCCTTTTCTCACTGCAAACTCAGTGCTCAGGGCAATCAAGCATGGTGCTCCCACCCTCAGTTCCCATCTTGAACTTAAAACTACTACGAGTGGTGTGGTGAGCACTCAATATGCAAAACATCTGAAATGCAACTTTCCAGTCCTGCCTTGTATGACTACTCCAAACTGCACGGGTTAGTTACTCCTTAGGCTCTAGAAGTCTGGTTGTGACTCTGCAACCTGGGCTTAGTGCCCTTGGAAACACAGAAAGATAGATTAGGTTTCTGCTTCTGTGCTACTATGAAAAATTGAAACAGAAGTTCAGGTTCTCAAATCTCTTTCTGCACATGAAAACAATTCCTCTCAAAGAAAGAAATGCTGCATGAAATTATCTTCAGTTAAAAATTAGAGCTCATACCAAGGACTTAATTAAAGACTCTTTGCCCTTGGAATTTGAGGAGAGGGGACGTCTACCAATATCTACAATCTGCCCATGTACCTTCTGCCCTCATTCCTGCCTTCCCTCACTTCTGAGCACTTTGGCTTTGCTTAGCCAACTGGAAGACCAGCAGCACCTGGCATTGCCAGATGCACTCTGTGGAAGCCCAGTTCTGCACACAGTGATGCTCAGCAGCTGACACCCTCACCTGGCCCATGCCCACTGACCTCTGCACAGCTGGGGAAGGAATCTGCTGACATGAACTTTTTTGAGGCAAAACTGTGTGTGAGTGCTTTCAGGTCAGGATATTGCAAGGGACATATATATAGCAAAGCACTAGGGGGCTTTTCTGCAGACATGTTCTTGAATAAATATACTTAGTTCAGAGGAAATGCCAGAGCAGGCGAAAAGGGGACTTCAAGTCATCCCATGAACCAGGGAAGAGGCAGCAGCCACTCACCTGCCCACTGACTGTCCCTGCACCCAAGCATCTGGCAAGGCCACCTGAGCAGAGGGGCACCCATTTGCATGATCCTCATCCACCAAAGGACAGAGACCTGTCAAGGGACCTTGAAAATGATAGTGGGATCATTGGGGATGTGCTAGCAAGTGAGCTCCCAGCTCACTTAGCAAGTGTCATCAGATAGCAATGAGATTTGGTTACTACTGAACTGAGTAGGATTCAACAGTTGCCATCCCAATGCCCAAGGGGGCTTCCTGCCACCCAAAATCCTTTTTTTTTAAAGAGAAAAGTAGTTACCAAGATGTATTACATGTGGCAGGTTAAGAGTAATGCTATCGTCTTTACCAAGCAAACAGCTAAAGGTCAATCAGCTGGCAAAGGGAAATGTACAGATAGTCATAAAGAAGCTTTTCTGTGAAAGTGTTCTTGAATAAATAAACATGACTTCTTGTAAACACTGTGTGCTCTCTAGATGTAAATATTCAGAAGGTGTGCTCAAAAAGCCTGAGATGATTCCAGCTCAGCATTTTATTAATAGGAGATGGTGAATTTTTGGTCAGCTATTAAGTACAACTTAATATGAAAAAGTGTTTGTGTGCCTAACAAGAATTACTGCTTACACCAGGCTGCCTCCAAGATTTTGATAAGAGTATGCAAAACAGTAAAAGATACTTTGGATATTAGCAAACACCTTTTGCAATACAGAGAGATTAGATAGGGAGCAGGTTGCAAGACACAGACTGGGATGGAAAATGAGGGGGGGGCAGTTCACAAGAGTTCAAACAAGGGTAGGACTGGTTTGGTTCTGCCATGTTGTTTCATGTAGGTTAATTCTCTGCTTTTCCCTTTTGAATTTGAGTTTTATTCAGGCACAGGATTTGTCGGAACCCAGGATCTATACTTGCTGTGTGGAAGGTAGAAGTTTTTTTCACATTAGTTCCCTGCAGGGCTGGGAGGGCAGGGTGAGGTATTGTTCCACTCAGGAGCACACCTGAGGGGAAAGATTTAAAAATTTCAGGCTGCTCCAAGGGCACAGAGGAGGCCTGAGGCATCACTGGACCACACCAGCCCCTGCCATTAAAGGAGCCACTTCTCAAGGGCTGATATCCTTGCCACAGTCCATGGGAGTTTCAGGGGAGGACACTGCCCTGTGAGCAGCTGGGCAGCCCATCCTTATTAAACCCAGTGGTTGTTTTCCTAGCTTGCCCTCCAAATTTTAATTACTGTTGCTCTAAGTGCCCTCCTTCCACAAAAACTGGACAGAAAGCACCTGCTGGGGTCAGGCAGTTCACTTTTCTCCTGGATCACTCCTGATATATGTTTACTGTCTTTTCCCTTCAAAATAACTCCAAAACATGTAAACAGCAAGGTTTCTGCCCCCTCCTCCACAAGCCTAGTGCGAGGGGCTGGGAGGGCATTGCCCTCCTCTCCTCCAATGCAAAAGCTGGCATTGTCCATCCTGTAGTCTCTGAGCTCAAAAATGGGAACTTGGTTTGCATCCTGATGGAGATTGTGCAAAAATAACTGTATGTGGCCAGACTCCAAACCAGCATAAGATATACATCATACACAGTACCTATTCAGTCTGGGGCTTAAACACAGGGTGGGTGTAAACAATGCCAAAATACATTACAGAGCCCTGTCATGCAAATGACACTGACATCCCTGTGTGGCCTTGTGCCATGTCTCCTTTTCAGCACCTGGAGCCTACTCATCCCCTCCCAGTAGTACAGAGTGGTTCCCAGAAAAGGCACTGCCGAAGGGCCAGGTCTCCAAGGGGTGGGTGTAGGGGGCTGCGAGCCCCTGGGGGGCATCCAGCTGTGCACAGAGCCCTTTACAGTGACTGGATCAGGTGTTATATAGCAACACTACCTAAGGGAACTGTTCTAAAATACCTCTGACACCTCTGTTCCAGCCTCCATCTCAGCTCCCTTCCAAGGCACACACAAGTCTTCCAGTAACCAGAAATAAAGAGGTTGTTATCCTGTGCTGTAGCAAGCTCTGACAAAAGACCAACAGAGTGTGTATCCTGGCCCCAAGGGCAGCATAGAGAAGGGGCATGACGCTGAGGGTCCCACTGGTGCTCTCAGTGTCAGTTCTCTGCTTTGGGTCCTGCCAGCACCCAGCTGTGCCACAGCCCCGCTGCTCCTGCATCAGCACCTCCCAGTGTGCTGCCTCAGGCCCCTTGCTCCTCTCCATGTCCTGCCCAGGTGTCCCCACAGACCCTCATGCTGCCCATCCCGGTGCCAGGGCAGAGCTGAAGGGCAGCGATGTCCCCACAGAGCTCCCGCTGCTCTCTGGGTTCCCGGCCCTGCAGCCCCTCAGCAGCCACAGCCAGGCTGGTGCTCTGCCTGGCAACGTTAACTGAGGGGTGTGTGCTTCACCCCCTCCCTCTTTATTTTCTAAAAAACAGGGAAGGAGGAAACCAGCACCATTTTAGTGTGTGCAAAACTGTGAAGAGTTTTGCAATGTTGTTTCAGAGCCCGGGAATTTCCCCCAAACACACTCCCACGCAGAGGAGTCCAGGAGCAGGCAAGGAGCCTGTGGGAGAGGAGGCTGAGCCAGCTGCCTTCCACAGCAGCCTGAGATCCCTGTCATGGATGCCAGAGGAGACCTAGGAACCTACTCCATGTGATGAGTCCAGCAGGGAGGCCTGGGTTCTCCACACACAGCTCTGATGTCCTCAGTGTGATGCTGTGGCAGAGCTGGGCAGCTCCAGCACACCCAATGCTACTGCAGAGGCCACATATTTGCCAGGAAAGCTCTGAAAACATCTTCCACTCCTAAAGGCTGCATCTCCTTTGAAGTGTTGGTCGACCTTGAAGGATGGAAGTAGGAAGAAAACTTGATAGACATGAGCTCAAATTGCTTAGCTTCTTGTCATGTACCTGAGTGATTTTTTATGCTTTTAAATCCACTTCTGTATCAAAAGCAATGAAGATTGTTTCCTTACTCCTTCTCTGCTGTAAGAAAAATTCATCTCCTTTCTTCTTTTCAGTAAGAGACCAAGATCATTCACCAAAATCTAAGAAACTCACTGTGTTGTTTGATAGACACATGTATCTTTACCTTATGATGGGTCACGCTACCAGTGGTCCCTCTTCAAGGTAGAATGAATGTGTGATGTAAGTCCTGTTTGTTCCCATTGTTGTTCTCAAGGTGACAGGACTTAAGCCTCAAGACAGTCTCAAGTGTAGAAAATTGCTGAAAAATGGAAAACACTGGCTAGATATGGAGATTTCACAGAGTTGCTCATGCCCTTGTTCACTCACAAACTCACATTAGAATTGAAATTTATTCTTTCTCTCTCTTTTCCAAGACTAAAGCTGAATTTAGGGAAAGTCTAAAGTGAAAGGTTAAAACAGAGAAAGCAGAAGTAGAGAAAGCACAGTCCTCACAAAAAGAAAAAACAGCAAAAGCCAAAAAGAAAATTATCAATTCAGGAAGCCAGCTAGCCTTCATCCACTGGCTATGCATTTGGTCACTTTTTAGATTGTTGCCTCCATCCAGCTCACAGCTGAACATTATCTTCCACCTGAACATTATCTTCCCCACTGATCAGAGAGACTTCCTATTTCTCTCTTCCCAGAATGGTTTTGTGACCTTTCATTGCCAGGATGAGCTGCCTCCTTCATCTCACTGCAGGCAGAAACCACTGACGTTAGCCCAGTCTCTTTTCCCCTCCTTTACCAGAAAGCTGGCAGAGACTGCTGCCTCCATCCTTTTCTCCCAGGCAGGGTTGTTCCCAGGAAAAGGTCTCCATCTCACTTCAGGCATGCCCTGGAGGTACCTGCCTGCAGCAGACAGGATTCCACCTCAGTTTGGCTGACATAGCCTTAAGCAGACATCATGAGCCACCTCCCACCTATTTTTTCCACCAGATCTTATATTGGTAAACTCCAGACATCCCTTATTATGCTACTTTAAATCATAGCATTGACTGCTGCCACAAATCCTTATATACTGTGGCATTAGAGGCAGCTTTTGGCTCATTCCTCACTTCTTTATGTTTAGAGCAGAGAAACAAAGGAAGGGGAGGGTGGAGTGATCTTTACACTGTCTATTTAAAGGCAGTGATGGCTGCGTGCAAACCAAAGCACACAGCAATGGGAATTACATGGCTGGAGAAAAGACTTGGATGAGTGTCTTCTATGACAATTTTTTTCCTAGTGCCTAGTGAAAGAAAAGGGGTACAGAATTCACACATCATGCAAACTAGAAAAATTGTCAAGAATGTACTAATGAGAATTAAATGCTGGTAGGTGCTCTTAGATGTCATATGAGAAACTGGTGAGCACCAGAAATAGGTTGCCAGCTGTCTCTGGTCATATTCTTTGTACAAGAATGCTAACAGTTCTCCCTCCTATACTCCCAGGGACAAACTGCCATCGTGTAAATCCATGCAAACCTCCAGCTTCTCCAGGACTGCACAGCTGTAAAAGGAATCTCACAGTTTTATTAAAGGCTGAGAAAAAAAACACTTGGCACTGCTGCCTGCTGTCAGCTACCACCCTTCAGGGAAGCACTAGCAGTCCAGCCTGGCTTGCAGCATCTCACCCCCTATGGTAGGATCCACATATTCAGCTCATCAGGATGGCAGTATTTTACCTCTCCACAGAAAACATGCCCCAAACAGGGCAAAAAATGAGATGAGTGTCAGGTATGTTGAGTGTACGTCAACCAGGTTATTCATGGTTACTCTATTCCCTGTGCTTGCTCTCTCCCTGGGTGGTGCAGCCTTCTCTGTGCTGTACTGCAGCTCTCTGCTCTGCTTTGCTGCTGCATGGAGAAACCCATTTAGGTCTTGGCAGAGTGCAGACCCTGCTGCTGCCTTCTTTGCAATCCCCAGCACAGTGGATGGAGTTGTCTCAAAGTGTGGACTCTCAAGACCTACACCCACATGCATGTGAGAACGTTCTTTCCAAAAACCCCATCATTCTCCATGGTGATGGTGCCAGCTCAGCTCCCATTGTGGCAGCTCACATATTTAATTTTGAAATTTAATATGCTCTTATTGAAGGCTGAACTGATTAACTTATGAACACCATTTCTAGTTACAGACCTACAAGTGTCTCCACAATAATTGTACCTGTGGTTTAAGGATCACCTACCTGGAATATCCTCTGCCACTAACATGGTCCCAGACCTCCTCTGTGTACAAGATACAGGGATAATTCTCAATTTTACTTTATGCTTAACAGTTACTTGAAAATATCCCACTTCATCTCCAGCAGTTTTACTAAGTACTACTGCTTCAAACCCCATTTCTAAAGAATATGCCATCTATTAATATCCCGTTTCTCTCTGCTGTTCTTTAGTACTCAGCCTTTTTGCAACTTGAGCAAGTAGCCAAACTTCGGTGTCCTACATGCTGTTTCCATTGGGAAGAGAATGACACAAACAAGGATTTGGGTTATTTTCTGCTGTAATCCTGTTTATTTAAAGACTGTACAATAAAGCCTGCTGCCCTGAACCAGAAGGACTCAAACCTCAGGGGATGTTTTCTTTGCTCACTGACCCAGTGACTGTCCCATCCCAAGGCATTCACAGAGTATCCTGCCCCAGTCCATTACGGGCTTACCTGCTCACCTTCAGCCCTTACTCCTTCCCACCCTCTCCCTTCTGTTTTCCACTCTTTGTCCCATATAGACACTTGCCACCCTATAGATCTGCCCCATGTTGGCTTCCTGGGCAGCCTCATCCCACCAGCCCACCAGGGATGGTAAAGCCTTTCTGACAGCCCTCAGTGCTTTAGCAATCTGTAAGTCAAAAGCCACTTCATTCTGATGTTAAGCTCAACTTTTACCTTGTTAAAACCACCAGGAGCAATGAAGCTTCTCCTGTTATTGATTTAAAAAATATTATCTGTATTGGATTATTGTTCACCTCTGCTTTCCTGATGGCTCTTGGATGCTTTTACTGGAGCCCTAATGAAGTTCTCAGTACTTCAGTATTTATGGCAAAGGGGACAGTGTTACCACAGCTGTGTACAGCCCAATGTGCTCTATGCTGTGTCAGCTCCCCCAGAGTCATTCTGACAATTTTAGGGGCAAGGAAAGAAGCTTGTACCAGGCAGGCTGTGCACAACAAGAAGGAATCTTTTCCTGATAAAAGCCTCTAACAAACGGGAAGAAAACGGTGCTGAGATGTTCTTTTGAAGGTGGAAATTGCTGCCTCCTAAAATTAAATTACACAAAGCTGGACAAAGAAAGATAGCAAACCACATGCCAGACAAACTGCCACTCAGCTAATGCATTTCTTTGTAAATATAAGAACAACCTCCTGCTTACAGACAGTTCAGCACACAAGGAAGAAGGGAATGATGTACAACACCAGACTGAGTGGAGGCTGCAGAAGCACCTACTAGTCTTAGTTTCCTTTCTGTGATTATTTATGAAAGAGTGTTGAAAAGACAGGGGAAAACCTACCCAAAGAAAAAGAGCAGCAGCACAGGGGTTGCACAGGTGAGACCCTTTTACCCACAGGGGTTGTCCAAACCCATAGCTGATACCAGTGACAGAGAGACTTTTGTATCTCATTCCCCCCTGCAAAACAATTTCTTGGCTTGTTCCTTTATATAGCTGCTTAGAAACACTTAGGAAAAAATGCCTACAAGCCACTGAAGTAGCTTCTGACTTGCTTGACCACAAAGACAACACTGGGCTCTCCCCAGAATTATCCTGAAACCCATCAGTAGAGAAAAACAGGCTACTAAATGCTCAGATGTTCATACCCTTTGTAGTCCCACTTGGCTCATTCAGTACTACAGCAAACCTTCTTCAGTCTTAACAATATCAAGTACAGGAGTGCAGACTGACAGGTTTCTCATTTTATTCCAATTCCCTAGTCTCATGCAGCCAGAGAATAAGACAGTAAGAAGAAAGGAGCTGATAATTTTCTTACTCTTAGTTCTGTAACGTTAATTTCTCAGCTGGCCAGCCCCACCAGAATGCCATTCCTACACTGGGCTTCTCTTCCCTTTTCAAATTATAATGCAATCAATTCACTTGTGTATGAAGGTATTTTTAGATCTAGTTTAAAAAAAATCCATCTCTAACATTTCTTTTTAGTTGAATTTTACAGAAAACACAGCTTTCTGAGAAACCATGATTTTTAATACTGAAGCTCACATATAAAATTCTATTGATTGCCTAATGTCTTATGTAATTTTATGCACTTTTGATTGAAATTTAAAACTAAAAATAAGATCTTGGGAAACCTTAGGGATCTCTGATCACTATAAGAATGTGGATGCAAAATGAAACTATTTTTTTAGGGGAGAAAATGGATTCACATTGGCCAGCTGTCCATGAACTAAATTTTATCCTCATGCTGCTACAGCATCATCATATTTTCTCCTCCAGGGTTCAGCTCTCAATACATTTTCAAGGCTGCAGTCTGACATTCTAAGAACTAGTCATGGTCAACCATCAGCTCCAGTGCCTGAGGCCATTAAGGAACCTGGGCATAGTTCTACTTTTATGCATACACTCTTAACAAAGGAAGGTAATACATTAAAATTGATTTTACACGGGGCTTTTTGTGTCATAAAAATTAATAGTTCCCAAAACCTAAATTAGAAAGATTCCTTTTTGTCCTTTTTTGTGTCCTTACACCAGCCAAGCACAAAAACACAGGCTATGTGAACCTGAAGAAAGCTGACCATGAAGGCTCTTGCCATGCCTGCACTTTGGTGGCTGTTTGCACAGACAGATTTTGGCCGCAATAGGGTCTCAGTGAAGCCACTGAGGTTTGGAGAGAGAGGAAATCCAGCAGCTTTCTAAATATTCATCTCTCTACATTCCAGGAAATTGTTGATACTTGACGCTGTTTAGCATGGCAAAAACATCAAGAAATTATTTTGATTAATTAGATATCTTCTGCATTTTGAGGCTTAGCATTGCATAACCTTTCAGGGATAGAAATACCTTGGTACATCAGGACAGATAATTTTCAGGATCATTTTTGGCAAAGCAGACATGAAAAATCTGCAGCACTGACTTTCTCAAATCTGCAAAAAACCTGAGTTTGGTTTCACGGGTCCTTTCAACAGCTGGATCCCCAGCCAGTGAGAGTATTTTGTATTAATTTCAAACGCCTGCATCATGATTTCAACATGTTCCTATGCCAAGTGGTTTCCACTAAGTTAACAAACAGAAGTATTCAGCCCTGTGCTGGAAATCTATTCACATTCCAGAGACCTTGAGTAGATGGGCACTGGGTTGTCATTCACATACTCTGTCTAGCAAAACAACGCTCCCAGCTTACTTACACAGAGCAAAAGTGTTCTAGGAATTTGCAAGTGTGGTGTTCTTAGAAACCAGCAGACACTTCTCCTGAAAGCATAAGCATTACTGGTGGTTTGGGGACAGATACTCTTGGAGGAACATTTACATTGGAAAGGTCAAGCAAGTAAAGGTTGAATAGCTTCAGGAAAGTCATATTGCCACTCTTCCTCTGGGGAATACCTCCCAGTGTAATAAGCACTGGATGCAGGAAAGCTTTATTGATTTGTATCAGGATGAGACAGGGAAACTCTTACCCCAAACATCCATCTTTCTCTCTTTCTAGCTGGAGGTTTTAAGTGAGGTAAATCTTGATGATCCCATACAGGAAACACCATACCTATGCTAAAATTAATCTAAATGTAGAAAGATACTGTCAAATGGAAAAAGAAAAGAAAAAAGAAAAAAAAAAGAAAAAAAAAAAAAAAAAAGAGAAAGAAGATAAATCAAACTCTGTATGGAGCTGGAAAGAATGAACTGTTTATAGCACTGAGCTCTTTTGGTAACTCAGACTCCAGACATGCAGGTATCACTGCTCTGCATTTCCTTTTTTGCAGCTGAAATGCCACCAAAGCAGGACAAATCAGGACACTGTTCAGATGGTTCCCCACCTTAACATACCTGTTTGGCCTGTGAGAGGAAATGCCACCTTCTGTTTCCTCCAGTATTAAAATAACATTACTTGCCAGTCTTATTAAAAATATCTAACTTAAATAGTGTCCAAATGTTCCACATCCAAAATATGTTTTCCACCCAAGACTCTCTTATTGAACTGTCTAGCTGAGCTTAAGTTTCCCCAATTAAGATTTTGGTTACTATGGTTCTTCCACTGCTAGCAAATGAGGATTCCTTTGCCTCAGAGGAGGAGTCTTTTCATTTTATACAGCTTAAAATGTTAAAAAAAATGAGTGAGAAACCTTTTCTTGCACAATTGTCCTAGGAGTGTGGGTTTTTTCACACTTGTGGTACACGTTTCCAGAGAAGGAATGAAGCACCTCTCCTGTGATTACAGGCTGAGAGAGCTGGGACTGTTCAGCCTTGAGAAGAGAAGCCTCTGCGGAGACCACATAGCAGCTTTCCAGTACCTGAAAGGGGCCTACAGGAAATCTGGTGAAGGACTTTTTTAAAGGGTGTGTAGTGATAGGATGAGAGTAAAGGTTTTAAACTGGAAGACAGGAGATTTAGGCTAGACATCAGGAAGAAATTCTTTAGTGTGAGGCTGGTGAGATACTGGTGCAGGTTGCCCAGGGAGGTTGTGGATGTGCCCTCCCTGGAAGTGTTCAAGGCCAGAGTGCATGGGACTTGGAGCCACTTGGTCTAGTGAAAGGTATCCCTGCCCAAGGCAAGGGGGTTGGAAGTAGATGATTTTTAACCTCCTTTCCAACCCAAACCATTTAATGATTCTATGACTCTGTGATATGATATGTCAAGTTCAAAAGATATGCACCAGTTTGAAATAATATTGTGTCCTCTGTGTATATTTATTTATAATTACATTACTTGGTAGAATAACTTGTATAGCTTCCCTCTTTTTAGATACAAAAAACAGAAATTCAGACCCTGCTGAAGCCAGCAAAACACTGGCACAAACAGCAACAGGCGCTCACCCATAATCTATGTCATAAAACCATAATTGGCTACCTCCATTAGGACTACAGTAAGAGGAATGTTGTAGGTCAGGACAAAGGTGTATTTGCAGCCTGCATAGTTTCTGCACACATTAACAGTCCTTCACAAGTATTATGTTCACATTTTTCAGAATGTATTCGTGGTATTTTATTTGCTAAAGCCCAGTCAGGTGGTCACTGCTGTCTGAGATAGAAAATTATGACAGTTCATGGCCTAGTCAACAAAATTCAACAGCAGCTGAGCTCATTCAGGTTTCTCCATAAGTTTTACCCATCTGGGAGCAGTGCTGCCCAAGTATCTTTCTCTATCATTCCTGATCTGTCCTGACATCAAGAACCAGAAAGAAGAAACAGATCTTTGGGAAGGATGAGAAATGCTGAAAAAGCACAGTATCTACAGCAGCAGAATAGAACTGTTTGCTTAATTTGCCTCTTTTTCTGTTCCAGCAGAACAAATCAGAGGAAGCTGAGTTTACAAAAAGACAGCTACCTAAGAGCAGGGAATTTGCTTAGCCAAATCCTGACCCATGCTGCTGGTCTTTCTCAGGGTCAGGAGCTCCTCTTTTGCTTACACACTGCAGCAGTCAAGGAAAAGCAAACCCAGTGCATTAGACAAGACCCAGTGTATGCCTGGCAGCTGTATTAGTGTTTAACTTTCAGAGCCCAAATCATCAGCCCCTGCTGATTTTTTGGTGGCAAAAAGAGAGGCAAGCAATGGGTACCCTAAGCAGATGCTAAGCTGAAGTCCATCTCCAAGCCTGCAGCACCCTTCCCAATGCCCCTGAGATGCCCCAGGAGCTGCCACCTCTGCCTCTGTGCTCTTCCAGCCCCTCATTCCTGCTGCTACAGGGGGACTGGGTTTTAAGGACCATTTTGTGTGTGGGCCTCAAGCCACAGGTTTGCCAGCATCGTCATGAGCCTGTTTCACACAGGAAGGCTCCAAAAGTAGGAGCATTGCCCACCTCAGTGGGCTGCAGCATTGCCCACCCTGGTGTAGTGTGCCTGGCTGACAGCCACTGCCTCCCCACTAGCTGCAGGGTGGAGCAAGACAGCTCCTGTAGCACTAAAGCCATGGATGTCACATGAAGGGAAATTATATTTTGATCTATTTCTCTGCACTTTGCTTTTCAGCTGCCATTTCATGAAATTCAGTCAGGTCTGTCCAAAAACTGGCATTTCAAAAACTCCAGTTAAACTGTGGCATGTGAAACACAATGGGAAAAATTCCCCTAAAATTCACCTAAAAGTCCAGTTTCCATGGTAAGTATGAACATCTTTTAAACTGCTTCTCCTCAAATAGGTATTGTCATGAAAACAAATTAAAGCCAGGTGTGCTAGCTGCAGATTAATTAACATTCATTAGCAATGAATGTTGGGGTTTTTGTTTTCAGATAGAGGATTTTGCTACTGAAGGTCACTTTGCTCTGAAAAAGCTGGGAAGAACACACTCTACTGCACCACACTCTGCAGCGAGTGCAAAGATTCAGTCCTGGCAACCAAGAACTTCCAGCAGATATTCTTAAATATACCTTTGGATATGCTTAAATATCAAGGCATTATGCTTTAGTCTAATACTTGAAAGCAGGGACAAGAAGGGGATGAGGGTTCAATAATTGCATCTCGTGGCATGAAAGGGACTTAGCTAACTGGTTCCCCTTTATTTTTAATAACAGAGATGGAGAATGTCTGCAGTGAGTAAAAAATGGGAAATGCTGTGCCTAGTTTTGCACCCCACCACGTATAATTCAAGAGGGATAGAAAGAAATCAGAGAAGGTCCGAACTGGAGAGTTACCAAGATAGTTACAACAAATGACTTGCAAGGGCAGATGAGCATCCCAGAGCTACCTGAAGAACAGGGACAATGAGACCTGAGCCAAGATGGAAGCTGAAAATAAATCAAGGAGAAGCCAAGGACCTTCCAAAGATGTGTAAATAAAATTGCTACTTAGCTGATGCAGAAGGATCCGAAAGGCAAAACACTGCTATTTGGACCCTTCTGCTACAGCTCATTAAGTAGCTATTAACTTTACTAGTTGATATTTAAGTCAGTTTTCCAACCACTTAGAGAAGCCAGTGAGCTTTTGTTACAGATCTTACAAGAGTTTTGGTGATGCATACTCAGCCTGAGAAAGATTAGGAAAAACTTCAAAGCCAATACTTTGAAAGGGCAATAACTCCTCTCAGTGTTTATTTCTGCATCAGTTTGGGGTGAATTTTTATATTTGTTTGTGTTTAGCTTCAGAAATCAAATATTCTACTATGTTTTCATTAAGCATATAATCTTTGTTCATGTTTTCCTTAAGCATACAATGAAATATAGGCTGTATGGCTGCAGTTTTCAAAAGCTGCCTCCCAAAATTACAATATGCATTCAGATATTGGCTCATCAACTCCTGCTCCACTCCCCTTGGAATGATTCTGTTTGTGCAGGTTATTTCCAAAACTCCTCTGTAACTCCTTAGTCACAAAATGGGTGACCTGTGTCTTCTCACATGTTTTGGAGATGCCCAATGTCTTCTCAGAACCAATGACCACTGCAATCTTTCCTCCCTGAAGTGAAATGAAGCAGGCAACTGCACGTGCTTCCCTGTGATTTTCAAAGCAATTCAGTGCCAAGTTCTGTTCAAATCTCATAGTCTGATATATTTAAGATTCCTGTCAAAACAAATGTTCTCCATTTTAGACCAGGGGCCCTTCAGCTCTGTTGCTACATGAAGAGCCATCCCCTGTTTAGACAAGGTGACAAAGCACTTTATTCCTGTGGGGCAGCTCCGTGGCTGCACTGTGACTTTGCTTCCCAAGAACAGCTGCAGGGACCCTTTCTTCCTCTTTCAGAAACAGAAGCTACTCAAAGTGCCAGATTTTTCCTTAATCTCACATCTTCTGACTTATTCATAGAAAAACAATGGATGCTGCAATGGATTTCTGTTAGTCTTTAAAGGCCCTAATTTAGGCAGTACCCTTATGGACATCATTAAAGCCCTGTGCACCCTAACTACCTGCAGATGCAAATTTTTAGTTTGAGAGTGGGAAGGAGAAGAGGCAGAGACAATTCATGGGAAGCTGCTATTTCGCTGGGTTTTTTCTTGTTGTTTTTTAATTTCTCTGAATCAGAGGACCATCCCACCCCTCCTGTAGCAGCCTTTGCCCCCAGCACACCAGGAGGGGTGAGCCAAGGGCAGGGAGAGTGCTCCATGGGGCAGTCTGCACCTTGTCTGCTGCTGCCATAGAGACAAGCAGCAGGTCCCAGGGACAGCAGTGGTGGAAGAACAATCATAGAATGATAGAATCATGGAACGGTTAGAGTTGGAATGGACCTTAAAGATCAAGATCCACCTCCCCTGAATAGGCCGAAACCTCTCCCACTAGACCAGGTTGCACAAGGCCTCATCCAACCTGGCCTTAAATGCTTCCAGGGAAGGGGCATCAACAACCTCCCTGAGCATCCTCTGCCAGCATCTTACTAAGCTCATGGTGAAGATTTTTTTCCTAATATCTAACCTAGATCTACCCTCTTACAATTTAAAGCCATTACCTCTTGTCCTCTCACTACCCTCCCTGTGAAAAGCCTCCCCCCAGCTTTTCTGTAGGTACCTTCATGTACTGGAAAGCTGCTATGAGGTCTTTCCAGAGCCTTCTCTTCTCCAGGCAGAACAGCCCCAACTCTCTCAAATTGTCTTCATAGCAGAGGTGCTCCAGCCCTTTGATCATCTTTTTGGCCTTCCTCTGGACCCTTTCCAACAGATTTACATCTTTCCTGTGCTGGGGGCTCCATAGCTGCACGCAGTGTTCCAGGTGGGGTCTCACAAGAGCAGAGTAAGGGGACAGAATCCCCTCCCTTGCCTGCTGGCCATAATTCTTTTTGATGCAGCCCAGGATATGGTTGGCCTTCTGGGCTGCAAACACACACTGGCAGCTCATGTTGAGCTTCTTATCTACTACTACCACCCCCAAGTCCTTTTCCTCAGGGCTGCTCTCTACCATTCTCCACCCAGCCTGTATTTGTGCCTGTGGTTGCACCAACCTTGCATTTGGTACAGGACCTTGCATTTGGCCATGTTGAACTTCATTAGGATGGCATGGGCCCACCTCCCCAGCCTGTCAAGGTCCCTCTGGATGACCTGCCTTCCCTCTAGGTGACAATCACCACACAGTTTGGTATTGTCAAGAAACTTGCTGAGAACATACTCTCTCCCACTGTCCATGTCTCCAACGAAGATGTTAAACAGCATCGGTCTCCATACAGACCCCTGAGGAACACCACTCATCACTTACCTCCACTTGGACACTGAACCATTGACCATAATTCTCTCCAACCTACTACTTATCCACTGAGTGGTCCATCCCTCAAATCCATGTCTTGTCAGTTTGGAGCCTGAGGTTGCCCTGCCACAGATACCTGACTTCTGGCTCAGGCCAATCTAGAACTGTATTTTATCTTCATGTTATTTTCACCTTATCTGATTTTCACAATGTTGTTCTCATGCTATGCATTTATTTCTGTATCAGGCTATAGCTCCATTAATATGGCCTTAGTGGCTGTTGGAGACCAAGCAGTGAACATCCATGAACCTATCAAGAGGAACAGTTTTACAAAAAACACTGATTCATGTCAGTGATGAGTAGCACTACTGAAGAAAGGAAAACTTCAAGGCTACCCTACCTCTTCTCACCATTAAACCTGATTCTTTAATTGCATCAGTTCTACTGGTTGTACATGTTTTCCTTTCCTCCAAGCCAGGGCTTAGCTCTTAACTCACTTAGGTGAAGATAATTGAGAACAAATTGCCTGCACTTCCAGCAGCTGCCTGTGGCCACTTGGGGATCTTGCAGGCATTCCCTGACACCAGGCATGGCCCCTGCTCAGCAGACACCTTTGCTGTCACCACCACAGCCCAGCACGCACCTCAGCTCTCCAGCACCTGGGTCATGTCAACTGAGAGGCTATTTCAGCCCTCAGCATAACAAAGAAGGACTCCCCAGCTCTACAAGGTGGCTCTGCTTGCAAACCAATCCCCTTTCTGTGGTCTCATCTTTTAATGGCCACTTGAATTATGGGGCTAACCCTTAAGATGGTCCACTAATCAAAGACATGCAATAGATAATCATCTAAAATTACTAAGAAGCACCAGTTACGTCAGCTACAACTCATGATAGCTGGAAAGTGAGGAACAGCAGGTGTGCTTTGAGAAAAGGGGCAGCATAGAGGCAAAGCAGGGGGAAGAAACAGAAGCATTTGTATTTCTGTGCTATGTCTCAGTCCCTGCTTCCAGCCTGTTCTTATTTCCCCCTGGCAAGATCAGGACTTTCCCTATACCTATTCATAGTGAACCTTGTTTTTTCCACTTCTTTCTTTGCTGTTTCTCTCGCCTCTCCAAAGGAACATGGCTTCCCCTCTTCCAGAGAAACTTTTCCTGGGGCACAGACGAGTCTCAGCCTCTCTGAGCAGGCACTTTGCCCCGGTGGAAGTTCAACCTTGCAGCTGGGCGACCAGCAGCTGAGGGGAAAGTTTAATGGGCATCTGCAGCAGGTGGGTAGTAAGCACTTCTACTTTGCATCAGAGGCTCTGCATACCCGTGTAACAGCTGAATACGGTCTCCAAGACTACATTTCTGAGAACAAATCACATTTTCCATCAAGAAAGAAACAGACGTTCAGCTGCTCATTGCTTCATAAACCATGGAGCAGTTATGTGACTATTATCACAACTGAAACTATGACTACAAGTAACATGGCTTTGAATTCAGAATTTCAGCTCAAGGGTATATTGGTTGATTTTTAATTGGTTCCTTAAGTAATGCTAGAGAGGAAAAAGAAATAAACTGGTTCACATATACTCTCAAGCCTCTTTTTTTTTCTTTAACATGTCAAAGACAAAGTTTATATAGCAAAGAGAGTTACTGACAACTGAGACCAGAACTTTGCCTATTTTACATGATGCTGCTGCAGAAGAGTGGGGATATTCCTGGGATGGAGTATCCTACCTTGATTTAACCAAGTAGGCCTGTTTGTCCTAAAGAGAAGAAAGATATTATGAGATACCTCTAGCTGTTCTTGGTAAAAGATGTAGAGTACCTGTGTGTGTTTGTACCAATACAAAGACAGTCCAGGAAGAAAACACCAGTCTGCTCAGAACAGCCATCTGGCATACACTAACAGTGCAGTTCTCAGATAGATAATAAGGCCATAAAAACAGAAACATTAATTAAGTGCATGGAATATAGGCTGAGGTGGGAAAGATAAGAGGTGCAAATTCTACTGGAGACAAGTATGAATTCCTTCATGTGGTCATGGAACAAAGAAGGTGGTTTCTTGCTGAGGAGACTCCTTGTGCAGTATCATAAAGCAAGAGATAGCATCTTCCTTCCTACACCAAGCAGCAGCCTGGCAGGCACACTGTTATGGAGGCTGAAAAGAGCAAGAGACATTAAGCTTGGAAAAGAGCAGGGTGGAAACAAGTTGTCAGTGGCCCTGGCAGTGAGTAAGAACATCCTCTAAGAGCATTTGAAGAGTTTATTGCACATGAACTCCACAGAAGTTGAAAAAAGATTTTGTTTGGATGGCAGATAATACCACTTGGAAAATAATGGGACATTTCAGAACCCCAGAAAGATAGTTAAGAGTATGGACATCTCTTAAGAGGGATCTTAGCATGAGTAAGTCCACATTAGCACTCCTTCAAACCCACTTGAGATAAGGGGAACAACATGTAGTTTTCTTTTCTTTTATTATTGCTTTTTTTTTTTTTTTTTAACTGAATAAAGACTGGCTTGATTAGAAATTAGAGTACTTTGGACCCAATCACAACAGTGACAAAATACAAATTTCATTGGCAGTATCTGCATTGACACCCAAATACCACAAAATTATATTAGAAAGATGAGGGTGGTAGAAAGAAGCTAAAAACAAAACAAAACAAAAACAAATCCACAAAACTGGTTGGAAGAGGGGGGTTTTATTGAAAGGAAAGGAGCTAACACAGGAGAGGTGTTGATATAGGAGGTCATTTAGGAGCCGTTTCCGTGCACACTGAGGAGACCAAAAGAACTGCTTTCCTCTGAAGGACAATGAGATGGACTGGCATCAGGGAAGAAAATATCCCTACTGGATCAGGGGACATGTATGTGACTTTTGTTTTTCAGAGAATAGTCCATATCTTACAACAAAAGTGATTAACAACCAAACTCCACAGCTTTAAAACACGTGTCAAATCATTATGATTAAATGAGTTACAAACACTGAGTAATACAAAGTGCTGCTAGAGAGGTTTCAAGTCAATAAAGTGATGTCTACAATGGACTTTAGAAATTAACTGATGCTAAAAGATAACAAACAGGGGTCTACACAGACATCTCTGTGGAAGATATGAAAATGGATATGCCACGTTTTAATAAACTGAAGTTATATGTGGAAAAACCCCACAGTGGTCCTATTAAGAGCACAGGGGTGATAAAGACACAAACCATCCTGAAGAGGAAGATATGAGCACTGATTTCATCTGTAGTCAAACCAAGCAGTGCCTCAAGGATGAAAATGCACAAAGGATTGTTACCAGCAAGTCTTCTGCTTCCATGGAACAAAGATGGGATGCAAAACCTTACACCTTCTGTGTGAAGGTTTGTGAAACTAACTCCAGTCCATGAATAAAAAAGACTGATTGTGGAAGGAAGAATAGAAAAGAAAAAAAGGTGAGAAGTTACTGCCTTGCCTGCCAAAACATAAGAGGTCTAGAAAGAGAAAATAGGCCTAACCAAAGAAGACAGAGGTACATAATTTGGCTGTAACTAAGTCAATGTGTGTAACACATGCATAAAAAGCATAAAGGTTTCCATAAAGCAATAGAAATTATATTACATAAGAAATATAAAAGAAGGAAACATGCACTTGAGAGCACAGCTGTGAGGGAATATTTCAAGACACTATTTCAATGTTTACAACTGCACCCTCAACAAGGGTAGAAATAATAATAATTGTAACTAAAACTATACTTTGCAGTGGGAGGGGGGAGGCTGTCAATAAAATGAAGTAGTTACAACATTACAAAAATGCTCTTTTCACCTAGACTTGCTGCCTCCAGCAGCAAGATATACATAAATCTAAGCCCTCTGGACACAGAAAATAAAATCTACAAGGCATATTTTGCATATCACCATAATTTGATGGTCTGTGATTTCTCAAGAAAACAGAAATGTGAGAAACATGTTGACAGTTCAGTCTAATTCCAGAATTCTTTTAACTATGTTGTAGTTGCTGCTTGTGAGTACTGCACATAAAAATAACTCCCCTAGACCTGAAGAAAAAGGGAATTATTTTTTTTCTCCTATGAGGTGAAACCTCTCTGCATCACTAAACAACATGGAGCTAAAATTTACTTTCCACACTGCTCTCCATAGTATATTTGTGAATGTGTTTTCAAAAGACAGGTTTATAAAACCAACATGACTTGAGGATCATTTGAAAGGTTCTCTCCTGTGATAACAACAAGCAATCTTGTACCTCTCTGTGTGATAGCTACAATCTGACAAGGTCATTCCATGATTTCCAGCTCCTTGGAGTACAACAGCAGTATCCTTGTAACAGTTATGATTCTCTGTCCTAATACAGAATCGCACAGAAACTTCCTTGCATTAGGGTTCAGACCAGAATCACTCTGAAAAAATATATAAAGACAGCTGAACTTCAGATATAATGAATTACAAAGAGTCTTTTCCAATATCACCAGGTAGAAGAAAATTCACACAATATATTAAAGAGATACAACTACTGGGGGAAAAGGCAAAAAGACTGGGGTTTATAAACTCCTTTGCAGGTGGAACTTGATTATTAGTCCCATTTTAAATTTCCCAAACATCATGAAACATTTTCTGCCTTTAAACTTCCTGCAACTGAGCTGACAAAACTTTTCCAGCAAAAGCATTTCTTGGTCCATAATCACTGTCTTTCTTACCCTTGATGGATTAATTTTATAAATCCAAAACTGAAGATGCTGATTAGCCATGCTCTGCTCACTTCACAATGACAAACTGTTGAGCAACAAACTCCAGGGCAGACTGCTCCAGCTCCTTGATGAGATGAGGTTACACTACTGGTGCCTATTTAGAGGCCAGATGGCAAAACTCCCCGGTAGAATTACGGTAAGTTGAAAGATAACACCAAGGCAGAACAGAACTGACCTGTGAGCAACCCATGGAGACTTCTAACACTTTAAGAACAGAAGTAGAAGTCTGGGAAACAGAAGTCTTCTGGTCTGTATTCTCAGCTCAGTAAATGATATGCCATGTGGAAATGTTGAGGACAATGTTCTTGGTTACTTCTTCCCACAGATTCCCTACCTACAAAGACAGCTGCCTGCACATACACAGCTGCACGAGAAGGGGATGAGTTTCCAGTATTTCATCAACATTTCAAAGAATCCTGAACCTCACATTTCTGCAGATCAAACTGCAGTTGCAAGATGCCTGGCCATATCCCTCTCTCAGTGTTTGCTAATGTACCTCACAGAGACCTTCTGAGAGTTCGCTAGCTGGGACAGAAGTTCTCTCAGCAATATAAGCAGCATGGCTCACAGCCTGTGGATTTCTACTGCTATAATCACGAGTAACAGAGTTGCACCTTGAATTCACTTTTTACTTGATACAAGAGTATGCAGAACAGAGCATAAGCTAAGAAGATGATGCAAGGGACCTTAAAAGACATGCAGCAGATGCATCTTCTCTTACCTCCTGCCATATTCTGTCTCCAAAGAAACTTCTTCAGCTCCCTCCTACTTGCATGCTGATTCTATCTTTTTCCAGAGGGACAATAGCAAAGCCTGTTTATTTTTTTACACCAGAGAGTTCCATCTCCAGCCTCCTGATTTTACACCCAGTTGTTTATGAAAGGAATCTTTTTTTTCCTTCCACTGGGCAGTTTAAGTCCTGCATGGATTGGTGACAATATAAAAAAAAAATTCTGATTTTTCTCTTTCTACTCTCTGCACTGCCCAACTCTGCTTGATTTCATCCACCCCATTTAAGCTTGGGAGCTCTGCCTGACATGTTACCAGATGCAGCTCAAAACCAGCCCATACAATCATATGCTTTGAATCTCCTCCACCTTTTCACCTCAAACAGATTTGCTGCAGGCAAAATGCTTATGCACTTCTTGCCAAAAAAACATAACCTCCCACTTTTTTCCAATTTAACAAAAAGACAGAGAAAATACTGGTGGTTATTGTCTTCTGGGAATTTTGTCACACCCTTTCTAGGAATAAGAAAGGACATCTTTTTTGTAATCCCATTACTACTCATATGCATGGTCATAAGAAAATGCTCTGAAGGAACATCAAGCAAATAATACCAATTTTCAAAATTCTATAGCAATGTATTTATACAAATTACATAATTCTGTATGTATTTACACACCATTACAGAATATCAAGTAAATAATACCAAGTGTTCTTTTGTTTTGTTTTGTTTTTTCCCTCAGATTTTTCAAGTGAATTTTAGTGCTCAAGAAAGGTGCCAGATGGACAACACTAGAAAATGAAGACTTCTGTTTGTCCACAACACAGGAGGAGCAGCACTGCAAGCCTCCCCGCTGTGCCCATCTCAGCACTCTCCAGCCCTGTTTTAGCAGGATCACATAAGGAGCAGGGAAGCATCCGTACCCCTTCACACCTTGGCACAAAGGAGCTCAGCAGCACCCAGGTGACGATGGTTTTGTCCGTCCCCCGCCAGAAAACAAACAGAAATAACTCATTTTACACAAGTAACTGAACATAATCTGTTGTTTGCTACCCGATAAAGGCCAAATTTGACCCAGTGAAACTGCAGGGAGTGGCAAGCTGCCAGCTCCAGGACCATCCAGTCTCGCAATAATGCCTATGTTAAATTACATGTTTCTATATTTACATAAAGTCAGTATTTACACACCATTATGGGTTATTTGAGTAAATCGGTTACAGTTTATTTATATGGACTGCCAGAAACTCATAACATTTTTCTCGGGTTTAATCCTTTCTTTAGAAAAATACAAAAAAAAAAAAAAAAAAAATGTTAACTAGCAGTAATGATTTGCCTATGACTAAAAATCCAAGTCATTTTAACATTGAGACTCAAACCATGGCCTAGTATTGTTGCCTCAACTCAAAGCATTTTTAACCTTTGTGATTAATTTCCTGGTGTATGTCAGATTTACTGAAAATGCAGAGAGTTGTAACCTCCCTTCCCTGCAGTAGTATTGATCTGTTTCACACTGAGCAATGAACCCTCTAGCCCTCCCCAGAAGCTGGCTTTCTGCTCCTACAGTCCAGCATGGTTTTGCACCACCCAGACAAATAATCCAGCACCCAGCTGACCAAATTGCCAGCAGGTCTCAGCAGCTCCCAAGGATTAAAAGCAAATTCATGGGCTGCAGTTGAAGGCTGAAAATTCCCAGGCAATAACAGTCCCTAGACAAGTATGTCTAGCTGTATCCTACAAATCACCTAACATGATTTAAGTATCTTTATCATTCATAAACAATTAGCATAAAATGCCACGTTTTATTTAAGATTATTGATATTGCCAGCTGAGACGTGACCCCTCCTACTTGCTCAAGTACAGAGAAGTCATGTTCATTCAGGACACTAAGCCAGAGGTTATTCCAGAACAGAATTATGTTTCATATAATATATATCACATGGACAAGAGTGCCATAGAGCAAAAATTACTTAATTACAAATAGGCTACAAACTTATGTATAGCTCCTCCAAAGTACATCTCAGCCTCTATGGACAGACAGGGGTGTCAGGACCAGGCACACTCCTGGCAGATCCAGTGACAATGGTTACACCCAACTGGGTGTCACCGGATTCAAATCCTAAAGGATACAACAACTACAAAATGCATTTGTCATGTGGACCTTACATGATTTTTCTCTCTTTTTTTTTTTTTTTCCTTCAGGGTACTGGGGAAAAAAATGCCTTTTCCTAAGCATTAACTCCCAACTGCAAATCAATGTGTTTGTGTTCTTAACACAAAGATCCTACAATTACTTAAATATTACTTACTGTCAGCTTGCTTACAGTTCATGAAAATATGAATGTACTTTAGGGGAAAAAAAAAATCTAATATTGCCCCCCTCATTGTCATTATTGATAGAGATTTATTAGTTTCATTTTGCAAGTTTTACTTTAGGAAGGGTGCTAATATCATGTATTATGACAGTTCACACTGAAAGCAATTTTTCATAAAAGATGTTACATGACCCCTATGGAACTTGTGTAATTTCATAGTAGATAGTCAAATGCACAAATAGACATGTTTACAAGAGTGATCCTGTTAACATGGTTTTTGCCCTCTGAAACCATTGAAGAATTCTAAAATTAGTACAATTTTTTATATTCTTTATGTTGTTTCTGGCATTCTGCTTTAGGGAAAAAAAGAAGAGAAAAAAAAAGCAAAAAAAAAAAAAAAAGCATATTTATCATTTAGCTTTGGTATAATCTGCAATAGGTTTTAACAAGTAGAATATATTCCAACCCCTATATTCTTCACAGCTGTGAAGTTTGCACTGATGGAAGAAGTCACTTTATCAGAGAGGAAATATTACAGACACATAAAAGAAGTTGAAGACCCAGTTTTCTCTTTAATCCTCTGGGGTTAAGCTATGAAACAAGCAGTCAGAAGAGTGAAGACTCAGTGTCATGAGTGGTGTGCATACTTGTACAATAATACGGGCACAAAAGAGATTGTCGCCTTTAGTACATGAGGGTCACTAGAATTTATTATTATTACCTTTTTATTGTGTTTTCTTTTTTATCCATGCACCTTTATATTTACTTGCATGAATTTACCACAGGTTCATAGTGGCCTTTGCCATTTTAATGCTTACAGAGCCTAAAGCTTCCAAAATGCCTATCTGGCCTGTACATATTTCATTAAAAATAAACTCTATATAATAAATAAATATATAAAATAAATAAAATGTTGCCTTTGGAATTTCTATAAATAAATTTAACTTTTTATTTTTATTTTTTTACTAAGAGGTCTTTGCTTTAAACTCAGTGGGGTGAGACCCAGAGAGCGATTAACTGAAAAGTCTCTTGTTTAAGTAAGACTGCACCCTCCATGCCTTTGTAAATGCAGCGTACACTTGAGCAGGCCACCAGCCAAAAATCCTGATGAATCAAAGTATGGCAGCTATGCTGATATATGACGAAGTACAACTGATCAAAAATTTAAAAGCGTGTCTATTCCCCAGCATGCATCAGGCCTTCCTCCTCCTCCTCCTCCTCCTCCCCGCGGCTCCTCTCTCGCGCGCTCTCACTCCCATTCATCCTCTCCTTTTCTCTCTCTCTCACTCACTCTCTTGCGCTCCCTCTCGTACTAAATCAAGCGAGTGGGCATAGGCTTTCCTCCAGGAGGACAAACCTTTAAGTGCAGAACAAAATCAGCATGTTCCATCCAAGCCTCCATCATACATTATGCATGCGACAAAGTTTGGCAACAGTGGAGCTGATGTGATGACACAGCTAATCAATAAGAACCCACCGCATGAAACCTTTATAGTGGTTACTTTTTAAGGGCTCAAGTGAAGGAATTGTCTTTGTCAACTTTGGCTTAAAATATCCTTATATAGTTCTGGTACTTTCTCAGGGTCCACTGGTCTAGGTAAAAAATGTGTAAATTTTTGATGCCGTTTAGTCCTAGTCCCTTCTCTTGGAGTCCCATCTTTATTTAACGCAACGTAGTATCGTCTTCCAGTGTCCACGTGTTTATATAGATTTGATGAATATGTATTATACCAGTTTTCTTCAAACTGCTCTCTGAATACACACTCCTGGGTTAATTTTTCCTATGGAAAGAAAAGAAAAAAGCAGTAAGGAGATAGATAGACACAAAAATAAACTATTTTTTAAAGACTAACATTTTCAAGGCTTGAAATCCGTATCTCCTCACTCACATCACAAAATGAACCATTTCAATATTCCCAGTTTTAGCCATGTAAAGCTGTATCGTTGAGTATTTCATTAAGCAGTCACAAGGGTAGATAATTTTATGGGAAGATGATTCTCCAAAAGCCTCATTGTCCAAATCAAAATACAAAAAAAATTCTGAAAATAGGTATTTTATGTTCTGATCATTCCCAAGCAGCTCACAGGGCATTACTGGACTTGTTTAACTATTTGCCTCAATCATGAGTGCAGGCATTTGAACAAACACACATAAAGAAAACAAGAAGGGCTGTAAAAGGGCTGTTGCAGGGCTGTAAAAAAATCTGGGGCCTTAAAATCTCTACTACTTTTCATTGCATGGAGAACTAAACGCATTTCACTAATTTAAAAAGATACAACTTAACTGCCCTTTGTTTGGTTTATTATTTGTATCACAGAACTACAATGACACAAACCCCATGTGCTGGGACCAAGCTGAGCAAGAAAACCCATCCATGCTCACTGTTGTCCTCATGTCCTGAGGACAGGACCCACTGCAGACATCAGCCACTCAACAGATCTCCCTGCCACAGCCTCCCACTCCTTCCAGCTCACCCACTCATTCAGTCTGTGCATATCCCTCTACATCTTTTTGGTCTGAACAGATGGGGTTTGCAAAAAAAGCAGCAACCTGATCCATTTTAGGAAGGACTCACTCAAGAAGACTGAAAAATGGTGGGGAGCTCTAACATGGAGATCTGATGGAAAGCTGGAAGAAATAAACCTGGAAATAGCCTTTTCAGCTGGCACAAAGATATAATAATGATCATTTCTTGCATTTTTTCATAACAGATATTCTCCATCAACCACTTCCAGCTGATGATCAATTTTTAATTAGTACAAAACTCCACACAATGGAGACTTGTGTACACGTGTTCTACTGACATTAAATCTTAAAATAGTCCTTCTACCTGTGTATCTATATATATATATACAAAGAAGGGAAAACCGACCAAGGCCCAGATGCAGCAAAGCATTTATGGCACCTAAGCCAGAAATGTTTATCTGCACACAACTAAGAAGCCACAACTCGAGCTACAGTGCTCCCAAGAAACCACCATCCATGGCTTAATCCAACACTCACCATCACTGAAGCCTGCAGCTTGCCCAGGGGTTACAGGTGCCTTTGGGGACACTTCTGCTGCTTGGGATTCAGCTCACAACCCTTTCCCACAGCAACATGTTTCAGTTTGACTGCTGCTTTTCATGGCAAACACACAGATCCCAGGGCAGAGCTCTGCAGCCCCCCATGGTTGGGGAATGGGGTCCTAGCCTGGTCAAATGAGTGCTACACACCTTACAGGAATCACCCAGGAACCATCCCACATGGGGAGAACATTGCCTGAACAATTTGGGGGAGCAAGTCAGCACCCCTCTGCACCCATACACAGGGTACAGGGCCCTCCTCAGTGCCTAAAGGTCTGGGATCTGGAAATTTCTTCTAAATTAAACCTGTGTTAACTCCAGTAGGCAAGAAAGGCATCAAGCAAGCAGCTCCTGACTTCCCCTTTGATGGGCATTAGGAACCTCATCACCCCTCAGGAAAGAGAGAGCCCCACCAGGACCAGGTTTTGGATGTTAAACACTTGAGTGTTCACCACTGCAGTGGCCACGTCCCTGTGTGGAGGTGGGAGGCTGCGCCTTGGACAGTCACAGGAGGAGACAGTGGAAGAGAAGAAGTCAGCAGTCCCATCCCTCACATCCTGCCCTGTGGTTTGACCAGGAGATTCCCTCCCTGTGGGTCCAGCTGAGCAGCACGTGTGCTGACACGAGCAATTCAGGATGGCTGTATGTAACAATTTATTTTAGAGGCGTTTCTGACTGGAACATTTTTAATGTGCAGTGTTGCTCAAATACAACAACACTCCATACTGGTTATAGGCAAAAGAAGAGCAAATCTTTTTACATGAAATCCTTACCTACCGGCCAGAACCTGCCCCTCCTATTGATAATTACCTTTGACAGCTAAAAATTGCAGCAGCAACAAACGTTACTGGACATCAGGAGGAGCTGAAAGCTACACAGACTGCAGTATCCCCCCTATACAACCTCAGTGTATTAACTGTTATAAAAACTACTCAACTGCTATAACGATTGTCTTTAAGTACAGCTTTCATTACTGTTTTATTTTGCATGAGGTTTAAAATCAGTTTGTTTGCTTTAAGGCAGAAGCAGATGGCAAGGGGTATTATATGCTGGGCCTATAGGTCCATGGGGAAACAGAAACTAATTCAAATTGTCTTCCTGCTTTCAGAAGGCAAGAGGATCACATGACAAGCACTGCAGAAGCACTCCCTGCTAAAAATAGCAACATTTTAGGAAGATATTTCAGTCGTGTCTTGAATTCATTAATTATTCACTTCATCTGCATTTTTTTTAGCATCATCATAAATTTCTATCTTTGCAAGAACAGTACTTCCCCATGCCCTAAAGGAGAAATTTTAAAATAGCCTCTCTTTATCTGGCAGGTTTGATGGATCACGACAGTGCTGTGGCACACTTAACTAGCAGACCCTGTATAAGGGAGGGGTTGAATTGTACTGTGCTCTGGAGGAGTTCAGTGCATTTCAAGCTTAAAGATTTGATCTTTATTCTACAAGCTGATCACATTTTTGCTTTTCATCCTCTTGCAATACAGCTGCATCTCTTTTGTCCTTCACCAAAATTCTCAGAAATTCATGTATAGACTGTAGGCAAACACTTCAACATGAACTTGGCAGAGCAATCAGGATGCAGGTTCAGGTATGTAGGGATACTACCAAACACATTTTCAGAAAAGCAAAATATTTTTTTAATAAATTCAAACCTTTTCGTTCTAGGGCACCCAAAAATTCTGGTTGTAGTCACAGACCACTGGAATAAATCAATGTTGGATCTGGCTTTGTAAATAACATGGGGACCAAAATCTCAGCACATCCTTCTTGCCATGCCCTGGGAGATCCTTATGACCATGGCTCCTCTAGTACCAGAACAGGCAGAAACCAATATCCACCAGGTCATCTACGTAGCATCATAGAATCACAGAATCATTTAAATTGGAAAAGACCCTTAAGATCATCATGTCCAGCCATTAACCTAACACTGCCAAGCACACCACTAAACCATGTACTACCACAACACTACTTAGTACCAGCTTACACTCATGTTTTGAGCTCACATGCCTTTAGTCAAGCCAAAAATTAGTGTAATGCAGGGGTGAGGCTGATCCATCCTGCCAACAAGCACCTCCTTGCTTCATAAGCTTAGGATGGAAAGTCTTGCTAAGAGCCAGGTCTCACAGTATGGGAAGGAGATGGTGTTTCCTGATCACAAGTGGCCTGTATTTCCCCCTCTGGCTATGACTTCTAGAAAGTCCCCATATGCATTGTTGAAAATCAAGATTTAGCCCTAGAATACAGCAATTTTTGTATCCTTTCATTCTAGAAACTGACTTCTCTATAATTTTTCCTCTGCCAGTATTTCTTTGAACCATACTTAACATCACTGGACATCTTCGTTGAATGCTGACACAAATACCAAACATACCCAACTGGAGCAGCTGTGGAAAACAAGCTGCATTCCTGTGAAAGGGGAGGCTGCCTGCCTTGATCAAATCACTTAATTCAGGGGACAAGTAAGGAGGTGACCTCAATATTATATAAATCAGATGTTGCACCACATACCACATGTTTTCTGTGAGGACTGTTCATGGAGTATTCCAGTGTAAAGTGAGTGATTCTCATTTTGCTACATTTCCACATTTACTTATTTGTGTTTCTTTAACCTGTCATTTAATTCAGAACATCCAAATATTTGAATTATGCACATTGCACAGAAGGAGAAAACCAAGGCAGATTTAATTCAGAAGTCTGCTAATGCCTGGTCAATGTTAGCAAGCCTAGAATCTCTTTCCCTTCTTCCTACATTGTCCACCATCTAACAAAGAAATCAAATAATTATGCTACCTTATTTGCAGGTAGCTTGATTAAAAGTGAGATTGTAAATTAATAAAGTAGATAGTTGCAGCCATCAAAACAGATTTGCCAGCTTGTTTAAAAATAGATATTCCTGTGAAGCAGATAATTGGAAAAAGGCAAAACACATATAAACTGCCCAGAGAAAGGTTTCCTAACTCTTAAGAATGATAAGACATATGTGTTTCCTAGTAACTAAAAGCACAGTACTGGGTCCTGTTTAAATATTTTTTTTTCCTTTAAATAACCTTACAAAGGTAAAACTCCAATTTATTTTGTAACCTGACAAAAGGAAAGTTCTTCATACTTTCTTTCCTAGAATCACTACAAATACATTTAATGTCTAGCACACTATTCTGTTCTATGCTATGGGTAGTTTCCCTGTTTGCAAACTGCTACACTGATTCAATAAAGAAACTTCACAGTACCCAGGCAGAAGTACAACTATTAAGAAAAAGTATATCTGACATAGTCAGCACTTCCTACATACTTGCTGCACTTTATCACTGGGTTGATCCACCCTGTCTTAATAAAATCATGTTTAAATACACAGCCTCCCAAGTAAGTTCATGCAAATCCCTCATTATGGCTATGTGATGTTGATGAAAACTGCATCTGTAGGGAAGAGAAACAACAAAAAAAGCCTTTGCTTCTCCAAAGTGGTTTTCTTTGTGGCTCTGCCTACAAACATGCATTTTACATTCAGTTGGCCCTTCCCATGCTGTAATGCAAACAGCCTCTAGAACATACTACTTTCAGCTAATAATTAACACTCATCCAGAGCTGTCATAAATAAAGGTGTAGTTCAGCATTTGCCGTGGTGGTGTCTGCTCTCCCAGGCTAAACCTGTTAGGCCCTGGCTGGGCAGACAGCCTCCAGCCACAAGAAGCCAAATCCCAGTGTCCAAGCTGTGTCCCTTTCCAAGTTAGACAGAAATAGGAGGCAAACCCTGCACATTTTCTGACTTTGTGAATTTCTGACTTCTTTGAACAGTTTCTCCAAGCAGTGTTATTTTCAGAATGTTTTGTTTAACAACGTGACAGAACAATAGTAAAAACATGGGAGGAAAAAAAAAGAAAGTTTGCCAAAAGGACCAGGTAACTGGTTTTCTGTGTGTCAGTGCTTCTCTAAAAGCACCTCAGAAATACAGCAGAAAGCCCTGCAGGGTCAGAAGAGAGACCAAGCAAATAGCCAGGCACCCAGCACTCCGTGTCACTTTGTCACTTTTTTAATAAGATCAGGGAAATTAGGCAAGGTATCCTGGCAAAACCACAGTTGGGCAATTGCATTCTCCCTTCTTGAGGTCACTTTGTACTTTCACAGAGCTGAAGTATTCATCTTACTTTCTTCTCTTAAATGTCTAGTTAATTTGTATAAAGTTTTTATTATACATAAATCCCTACTTAATTAAAAAAAGAAAAAGTGTGATTGTTCTGTACTGCTGCCACAGAGCAGTTATGAGAGTGCTTAAAGATAAATATCTTTCATATAAAAACCTTGTAAAGTTCCCAAGACCCAGCAGAACCTGGTCCCTTTGGGAGTGTTATCATCAACAGCCAAAAAAGCTACCCAGGTGCAGACACCATGGTGCTTCCACATCCCAATGAAGGTGACAGAAAAGCAGAGCTTCCTGAACAAAGCAAGCAGACTCCAGCATTAACAATAAAATCCCAGGAGACTGTTGGTGCAACAGGGATTTCTTTGCTTCTTCCCTTTGCCCTGTCACCCCTCTTTTTCCACTCCTTCCATCTCCTCACCATCACAGACCCCCTCTGCAGGGACCAGACTGGGATCCAGCACTCTACTACCCCCAGGTTGTTCACAGAGCTCTTCTGACATGAGCTGCAGGAGAATGAGATGCCAATTAGGCCTCCATCCATTTTTACCACTCTGAAATCCACAGCTTGTGGTTTTACTGATACCCACTCCTTTGAGATTTCAAGTTTATGGCATCTGTCAACCTTTAAGCATGCCCTCCCCAGACACAAAATCCTTGTAGGAAGAGCAACCCCACTGTGCCTGATCTCACATCTGCCAGTGCAGGCTGCCTACCAGCAGCCACGCTTATATCCATAAAGGTTTGATTTACATCTACCCAGCCAAGTGCATCAGATGAAAGATCATTTTCACCTAAACACCCAGGGCCTGCTTGTGCTGCTGTTGTGAGTCATGACACAGCTCCAGGGAAAGGCCTCAGTCCTCGTAAGCTGTCACTGTGCCATTTTGCTTGAAGCTGAAGAGCTTCCTTCTCTGTGACACAGCTGAGCTGGACTGGGACAAAGTCAACTCTTAAAAACCAAACAAATAAGCAGGTGTGTTCCCCTCCCTTCTGTGCCAGCAGAACCGGGCCCACACTGTGCCATTTACGAGTCACACTTCTGACCTCTATTTTATTTTTGGCTTCCCTGGCACAATCAAGAACTGCAGTCATCAATGTTATCTAAGCATCTAATTCATAACGCTTGGCTGAACCCTTCCAAGAATCAGAAAGCAAGGTGGTATGCAATCTGATATGGGGGCCAGAGCCAATTTTTAAAGAAGACAGGAGAAAAGTTCCCATCAGCTTAAATGGGACTTGGATCAGGCTTGCAATGATAAAAAGGCAACAAATATTTTCAGACATTAAAAGAACCATTTCAGGCACGCTCAGATTTACTGAAAGCTGTAACTTGACCTCCCTGGCTCCCCACTCCACAAATTCTCTTCTATCAAAAGACAACGTGTATGTCAAACCAGGGCTGTTATCCTACAGCTACACACACCCTCATTAGACTGAAATACTAGCTAAGCTTTTAACTCAATAGAGATTTTAAAATAAAATATGCTTTCCTTAAATGCAGCTAAGATGGAGCATAGAACCATCTGTTTTGTCAGAATTTTTCACTTTGGTTTGTGGTTCTGTAAGCACAGAACGCCTGGTTAAAGGAAAGACAGCCCTCCTTCGGCAGAAACTGCTGCCTTTCTGCAGGAGCAGCTAAATTCACAGTCTGAAAGACATTGTAAAGTGAGTGATAAAAAGTACTTAATCTGCATGAGTGTCTACCCTTCATGAGTACTCCCCAAATTGGATTTAACCATCATTAAAGAAGCACCTTACTACTCAGCTACAAGGTGTCACCATAAAAACCCAATATGCTCAGGGCCCTTCATAAAACACTTTGCCACAGGGACAAAATCATTACATCTGTAGTGAAAAGAATGTTATCTACAAAGTACTTCATGCTTCATTCTTCCAGGAAGACTATTTGGTCAAGGACTGATGAACAACTGCCTGTCTCCATATCTAGTTTTTGATTTTATGTAAAGCTACCCACTATGTATGGCTCAGAGGACAGGGTCATTACAGACAACATTGACATTCTGGATGGGGGTCATCAAACAAACAAAGCATCAGTGCTTCAGAAAGACCCAGTCTTCCTCCCTGACATGCCAAACATTCTCTGGAGTCTTGGAAATCAATACATTTACCAGATAGATTTTCAAATCTACCGTATTTTGGCAGGCAGTACAGCAAAAGCTTGCTACTCTAAGACTTTTACCTGGCAGGACTCGATTGCATATTCAGTTTAGGTTGTTTCATAATCAAGTCTTGTAATTTCAATGAGCTGGTACTGAAGAGAAGATGTCATGTTTACCCTTTTAGACAGCAGTGCTCCTCCACTGGCAAATATTCTCCAGAGAGTCTCCAGAGAGGACTCTTTGGACATTCCCCCATTCCTTTTTCCAGAAGTAATCCCACTAGAAAATCATGGATCTAGATACACAGTTTTAGTATTTCATCTTCTGAATAGAACAAAAAAGATTTCTCAGCAAACCTACATATCCTTTTTGCTGCTGTGCCCTGACTTAGGTTCTCAGTGGTACAGCTGACCCAGCCTTTGGGAAGCACTGGAGGAAGTCTGGTGGCTCTGCTCCCCTGCAAGCCCCCTGCCCCTCAAGCACACACACACATACACACATCAGTGGACCTGTCTTTCAATGGGTCAAACTTTAGCTATGCAGTTAATTAAAGCCTGGATGAAAGAAGTTGTCAATCTGTCTGAAAAAAAATAAAATTGTGTATATATATATATATATATATATATACACACACACATATAGTAACAACTTCAACAGAAGGTTATTGAGAAGCTCAAAGAACAGGCAGTCGGTCTACCCAGCACCAGCAGCACACTGACCCTCCAAATAATTCAGATTTTTAAAGTAGAAAAAAAAAAAAAAAAAAAAAAAAGGTATTATTTTGTTGAGACTTTACATTACTCAAAGCAAGTCTTCCCCAGTAAATTGCCTGTTCTGGGTCCAGATTATACACCTCACAAAGGCACTAGCAGGTCCAAATCCCACTTGCTACTCAAAAGCTGTAAATATTTATGCATTAAAAGACTGTCTTAAGATTCCAGGCTCATAGGCAGGAACCCTGCTTAGATTTAGGATTTTTAAATAATGAATAGAGTAGAGCTCTTATCTTAATCGGTGTCTGCTGACAAAACCATAAAATGAATTGGTGGTTTTACAGAAGCAGGTCCAATCCTGATTCCATTTAAGTCAATGGCATTTCAGCTGTAATAGAATCAAGTCAAAATTTCTCCTGAGTCACAGTTGCCTCTGTAATTGTGTTAAATTTGAAGAGTCCAGTTTAGCAGATTAAAGATGCACAGCCTGGGCCAGACCTCAAAAGCATGCAGCATCCACACCAGAAGCCAACTTTTACCTCCAGAGCAGTCACAGAACACAAATATAAAATTTCAAATCAAAAGTAACAGCAGAGGTCTGCCTTTATAAAAGGAATGAAAAAGAAACCAAAGCTTTTATGAAAGCAGGAAAAATAGATTTGCCCTGTAAAAATCTCTATTTCTTCAGCTTTTTGAATGCAATACAAATGACTGCATTACTGCACACCATCAAATCAGCCTGAACACATTCAAACTGCAAGGCAAATCTCAACTTAGACAAAATCCCTAGTGAAGTTCCCGCAGGCAGACTTTTTCTACACAAGTCTTTAAAAATGATGAATGGTAAAGTGGGAACGAGTGCCACATTCACATCCCACTGCCTTCTGAGTCAGAAACAGAGCACATCAGATCTTTATCTGGTACAGTGAACAATCCCCAAGCATATATCAGGATGTCACTGCTGATGATACTCTTTTAGCATGTCACTTCAACATAGTATTCTCAGATCAACTGAAGACACTGAACCTTTTCACACATCCATATCCTTAACACAGCTGCCTCCAGAAACAGTCAGGGCTGTAGTGACTGGGGAGCTACACAACTGCAAAGAAGTGAAACTGAAGACATTGATGCTGAACATGCCCCATGCTTGCCTGCCAGGTAGGATTCAGGTTGCTGATGCCACTTTAACTTCCCACTGTTGACAATGTGGTACTCAAGTCCTCTCTCATCCCACTGCAGCTGATTCCCCCACTGAGCACAACTGTTTGCCCAAACAGGCAACAAGACAGTCCAAGGTGGCAGGGAACCAGGACTGACCTTTCTGGAAAGGGGTTTCTATAAAGTGCTAGACCACCTTGGTTGCCTCCTAAAGCAACACCTCTAATCTCCCATTTTTGTAAGAGTACCAAGTTCTAGCTGTCTTTAAATAAGAGAAAGCAAATCATTACACTGAGGTTTGAGTACCAAAGCTTAGCTTTACATACCTACACACACACATACATGTAATTTATGTAGTAGATATTCTAATACTTTTCTAATACTTTGTAGTGAGAGTCCAGATTCAGCACAGAATTGCATGTAGAAGTACAGAGATCACTAAGGGCTTTCTTTCATATAAAACTGTCCTCAGACCTAGTAAGCATATGGAATGAAATCCTCAGAGGAAAATCAAAGACCTAAGGAAAAGTGTAGTATCTATCCCACAGGACACTATTAGGTGACAGGTGGCACAATCTGTGAAATTCTTATTTTAAAAACAGATTGAAGCCTTAAAAAGAACCATAATAGCTGCAGTTTCTCACAGAGCTTTCTCCTACATTACCTGTGTTAAGTATATGCATTCACCTATGAGTTCTCTTACAATAGAACCCACATTTCAAACTTCCTTTTCTACAGAGTACTTCACACCTTGCTGAGTGGGTTGCAGTTTCTGCTCTCAACCCCAGTGCTGGTACCTGTGAGGAACACCATTTAACAGCACTCAGCTTTCAGCAAGGCTGCCCATCCAAACTCAGCCAGATGCTATCTGCAAAGGTGAAGTACATGAAGTTGTAGACAAACCTTCCCAAGTAATTAAAGTTTCAGGGCTTTTCTCAGACCTACACTTTCTACAAAGAAATTGTCCACAATTAAAAAGCTATCTCCTACTACAGGGTTCAGAGAGAAAGCATTTATGCTTCATCTCCCACCTACCTGAAAAGATTCCTCAGGCCAGTCCAAAAATCTCAGTCTCGTGACTGAAACTTTCTGTGACTCCAGCCTAAGCTTTTTTGTGACCCATTTAATCCAATTCATCCTTGTCCTCTACATCGAGGACTTTTTTTCTGTCCTTGGTGTTAAACCTCAATATACTTACAGAGACCCAGAGCATACTCTCTCAGTTTCTATTCTATAAGCTAAATAAGCCAAGATCTTTAGATTCTACCATTTGGTTGTCTTTTCATATCTCTGATACTCCCAGTAAGCCCTTTCCGCACCTGTTTCTGTTTCAGTTCATCTTTAAAACCAGTGACCAACTGCCTTTAGATTGGATCCCACCAGTGCCATTTGCAGTGGCACCAGTAGAGCTCTCCTGGAGCCCCACATAAACATTTTGTACACTTCAGGTCACAAGTCCCTTCTGTGAGGCTGCCTTCTATGCTGAAAGACTTCCTAACTTTGCAACAATTGCAGGAACACAGTGCTAACTTTTTTATGACAAGATGTTTTATGTGCCTAATAAAAACAGGGAATAAAACGAGCTCTAGGACCAGCCCACAAAAACTCCACTTACAGCTTCACTTCAGTCTAATCCTTTTCAACACTCCCCATTACTGACATCTCTGCATTTTTTCACCATTCATACAAGTCTTCTATTAACACCCATTTTACCCAGTAGAACAAATGCTCAAATGCTCTCTTCTGTAGGTTATTCCTAACACAGCCCTGCAGATTAGCAAAACCCTACTTCCCATTTCTACAAAAAGAAATTCCTACCGAAAATAAAATATTATGTTTGCCTGAAACTGTTTATTCAGCATCAGTAACTCATCTTGCATGTCCTTCCAGGTCCTCCTCTACTCTTTCATTTAAATGCCCCAAGTACAGCCTGCATCAGATTGAGCCCTTCAGCTTCCTAGGTTGTCCTCTGGCCAAACACAAACCACATGGATAGAGGTCCCCAAACACTCAAGAATGGCAAACACCTGCATTGCCTCAGTGGGACACAAACCCTCCTTCACCTGTGCTTGCTCTCACCTTTGCACCACATCTTGCAGTGACCTGGGAGGGAACCACTGTAGCAGAAAACAGTCCTTCTGCGTGGCCACAGCATTTTCCACTACCCTTCACTTCACCAGGCAGCAACAGAAATGCTTGTATCAGCAAAAGGAAGGGGATAGATGGCTGAAGGGAAAATATCAACTTCTTTTAGCAGTGTTGTCAGCTGCCCCTGCTCACTTTGTTCATCTCCCAGCCCTGTGTTACCACTGCAAGGCACCCATCAGAAATCCTGGCTAGCCCAGTTGGCAGCCACATTCAGACTATATTGCATTTACACTCCTGCATGACTACATCATGAAAAGACTCTTGTTCCCTTTTCATTTATATAGCTTTAAAAGTTTTTTCCTTATATTTTAGTACAAGTTTGAGAGTTTAGCTTTATTGCAGCAATTTCCATTTTATCCCCATGGTTCTACACCTCCAGGACATGTGCTCTTCTGCAACCTCCCCTTCTACCATCCTGAAACCCAGAGCTGATGAGTCTCCCTTCTTGCTCCAGGTCTGGGTTCTTCAGCTCTGTCCCAGCTGCTCTGTGGGCACATGAAACCTTTCTCCCTCCACCCTTCTGTTTCCTTCCAAGCACTCCTAGACCTCTCTCCCTTCCCCAACAATTCCCCCATCTCCCCTCCATCTTCCCCCTACCCCCTACACAGCTTCCCTTGTAGCTGCTTCACATCTTCCAACTCAAAATTTTCCGCCTGAGTGTCCAACCTGGGCTGCCTTCTGACATATGCTAAGGACACAAGGAGCAACGAAGAAACCATCATTTCATCAAATCCTAGTACCATAGAAAGCTATGGATGGAAGGGACTTTTAAGGGTCATCTAGTCCAACCTCTCTGCAGTGAATAGGGATATCTTCAATTAGAACAGGTTGCTCAAAGCCCTGTTCAACCTGACCTTGGATGTTTTCAGAGATGGGCATCTCCAGCTTCTCTGGGCAACGTGTTCCAGTGTTTCACCACCCTCATAAAAAAGTATTCCTCATATCTAGTCTGAGAAGAGCTATGGGGCAGGTCCATGAGCATGGGAGATCAGTGGAGCAGGGATGCCAGCAGCTCTCTTCTGCAGGAGAGCCTGGGACAGCCAGGGCTGCTGGGCTGAGAGTGTTCTGTGGTGCTGCTGTGCTCGAGGTAGCACAGGATTGCCTCAGAGGGCTGCCTGCAGTGAAAATGATGGGCACTCCATGGTGTGGGTGCTCCTCACTGCCTGCCATGTAGGTGCCAAGTGTCGACATTCCCCAGGCAGCTGTGCAGGGCAGCCTGAGGGTGTGGACAGCCCTTGAAGGCATGAAGGTCATGGGACTGATCATAAAGACCTCCCTAACTCCACGGCATAGAACCGAGGAGTACAGCTAAGGCATTTGCTAACACTCTTGCCAGAGGTGTTGGCTAGAGCTGTTTAGCACTCAGGAAGGAAAAAGGTCTTCATGTGTCATCTTAACACCCTTTAGGTCCTATCTGTAGTTTGGCTTTTTCCTCCTCTCTGGAGACAAGCACAGTAACTGTTGTGAAACATGATGAGTCATAGCTGCAGGCTGCAAGGGGACAGCGAGGCAAAGGGAGCAGGGACAGTGTGAGCAGAGAGGGAAAGCTGCTGTCCCCAGACAGCCTCCAAATCAGCACTACCTAAGTACCAGTTGCTTCTCTGCAGTGCCACATACATACACCTTCAGTTCTCCTCACTAAATCTGTCAGATAAGGAGGAACTTGAGAAAAGCCACCCTAGGTCACACATTGCTGCCTGAGAGCATCATGAAAGTCACTGTGTGCTTTTAACCAGAAGATGCAGTAGGAGCTGCCCCCTGGAAGGGTGGCAAATTGGGATGAGTTTCTCAGGCAGCTAATCTAGGAGGTGAGCAGCATTTTGAAAGGGCACGAGCAACATGACTGGATCTTGATATGCTGAAACTGCCTTTACCGTTGCCTTGCATGAAAACTGGCAGCAATCACCCATCCTGGCTGCTCTGCTTCACCATATGTCACATCTCCAGTGGCACCACAAAGATGTTGGGAAAAATCTTCTTGTGCCAAATGTTTCAAACACAAATATAGAAGGATAGAAGTCTTTTAGGTCACTGATCTGATTCACCTAATATATCTTTCATGCAGTACCTTGAACATAAATATGATAGTGTCAGACACAGAGCATTTCTTCTGGCAGTGTCAAGTGTACTAAATGCCTGCAGGAGCAAACCAGCTTAGATCCACAATGCTGATGTAGAGCAAGGCCAGGTATTTCTAAGGCTGCTATTTGTGGGAAACAGTTTTACCACCTTAGAAATCATGCTCACAGCCTCGTAAGTTTACCTGCTTCAACACAAATCTGGTGCTATTCATGGCCCTTAGTGAAGGAATCCTAGACGGAGGAACCCCACTTCCCAGCACAGGCAGAACAAGGACAATTTTCTGGTTCTACAGTTTAACTCAAGTGACCACTCTGCTTAGTTCAGGTGAAAAACTTAAAACTTAAACCTTAGGCTATCACAAAGCAGTCTTAAAATTAATTTCAGTTCAAGTGTTCTTCTCTTGTGACAGACAGATAATTCTGTGCTGAACTGTGCCTTGCTTCTGGTTCAAGCAGCAACATTTACTCTCATCAGAGAACTTAATTTTCAATTAATTGAATTTTTTAACCAAAACCAAAAGCAAAACATTGTTAATTAAAAATGTCCAGCCAATTCTACACAAAAATCTGCTCTGAAGTCTGCTTATCTCAGTGTTTCTACAAGAGCTGACAGTTGCTGAAATATAGGCAGTAGGACTGCTAGCATTGACAAGGCTTTAAAGCATCATCACAGTGAGTAGCCATTAGAGGTTATATTTCATTGGAAGTATGTAATTCAATTACCATCACTCTTTACTATGTCCCATCTCTGGAGGCTGACAATAAGCCATATCATACATCAAATTTTAACCTGAACTTTGCATTCTGGCCCTATAGATTGCCAGTTCTCCATTATGAATGGCTTCATATTTTTAGCGTCATCTCTTAGGGAAAAGAGGTTATCCAATTATATGGTACATCCATCTGCCTGTCAGTCTGTTCTGCTCTAGCTTTTCAACCAGTTTCAATCAGGAGGCAAAGGTCTTCAAGAAAATTAAGTTCCTATCAGTTTTGCAACTAATCAGAGGCAGAGTAAAGAAGAGAAATCATTTGCACATCCCCCTTGAGAGTGGTGAGCTATGTAATCCCTGCAAACTGACAATTGGGTGAGCATGGACACCTAACACTGTCTCCTATCTCCATGCAAGAAATAAGGCTGGGGGACAGAAGTTACTGCAGGGACAGAAAATCATGAAAAACCATGCTCTGGTCTGTGGAACACAAACCCTTAGGAAAGCAGGCTCTTTTAGAACTGCTGTTCATAATTACAAAGCTTGGTGATTTACAAAAAATTTCTTGTGCATATTTCTTGAGAAAAGAATGAGTAAGTCACTCTGACAGTGGAACATATTGCACACACAAAATAGAAATAGCACAGAACAGTGTTGTTACATTTGCTTTCCCAAGCCTATGCATTTAGCTCTACCAATAACTACATTTTCTGAGTATCTAAAGTGCACAGTAACTGATTCACTATGTTTGCCTGTTTAAACAATTATTCTTACTGATGAATATCAACATTACTCATTCATATTACTGTTGTAGTTCTGCCTTTTTTGCAGTCTAACTGAACCATTTAAGTACTCATTACTTTGCCAGTTCTTTGTACCATTCATCACCTGCACAAGGATTGTGACTTATGACAACTTAGTCACAACTTGTTTCCATCTTTCATTGTGTCCATTCCCTCTCTCACTTCTTCCCCATACTTCCAGCCTTTGCCTCCTCCATATTGCCATATATGCATAAATTCCTTTTCTTCAGCATTTCTCACTCACTGGTTCTTACCATCTCTGCATCTCCCCTTCTTCCATCTCCACACATCCCCCGTCCCAGCCTTACTCCTCATTCCATCACCCCTTTTTCTGCTACCCACACACATTGTCATGATCTGTACCTTCTGGCTTCCCTTCCCTTCTCTGCCTTCCCATTCCCACTAGAAAGGGATTGGAGATCCTGGATACTCCCACAAAAACACTTCCTGGTCCCACTTCCTCACATTCCTCCATGGATCACATATATGGAAGCTCGACTTTCCTCTTGCTCCTTCTGTTTTCACCCACCCACTCATCACCATCTGGTCACGTTTCCTCCCACTCTCACTGCTGTCCCACTCAGTTCCCTCCCACTGTTTTCCCAGTTACCATTACTCCCTTCTGACACAGGTATCTTCAGCTACAACCAAAGCAGCTCTCCAACACCTCTCTGAGTGTCTCTCTTGGCTACATTTACAACATCAGTCAACCACTGTCACCTTCTCTTCCGTGCGTCTTAAGGTATTGCTTACCCTTCGAACCTGCCATTCTCTTCCTCAAATACTTCTCTAGTCCTAGTCAACTTTGGAGGCTGATACTTCACTGCTAAAGAGGTTGCCTTCTACTATTTGGGGGGTTACCTGCTCTCTTTCAAATTCCCCCTGCCCATGATCTAGCCAAGGTGTGAACCCCAGTGCATGTCAGATAACTGAAGTATTCACAGGTAAGGGTCACTGTGTACACACACACACACATACACAGGTAGGCTGGCCTGCCAGTCTAATCCACATCTGAAATACCAAGTTTTACTTCTTCACATCCATTACTCACTTCTGCTGCCATCCCACGGGAAGCACCAGTTGAATTTTCAGGGCAAGACCACCAAGCCTCTTGCCCTCATTCCCATGCTTTTTTAAACTTTTACCCACTCCAATTTCTCATATTCTTATCTCCATATGCCACCCTTTATCTCCCCCACTTCTTTCTTTTGTCAGTTCCTAGAAAGCTCTCTGCCTGTGCAAAAAAGGCAGTGACTTTGTCTCATTTCACTTAAAGGATGGATTTACAAATCTTAAATTACATCCCTTAGTCTTTACTGACCAGCTCTGACCATCAGTCTCCATTTCTTGCATCTAAATCGTGACCTATCTGCATTATTACTCATTCCTGATTTTGCCAGCTTTTCCCTCTCCTGTACTCATTACACAGCCCGCAGGGTCTTATTTCCAATTAGACTGAAAGATGCCTAAAGCAGAAACAGTGCTTGTACAGCACCTAGTGCAACAGGGGCTTGTAGGAGTGAGCAAGTACTTTTCCCACAGAACATATGGATTGTGGCTGCCCAAGGCAAACGGGAACTTACCGAGCCGTACAGTTCCCCTTTCTCATTCATTCCAAGGTAGAGTCCACTGTCGACTCCTCGAATGCTGACCAAGCCCACTGCTATACTGATAAATTCCAGTATACCTATAAAATGCAGGGGAAAAAAAAACACAACAGTGTACATGTTGTTTCCACTGAAAGATTTTTTTTTCAGATGTGACTGATCCCTAAGCAACAAGCAGCTGTTTTCAAAGGTGTTTTCCCATTTTCAGAATTGTTCACTGGAACATGGGGAACAAATTAACTTATCTTAAAATATGATACTTGAAGGGTGTCTCTTTGAGTCTCTGCTAGAACAATGTACTGCAGACAGCATTATCATACCACATTAAAAGATTATTCTCAACCTCTGTCCTAAACACAAACCTAATGCTCAGTCATATTCTGATTTGCATGACAAATAATACATTCAAAGAAAGAAAGTTTTTAGATTGCCAGCATTAGCACTATTATAGACACTATGACATCTGCCTTGCAAAATAAATTCTGAAAAAATACATTTAAACCAGAATTGTCAGATGGAAACAAAGATACACATGGAACCAAAATACCTGCTTCCAGGAATCAAAGAATAGGTAATATGTGGAAAGATTTACTCAGAGTATGATCTTCCAGAGGCTTGAAAAATTAAAATCTTTAGAATAGTCCAGAGTCTCACACATTTCTGTCTGGATATTAACCATATCTCTGGTGTGTTATTTTTTACTCATCTCGAATTTGAAAATAAAAATATTTTAAACCTAAGTAATAATGTATAAATGGTTATGTCCCCTTGTGCATGTAACCACAAGCTCACACAGGCATCTGTGCACTAAAGATGAGAGCATTTTGCAGAGAAACACCAATGTGCATGGTCCAGCAAGTGTCTATAGAATATCAGTTCATACATATCAGTTGGTTCAGAAGGTTTGGGGGGGGTTGGCAGACTTCCCTGCGAATTCCTTACCTCCTTCAATAAGGATGCTCCCAGCCAAAGTTTGCATAAACCTAGAAGTCTTGTGGGGAAAAAATGGAAATTGATTCCTATTTGGGAGCATTGGACTAAGAGAGTAATGATCTCACAGGAGTTATCCAGCAATGTTCAGCACAACAGTATTACGCTACTTTCTGATGCAGAAGATAAAGCACAGAGTAGCAGTTTCATTTTATTTTTTTGATTTTTCATGCCTAAGCACACCATGTAGCTATTTTTAAAGCTTACTGGAAACTATATTTACACAAAATAATATAATAGGAGTGTAGTGTGTGTTGAGCTTCACATAGACGACAAAAAAGCACTTTCATGGATTTTTTTAACAATTAATTTGGCATTCCCACAAAACAGTTGAGCACTAATCGATAACAGGCATGAATCATACAAATCAAATACAGCACAAGTTGAAGCCAATAGGGAAAATTTATAGTCAAGCTAGTGTAAAGATTAAATGTATTCCCTGTAAGGGACTAATGATCAATTCCTTATATATTATTCAGTACTACAAACTCCATAGTTTTATTGTTTTGATAAACCTATTTTAAGGATGGTGTATCTTATTCTCTACATACGAACAAATCAAAAATACTGGGAAGAACTATTTAGTAATTATGTAAACTTTTTTAAGTAATAAAAAGTTCTGGCTGTTTATCTGATATATGTAGTATGTGAGATACAATCGATCCATTGAAATTATTTAAATATTCCCACTCTACATGGACATGCAATGCCTCCAGATTTCTTAAAGCAGCTTCTTCTGTAAATCTTTTACCAAACTCTCATATTACCTGATACATATTACCAAGAATTTTGAATGAGATTAAATCTTATGTTAAGCATGTAATGCACCATAGTACAGCTGAGTTAGTAAGTCTGGCATCTTTCTCATCAGTATAAATGCAGACTTTAATTGCATACTCATTTCAAATATTTGGGTACATACTGCTTTGTGTGTCAAAAGAACAAAAAAGCTGTCACATCCTATTGTAAGTGCAGAGGATGAATACTTGGAAAAGCATAACCACATATATGAGATCAGAATTGAGACTTGTTCATTTGAAATATTCAAAAGCCTATTCACAACAAGTTTTATGTGCCATGTTGTCAAGTCCTTCAAGAGATTAATCAGGGCCAAGCAATGCAAACTTACACAAGTCTTGCCAGATTGCATTATTTGGCCCAGTACTCGCAGGAATATTTTCACTGTATAGTTTCTGTAATATACAAATAGTACTTAGGAGCTGAACCAGATATTAAAATAGATATTCCTCTTCAAAATGGGGCTGGACCAAAGGAAAATCAGGACAGCTCCAAACCTTAAAAGCTAGGGCCCTATTTATAGCTAAAACTGGGGGAAAGAGAGGAAATCACTGTCTCAGTACATGGGATGCTGAATATCTTCTTGTCAGATACTGAACATTTTCTCCAATGAAACCACTTCAGGGCAAAGACCTACTCATCCACAAAGAGGTTAGCAAAAGAGTTTTGGGAAAAGTTGCTCCTTACATGTCCACATCAGTCCTTCATTCGCCTTATTCCACATGATCCAACTGAATGTGCTGGGTGGCAGCAGGACACCAGCCTGACAGTCAAGGCCAGCCCAGCTCTCCTGCCAGGGTGACAAGAGAAAAGCTGGGTCGTTCACTCAAGATAAAATTTCAACTTGCATCTAGTTTATCTCTAGTGAAGAACAGACTTACAGAAGCATTTGCCTTCTCTTTAAGCAGTGAATATCCTTGCTACTACAGATCTTTTTGTTGCTGGTTTCCGCCCTTTGCACATTTTTGTCTTGGGCTATATATAGGCTCTCTTTGTATTGTTGGACTTAACCAGTTTAGCTTCCACTTAGCACCCGAACATACCATCAAAGAATACGGTAAACAAGCATCGCCACCAGCCATTTCTTTGCACTGCTTAGGGAAGCGGCAGAAGGGAAGCGGCAGAGGACCCGCAGGCAGACCAAAGCCGGCTGGAGTTGTGCTGCCGCGTATTTAGCAAACACTCATTCACCCCACGAAGAGCAGAGGGGCGAGGAGAGCAGAGCCCTTCCTGGCTGAGAAGCTGCCGGGAGGTCAGCCCGGTGCCGGGGCGAGGGCCGCGGCTTCCCCTGCTCCCCCTACCCCCAGCCGGGGCTGCGCCGCTGGGCTGAACAGAGAGCTCCGCCGGGATGCGTCCCGCCTGTCGCAGCTGTCACCGCCCCGCCCGCTCCCCCACATGATGCCAATTAAGAGACGGGAGCGCAGACAGCCACAGCCCCCCAGGAGGCACCAGGGCCCTGCTTCAGTTTCAGGCTCTTAGAGCACCTTCACAGCGCTTCCACCCTCACCCCTCGCAGCCGCTCCGCATCCCATCCCCTCTGCAACGCTCCCTAGCGAGGAACACTGCGGGGGCTGATCGGGGCCCTTCCCTCCCCCTAAAACCTAGCTCCCAATTTCCACTCCCAGGGGCCAAAGCATCACACCCCTCCCCCTCCGCCCCGTTCTGCCGGCTTTCCCCGGAGACAACATGGGGCGGGGGAGCAGCCCGAGACCGCTGCATCCAGCAGCAGAAGGGGCGGGAGACCGCAGGGCCCCTCCGGCCGGAGCCGCCCCCCGCGCCCTCCCCGGCGCTGAGCCCGAGAGCCGGAGCAGGCAGGGCGAGGTGGAGAGGCGGGAGGGCGGGCTCCTCCGCGGCTCCCGTAGATGATGAACGCAGCGGTTCCTTGTAGCAGCAGGTCCCGGGGAGCGGAGGTCACCTGCTGACAAGCTTTTTCTTTTTTCCTTTTCCTGCATGCTCCTATTTTTTAAATGCTGTGCATGCAGTACTTGTGCTGACGCACAGAGGCACGCCTCTCCGCTGTTAACAGAGTTCCTGAATTTACAATGACTCCACTGTCTAGCGAATGCCCTAGACTAGAGGAGACTGCATAAAAAAAAAAAAAAAATCCTTTGGCACCCAGGGAAGATTAAGGCTTTGATCACCTGAGATCTCAGTAAGGGAGAGAAAGCGGAGAGGAGAGGATTAAGGAGGGGGCGGGGGGGGGGGGGGGGGGGGGTGACGAGCAAGCCGGGTTCTCCCGGGGAGCTTTTCTTTTAAGAGATGGACATCTTGCTGCAGGAATTGCGAAATGCCAGGGCTCCCAGAACCGGGCGAGTATAGACACACAATATGGCTCGATTTATTGTATGCAATAGGCACACATCCAACACAGCATTACAAAAGAATTACTCTTATCTGATGTCTCTCCAGAGGTGCGTGCGGGCGCGCGCGCGTGTGTGTGTGCGCGCGGGGAGGGGGATTCCCACAGGGCAGAGCCCAAAGAGGAGCCTACGCGCAGCCCCCGGGGTTTTCTCTTTGTCCTCCTTATTCCTGGAGGAAAACTTCCTTCTGATTCCTGTGTCCCCCACCTCCCCCCCACACGCAGGCTTCCCTGACACTCTCAGAGGAGATGAAGTTAGCCCTCTCTCCCTCAGGCAGCTCGCGAGACCTTCCCAGGATCATCATCAGACTTCACAACCACTAAAACCCGAATAGCATCTGCTGTTCCGTGACCTCCAGGCGAATACAACAACGATGTCACGGCACCGATACAAAAGCACCATGCTCCCTTCCCCGCCTCCAAATAAGCCGGGAGCCCCGACGCATCCCATGCCTTTGCCGTGCCCGGTCTTCCCGAGCTCGGATCGAGCCGGGGAATTACCGGCGCGCTCCATGGGAGAAGAGTTACCACAAGAGCGTATCCTGGGGAGGGGAGGGCGATCAAACCGAGAAGGAAAAAAGAAATCTGTTTAAATGAAAGACGCTGCAAGGTCTGCAAGAGCTGCCTCTGGGAATCGTCAGCTTCATACAACTGCGGCTGGAAAGCCATTTTTAAAAATAGACGCCGCGAATAATGTCACTGCTGCCTTGCGAAGGGAGCAGCTGGCGGCCCTCCTCCGAGGCGGCGGGGCCCCGCAGGGTGCCAGCCCCCCTCAACCCCGGCTGCCTACACCTGCTGGCGGCCCTGATCCACTTCGCACCGCACCGCTCCGCGCCTCCCCCACCGGCCCCGCACCGCGTCCGCCTCTGTGTGTCCGCACCCTCCCACGGGCAGGGGGAACCTGCGGCTGCAGTTCAGCAGCTACGCGCGGTGTCTGCCTGTGTCAAGGAAAATGCCTAGATGCACAATTCCCCCATTTCCCTCTGCCTCAAACACTTCCTGCACTTTTTCTCGCCAACGAGCGTGGATGTTACCCCCCCCAGGAGAACAGAGACGCTCCCCTTCATCCCCACACCCCCTCCCCCACACACACACCCCCGGGGACTCCGGGAGGGCGGCGTGGGAGGAAAGCAGAGCCCGCAGGAAGCGTGAGAGTGTCAGGGAGCAGCGGCTGGCGGGGTATGGAGGGTAAACCTGCGACCACGCGAGCCTCAGCCCTCTTGCCTTCCCTCCCCCGCCCCTTCCCCTCTGCGCCCTTTGGAGATCCTCTCTTACAACACCCGGCATTATCTAAACAGCTTCACAAAGCAATAAAATACAGTTAAGATATCGTTCAACATCTGGCATTAAAATACAAAGAGAGAAAAGAAATCACCACAGAACTTTTTTTTTACGACCGAATTTAAGTGCTGTCAGGTTGGTTCACTCACAAGTTAACTCCTTCCAACAGCTGGGAGTGTGGCGAACTAACCTGGCATATTTTCCTCATCCCTCCTTAAAAAACCAAAGAATCAGCTCACCCAGGCTGTTTTAGCTACTTTCGTACATTCAATCTGCCGAGCCTTTAACTGTCTCCCTGGCAGCAAAACAGCTCCGGGCCCCATTGACTCGCGCGTGCGTCTGCATGTGTGGGTGCATGTGTGCATGTGGCGTGTGTACATGTGCCATGTGTGCACGCACGGGCTTTGGAGAGTGGCAGAAGCCATGAGCCCTCCAGTCCTCGCTGCTGAGTCACAAACAGCGTCCCCTGGAAAGGAAATCTAGGGAATGCTCTTTCAAATTCCCTGCCAGCCTGACATGCCACATAGTTCGGGAAAGGCAGGTTTTGGTGCAGCCTTCCTGGCGGGTGAGCGCGGCCCCACCTGCTCCTTCCCGTGGCGCCGGGCACCGGCTGCGGGAGCGGGGCCGGGCTGGGGAGGCGGCGAGCCCCGCAACGGATCGGCGGGCGCTGCCGGTGGATCCTGACCGAGACGCGAAATAGGCTGGATTTGCAATTCAGGCAGTTACTAGGGCAGGTAATCGGCAGTGAAAACGAAAGAAAAGCCCTCGTTAATTTGCGTACAGGACAACAGCCACTCCCTTAAGGAAACTCGGTGAATTTTAAATTGTAGTGGTTAATGATTAAAAACCCTTTAAACTCGCGAAATCAAATCATTCAGCAGAAACGTCCTGAGCAAAAATTCCACCACCGCCACCACCACCTCCCAGTACGTTTCTGCTCTTAAGCAGAACTTGGGGCTACACAAACATCTCTATCAAACACCCGGCGACTTCGGCGAGGGCTCCTGCTCCGCTGCGGTGGTACCGCTTGTGTACATCTGCACTCCCGAACACATTCATTTTTTCCCTCGGCGGATCAGCCATCAGCACAAGCCCCCTCCGCGCCCGCCTCGCACCCCCCCCCCCCCCCCCTGCCGTCCCCCCGCCCGCAGTTCTGCCCCATTATTTCATCACATGACCACTAAAGGGTTAAGGATAATACCTACCAAATCTGCTGTGGTCTTGCCTGGTTCCCTGGATAGTACCATTGGGGAAGATTTCTAAATGAAATCCAGTCCTGCAGTATAGCTGCCTCCGCCTGAGGATCCCCTTTAAATGGTCCAAGTCCGTGACCGCAGGCCCCCTGGGTAGCCCACCTGCCTCAGACTGACCCAGGTGGTCACTTAACAAAACCGGACTATCCACCGGCAAAACGGGCACATTCCCAAAGGGTACTGCATCCTGCACACCGAAATAGTTCCCAACTTCACCTAAGGGAGCCATCAGAAGATTCTGCTTTTAGAGAATAAGAATAAACAATAATGATGGTGCCAAACCCAGGAGATATAAGATTAGGTATATTCCACTCCTCTCCCCTCCCTAGCGCAGTTACAGCGAAAATGTTCTTTCTTCAATCCATTAAATGCATAAATAAAAGTAATATTCTGTTTTGACTGGTACAGGTTCAAGGTCAAACCAGTTAGTCTAAGAAACCACCACTTTATACTCACACACTGACATATTTATAAACATATAGATGTGTATATCTATATAAATGCATATATCCCCAGCTCTTAGCAAGCAATACGGTCTTCAGCCCATCCAACTGTAATAAAGAAAAAAATCCGTAGTTTCTCCATTTGGTTTAAGATAAGAATGACCATAGCAACTTAAATACCTAGGCGTTATAGGGATTTTTTTTTTTAAGATGCACAGGCTACGTCAGGATTTATGGATTCTGACTCCAGAAAGGCATGCGCTGTTTTTACTCTATAACAGACTGCATACATCAGCATGAATCCCGCAAAGGGGGAGGGGGGAAAATCTCACGTTGTTGGCTGAGATAAATCCAAAAAAAAAAAAAAAAAAAAAAAAAGGAAAAAATAAAAAGGAAAAAAAAAACTTTTGACGTCCAAATCTATTATCCAGAATTCTCAGGAGGATCAGCAGATGTCCACTGGTTTAGGATTTTTGACGATCCACAAGCAAAGCAGCAACATACAAGTGCTTGTGTCTTTCTTGGCTGGCTCGAAACAGGTGTTGCTTCTGCAGGGCTCCCTGTGAAATGTTGTACTCCAGCACTGAGCTGCAGCTCTTGACTGTGGATCTCCATCCAGCACGCAGAGTGGCGCAGGAAGAGGCATTGGGCTGGGTTTAAGGTAGTCCTGATTGCTGCTGGAAGGATTCTCCGAGGTCCTAGCGCTCAGCCCTACCTGCTGCAATACAGAGCCGCTTCCAGCGCTAGGCACGGCGTGGAGCGGCTCTTACTGCTCTGCGGCAGCGCGGCGCACGCAGGCAAATAAATAAATAAGTGGGCGAAACTTTGGGGGAGGAAAAAAGCGGCGCGATGCTAAATATACCGAGCCCGCCCGCTGCGGGAAGCGGGCTCCTCGGGAGATGCCCGCATAGCCCGAGTCCCCCTTGACATTGGCGGGGGGAGCGGGGCGGGCAGCGCAGCGCCAGCGGAGCCCGGCCCCGGCCCCGCCGCTCTGCCCCGCCGCAGGGGAGGCGGAGACGCGGCCGCCCCGCAGCGCAGCCCCGGCCCTGGCGGGACCGCGCCTCAGGTAACCGGGCTGCCGCTGGCCCAGGAGGGGCTCCAGCTCAGCTCCGGAAGGCAAACTGGAGGGGTCGCGGGAAGTTTGGGAGCCGGGGGGGGTGGGGTGGGTGTCGTTATCGCCCACGCCGCATTTTTTTTTTTTTTTTTTTTTTTTTTTCTTTCTGCACTCCGGCCCCCCTCTCAGGCAGCCCGCAGCCCTCCCGCGCCGCCCCTGCGCTGCCGGGGGTGGCCGATCCGCAGCCGTGTGCCGGGGAAGCAGTTTCGGAGATGCAGCTGCGGGAGGTGGCAGTGCCGGGGCCCCGCCGCCTCCGCCGCCGCCCGGGGCTCTCCAGGGGAGAACGGAGGCTCCCCGCAGCCGGGCTCGGCCCAAGTTTTTAAGAACGCCGGTGGAGGGAAGAGAGAGACGGGCAGGAGGTGGCACGGGGGATAAGGGGGTGCCGATGATAAGAACGTGTTCTCCCTCTTCGCGCCCTCCCCCCACGACCAAAAAAAAAAAAAAAAAAAATAAAAAAAAGTTAATTAAAACATCCAGGAGAGACCCGGAGAGGAGGTGGAGAGGATATTTGTTTCTTCTTATGATGCTGAGGGTCGGTGTTATTGTGGGTTTTGCCGTTTCAGTATAGCTGCACTCATTAGCAAAGGACAGAAGGGGCTCCCGCCTTTGCAGAAGGAGTCCTTGGGCACGATGCAGTCTTGCATGAGGGAGAGGGCAGCTCTGGCAGGCCCTTGAATTAAGTGCAGAACCTGAAGCAGGCTCATTTGGGGTAGTGGGGAGAGAGAGAAAGGCAGGGGGAAAAGAAACATAATATCTTGGGGGCTGGGGTGAGAGATTGCATGGTGTGAATGATGATGTGGTGGGAACATCGCTGAGGTGGTGGTGGGAACCACGAAGGTCACTGGTAGAGGGTGGAAACAGAGCTCTGGAGAAGGAGAGTTTTGCAAGGCAGTTAATTAAAAATAATTGACTTTCAGCACGTCCTCCTGCTCGGGGGGCATACAGCAGAGGGGGCAAGCTCTCCTTGCCTTACCCACCACACAAGCCAGCAGCCCAGCTCTGACTGATGCAGCCTTTCTGCATTGCCCCACTTGCCACTGTGACTTAACACTTGAGAGGAGGGAAAGAGATTTCTAGTTTCTGTATCTAGTGGGAAAACTGCAGCAGGGAAAGGCTGTGTCCTGAATCCCCACAGACCTTTAAGGAACAAACACACTCCATGCCAGTGGCGCATAAGCCACCTCCCTTTCATTTGTCTCCATCATTCTTTATTTCTATTTGAAGGATGGGATGCAGAAGCTTCAGAGCAGGGTTCCTTGCACTAGTTCTGTACAAACACACAAAAAGAAACAGTTGCTGCATGTCATTCCATGCATTTCAATGTGCAAGAGCAGATGAACCCCCCAACACCAAAGCAGAAAAGTCAGAACTCTCCAGTAAATAGCTCCATAGCATTTACCCTATATATCGGGTTTAAGGACACTGCTCACACACACACACTGCTTCTATCAGCGTGAACAACTGCAGAATGACTTGGGAAAAACTGCAGAACTCACCATGTCTAAAAATCATTATTCTTTATCAACTGGATCATGGCAATACCCAGAGGCCCCGTTGAGGGCTTCACAGTCCCATTGTGCTGGATACTGGTAGACACATGTAATAAGAGAGATGGTCTGTGCCCAAAGAGCTTATGATCTTAACCCATGATGAAAGACAACAGGTGTATACTACAGACCCATGGGGGAAGGATAAGGGAAAACCAGCCTTGAGAATAAAAAGCAACAGGCCTGGCCAATGACAAGTGTTTGGTGTCAGAATGAAGTTTTAAGGGGATTTGAAGGAGAACAATAAAGGAGCTTTATGGTTATTAATGTGTAGGTTTTTCCATGCTTAATGGCTAAGTTGGAAGAAAACAGAATTGCTTGTTAGGAAATTGGACTGCTGAAAAGTAAGGGTTTGTGCCACTGGCAGAACAGAGGGAATATTACAGAGTGATTGAAGGGCCTGGTATCGGGTGCCTTCTCAGTCTAGAAACAACCGGGAAAGAGGCTCCCAGTTCCTTTCCAATGCTTTAAAATTTACATTTCTAGTCCTGGCGAAGAGGGAATTAGGGAATTTAATTTTTTCCTCTACTCTAGGCTTCAACATACCTTCTGAAAAATATCTGAAGATAAAGTATTAGTAAGTTGTTTTATTTTAAAGGAACTCAAATGAAAACCCACAGATTATTTGATATAGGAAGTTTAGTGTTATAAAAGTGTTATCTAAGTTGAGGCTTTGATGTCTGAATTACTCATAAGTATCAAAGCCACACATGAATTATGCAGGACATCCCCAAAATTATACCCATCTGTGAGTAGGTGGTGTTCCAGCCTGGTTTCACATAAAATCTGTGTGATGTGTAATGTCAAACTTACTTGGTACAATAGTTTGGCTTTACTGATAGCTGGGGCTGTATCAGAAACCTACACTTTTATCCCCAAGGCACTGAGGCAGGAACATCCCTACCCCTACCTCCCCTCTACTCGAGATTCACACCCACTTCCCTTATACCCTCCTGGAATTCAAGACTGCATCAGCCACACTGAGTCATCAAGAGCTTACTCATCAACTTTCTGCAGGGTTTTAACTCCTGTGAGCAGAGCTGGTCAGAAGGATCCTGTATTTCTTGAGAAGTTCCTGGCACACATTCTCCTCACACGTACCACACTATTGTGACACCTCTGGCAGGCTTTAAACATCATGACTTTTTAAAAAGCAACAACTTTCACCTCTACTTTGCCAACCAGTTCAGCTTTACATGAACTTTTCACACATGGATTTTTGTGTGTCATTAACAAAAAAAATCAGCCTGTCATAAAAAATGGTTTTAGTTTTTTGATTCCCCCAGACTGCATAATTTCACTAAAAGTACAGGATGCTATTCTGGACCTACAATGTATCTAACTCATTTATTTCCTAACCTTGTAGACAGAGAACTGAAAGACTTGCACTATTAAAAAGAAAGGTGCTATGACTGCCCTTAAAACACACAACATTTTGCCATTTTTACTAAAATGTCTTGAGTCAGCAGAATTTTAAAAGCCACTTTTTTTTTTTTTTTACAAATGGAGAATAATAGAAAGTGAGACACTATTTTCAGTTTTCTTTACAAGTAAGAATTTTCATAGTATTTTGAAGCATGACATAATCCTGGGTATAAGAGTATTAATTCCTCTTACCTTATTTGAGGCTGCTACAATGGAGACATCTAGATCTAAACTACTTGCTATTTAATGCAGAGAAATAGGAGCAATTTTAGAGCCCAAATCACCTGACCTGTTCTAGGGGTCTACTTTAGGATGACATGACTCATTCTCTAAAGATGCTTAATTCTTCCTCATGTATGAAGGGAGCCTATATTAGATGTGGACTTCTCTGTGACAGAGGTCTAGATAGGACTGAATGGATCCCACCTACTGCTATACATGTGATTCAGCATTACCCCAGAATGGCTGATGATGGCACTAAACTATTAATAAATTTGCACAAATTAATCCTCCAAAGAAAACTCTTACCATCTCAGCAATGAAAACTTACTGAAAGCCATGATTCTGAAACATCAGATTGTCTGGAAAGAAAGTATTTGTAAAGACCTATTAAACGTTTGATTCAGGTTGATTGGATTAAAGTTAAAAGTGCTTACAGGTTTAGAAAAATTCATACAGAGGAACATATTTGCTTTCTCACTTCAAAAACTGCAGGAAAAAGGAAGTGTTTATGACGAAAAAAAGATTACCTGTAAGAATCCCTGAAGATAACATGGAGGGGAGAATTCCCAGTTCATCAGATTTTCAAACCAGCGGAGTGTAGAAAGTGTAGTTTAGACAGAAAGGTCCAAGAAACCACCAGCACCAGTGTCACCATGTGATCACAGCAGCAGCAGAACACCTGACATGGATTTCTGTGGTGTTACAGTATTTAGCTGCATACAGGAATTAGTGAATCTATGAAATAAGCATTGGCAGAATATGGTGTTTGTGACTGTCCTAGCAAGAGAGTTATCAGGTTACATGTTTTAAGATACCTTAAGTACAAAAGTAATAATGCAATGGCATTATAAATCAGTTGTATACAGTTGAGAGCATTGACACAGATGTTGATACAGCCTTGGAATGTGTATCCTTGTTGGTGATACTTGAAAGTAGACAGGGTGATGTAAGTGTGAAAGCTGCCAAATATGATTAAAATTTCTCCTATGTGTATTTGTACATGGCATGTATCTTCTGTTCTTAGTGAACTGATTGTCCATGATGTTCCCAGTCCCTCCAGGTCAAGAGCCACAGTGCCATTGATTAGAAAGAGAAAAGAGGGAGAAATCAGAGTTGCTATTTGTGCAGGTAACCACAGAGGCAGCTGCATGGCAAGCGATTACTGTGACACAGCCCACAGAACCTCTCCCTGCCAGAATGGGTCTGCTGCTGCCCACCCTTTGCCCCACGAGCCCAAGTACATACGGTGTCTGTTCAAAGAGGTTTCTTCCTTCTTGCAACCACAGGCTTGGCAGGGTTTGCCAGGATGTCCCTGAGGTTCTTCCTTGCCTGATTGACTTCTTTATTAGAGGGTTCACCACCTGAAAGGTAACATGGCATCTCTATACCAACTAAAGCACATACCCAGCCATCAGCTGGACTGTACCTACCGATGCTAGACCAGAGCTACAGCCAGCAAGCAGCTCCTCATACCCGTCCTGGGGGCAGGGAGAAGGTGCCTCTCGGTGCTTGCCCAGCTCACCACGAGTTGAGTGTGTGCCCCACTCACCGCTCGGTGTGCTATGTGGCTGGCACAGCAGCCTGGTGCACCTTCACCCCGATGGAGAAAGTGGTCCACCCCGGCTCCATGCCCAATTTCTGGAATGGCCTTAGGCCCCATTAAGCCTTCAGGGTAGAACGAGTTACCTCAGCATCTATAGAACCGTGGCCAGCCAGGACATTTCCTCCTGCCCCTCGCAGGCGAAGGCCGCCCGCCCGATGGCTCTCGCAGCGTCCAGGAAGGACCTTCGCGGGGGTCTCCGCCCGAGGTGCGATCGGAAGGGCAGGGTACGGCTCCCAGAGGCCGAGGGGCAGGAGCGGGCGCCGATGGCTGCGGGGCAGGGGCAGCAGCCCCGCCGCGGTTGTGCGGGGCTCTCTTGCCCTCTAGCGGGCAAAGCCAGCGGGGCGGCCCCGCCGTGCCCCCCCGCCGTGCCAGCGCTCCCCGTGCGATGCCGGAGCCCGGGGCTCGGCAGAGGCCTGCCCAGGCACCCCGCTGCGATGAGGGGGCGGACGGGGTCAGGAGACCGAGCTCAGTCCCGGGAGCGCCGGTGACCTGGCTGCAGGGCGGCTGTGCTGCGGGTGGCGGTGGCCTTGGCTGGGGAGCACGGCCCTGGGAGCGAACCTTGAGGGGCGCCTGTCCCAGGTGCCGCGGCAGGGAGAGGCGTCCGGCGCCACGGCCCCAGCAAGTAGGATGAAGAGCGGACGAGAGAGTCCGTGATGGGGCAGTCGGGGGTAGCAGTCGTATTGACGGGTGTGAGCCCCTCAGCTCGTCGTGGTCGCTGCCCGTGTGCCTCATTGCTAGGACCAGAGCCGGCGCACCAGCAGGAGGCTCCGGGGGAGCTGGGGGGGGGTGTAGCCTGGGCAGACCCCGGGTGCCCGCTGCTGCAGACGCTGAGGACAAAGGTGCCCGAGCCGTGGTTCATCCACGCAGGGACCTGGGGACAGCTCTGCGGCGAGCGCAGGGCTGACCGGGGAAGGGAGCGGAGCTGAAGGCTGTGTTTAGGGAAGGGAGAACATCTGGGCTCCCATGGAGTGTTCTGGAATACTACAGGAAGTCCAATTACTTTAAGTTGTCCCGCTACTTGTGCTTACTAAAAATTCTCATTTTCATGCTAATGAATTAGAGAATATTTCAGTATTACCTGCTTCATAATCTTTCCCAGATCCAAGTCAGGAAAAACTTGGTCTTTCCTACATTATTTTAAATGTACTATCCCCACCTAGCAGAAGATCTTACACCATCACTAGGAATTCTTCCATTACAAATATGCTTCAAAAAATTTGCATTTCTTTCTTTAGTGACTGACTTCCTTCCTGTAGTCTTCAGCTTGACTTTATCACTTTTCTCCATTTTGTAAAATAATTTTATTCTTTTGCTCTCTCTCCATCTAATAAAATTATTTTCAGTATCATACATTGCATTTTTCTGTTTTTGTAATCACTGAACTTCAAAAGGCTTAAAAGTTACTTGTTTTATGAAATGCAGGCCTTTAGCTATCTACACAAAAATCTGAATTTGGGTTTGTTTTTTTCCTCTCTAAATCTTTCCTCCTCTCACTCTTTTTAATAATTTCCATTCTTTTAGAAACCCTGACACCTCTGGGTGACAATCCCCTTTCATTGCAGTACCTTGAAATAGGGTAGTGATGAGAAAGTTCTCTGTTTGCTAGTGGTAAATGTAGCCAGGTTACTTGGAATGTAGTCACTTAGAAACCTCCACTTGGCTAGAGTTATAATAATCCTTTCTAATATTTTGCATGCCTATGTCTGTTTCATTCGCTTAAATGCTATCCAATTACTTTGTTGATAACTAACATATTTTGCATGGTTTTGCCTGTTGATTTCCTTCATCATTCTGCTGCTATTTCACCAATAACTCAACAGTATATAACTGCACCCTGATTCAATGATGTGAATAACAAGAAAATAACATTTTTCTTCAAATAATTACCGTATCTCTTAATGTTTTTCTTTTGACTGGCCAAGTCAAAAATCATCATTGATTAGAATCTCAGCTTGTTTCTCCTGAACTTCCTGCTTTTACGGCAAGACCAGAGACCCTTCCCTTTTGCATGGGGACAAACAGGGCTGTTCTGGAGAAGGCAGTAGTTGTGGGAAGCTGAGTGACTGTAAGATTTAACTAAGCCATTCCCCAAAGAGGATTGCCATCTTTTGTTTAAGCTCTTTCTGTTTGCCCCATCTGAAGTTCATAAAGAAACTGGGCAAAAGTATGAGAATGAATGCTTTACATTTTGTGGAAGAGAGTGGAAGAAAATGGATGCCATCCTTTGGGTCTGAGAGACAGTGTCTGACCTGTTTGAATCCCCAGCTGATCTAAGAGCACAGTTATAGCAGACGGGGATAAGCAACCAACAACAGTGGTTCTGAGCTACAACACAGCCCTCAGTCTGACTCTCCCACCTTCTCTCTGGCTCTCAAGGCACTGCTTTTACAAGATTCACGAACACACTTCTGAGTACAAGGCTGTATCTTTATCCCTATGGAGAAGCTGAACAGGAAAAAATACCTACTCCTTTGTCCCTGTCCCTCAAAATCCTCTCATTTCTCAGAAAAATGGGACAAGGTGAAAACTCTTTACTAAGAAGAGTTTGCTTCTCTGCCTTTATAGCTGCTTTTGATATATAAAAACCCAAACCAAAACAAAAAACCAAACAAAACCCCGAACAAACAAGCAAAAAAACCCCAGTTTTCCCACCCTGTTGTATACAGAGATTTCATCAGCCTGTGAGCCATAAATTCACTGCGGGAATTCTAGTCCCCTCCCAGCAACTGTTATTCCAATAGAGCTTAAAAATTCACCAGAGGGTCTGAAAAACACATCAGCACTGGGAATCCACAACTAGGATTTCACACCAGAAATAGATGCTATCTGAGCTGCTTTGCTTTATTTGGGCATTGCAGTGAAATCACTGACAGGCAACAAGGGAAGAAACTGTACTGGAGGTTCCTGTGCTTCCCCCGCTTTAAACATTGCTCTAGGTTTGAGGAGGAGAATTCCAATTACCACCAGGGATTCTCAGGGACTGCCTTCATAGCACAACCAAGCACTAAGAACTCACTTCTGCAGATGCAGACAAATTGGCTCTGACAACCTTGCCCTTGCTGCAGTAGCACTGCAGCCAGCAGAACTACGCATGCAAAAGTTGAGACATCAGACAGACCTCTACTATTAGGTATCCTTTTTTTAGTGGGGGACAGGCTCATGAAGAAACACATGGCAAAAACTGAAGGAAAATAACCTTTTCAAGCCTCCAATTATGATATTTGTATAAATCTTGATATAAGTGAGCAGAAGGAATTTGCTTGAACTCCCTGGAATTCATACCTTGTATTCCTGTAATCATCTGATGGTTCCAGCTCTGGATCTGGGAACATAAGGGCTGTTAAGGAGAGCTCTGATGTGGAGATTGCAAGCTTGCTCACTTCCTTAGAGTATGTGTTTTCTGATGGTGTCTTCCAGTGGGATGGTGGTGATGAAACTGAAAACTCCCATCCTCAAAAAACCTGGAGAATATTCTCAGCTTCAGTAAACTGTCACAGCATCACTCAATTGTTGGAGCTCTGACAATTAATATGAACAGAAGATAAGCACATTTGGGTCTTTTATTTCCTCAGTTAAAAAACCCTCTCACAGTTCTTCATTGCAAACCTGCAGAATTTGTGCACCATTCTTGTCCAAAGCTTTCTTAATTGTGAAAAATAGGACAGGTGAAAGCAAAGTCCAGGTACAACACCCAGAGGGAAATGGGTAAAAGATCTAAGAACTGCTTACATTTATGTAATGACATTTACAGTCATTCCATGAATTTCTGGAAGGACCATTTGCAGTCCAGCTGCTCAGAATACTTGACTCTCAACTGTAAAACTGTGAAGATTGAGTCCTTCGCAAATATACTTGAATAATCCTCTCTGAAAATTTGATTGACCCTAAGTTCTTCTGCATGCAGATTTTGGTCCAGTAGTCCCCATATTTTATTTATAATTTGAGTCATATGCTGCTTTCATAATTTTTTGTCTAGTCATTTTAAACATCTTTGTACACTATTCAGACAAGAGAATTATATTTGCAATTTCCCTTGCAACACAGAATCCATCAAAATTTCAAACTAATTGCATTTCCAATCCAGTAAAAAGTACAGGCATTATATCTGTCTGTTTACTTAACAGTGAGAGCGAAGCTTATTTCTTAGCATTTCTGAAAGGTAAAAATAAATCTGTAAGACACAAAAAATGGTACACTTGAAAAATAACAACATGCTGGTAATATGCTTGAAGAGAATTCGTCATCTGTAGGGATGTCTTACAAATGGAGTCCCTTTTCAGAAACTGAATCAAATACCTTCCATTGATGAAATAATTTGAAATTATGCATTTTATAGGGCCAAGGGCAAGTGTTTAAAAAAACAGCCTAAATTAAGACTGAAAGTTTAAGGCTCTCAGAACTGTTCTTTGGTGTCTCTTTTTGGGCAATTACATTCAAAAACTCTGAAGATGCTTCTATGAGTGCTTGGTAAGGGAAGGTAAGGTCCACTAAGATCTCTTTAGGATATTTAACTATTTATTTGTTTATGTTCCATGCAAGGATAAGGATTTCAGTGCCTGATTTTAAGCTCCTGCTGTTTTAAAAATTTTGGCCTCATCTTTCTGTAGAGTTTACATTTTTGTTAATCTATGGAATTTTTTTCATGTTAAAATTTAATATACTTACGTCACACCACACTTCATACCTCTTTAGCACTTCTGAAAATTATGTCAAGCAAGTCTAAATCACTAAAGGTTTCCTATTTCAGAGGATATAAAGCTATGATCTTTGCTTCAGAGTTTTTGGGTAGTCACCGGGGTAGTCCTGCCAGGTTATGGAGAACAGACATGAGCTGCCAAGAAGGTTGATCTGCCAAGAAGGTTGATCAGCATTGTACTTTTTTATTCATGGTACCTTTTTATCCACAAGATTCTTCTTAAGCAAAATGAGAAGAAAAGCTGGTGCAGGCAACAAGACAGCAGCAAGCCCATATGCAACATGCACCATGAGACAAAGAACATTTGTTTCAAATTCTGCCTGTGACTGGCCTTCCACCCTGACCTTACCAGTAATTCCTTTCAAGAATAGTCCTTAGATAAGCTATTTCTGAGTAGGTGGTTCTAAAATCACATATTTAAAAATCTTTTTAACAGTGTTTAACAGTGGTATCACATTATTTTGTCCTTTCCTATTTAACACAGAGCAGTCTGCCTCCTCCCTTCTCACTTTAGATGGTCAGCACAGCCACTGAGCTCAGGGCTATTACGTATTCAGGAACTGTTCCTGACTGGAGCAGAATGTGGGAGCTTTTGACACTCAGGACTTCAGCCACCCTTGACAGGTTGCAAATTCGAATTCTACTTCTGCCCACTGGGCAGATATTAGGCAGCAACCACAAAGCCTTCTGAAAGGAAGTGCCACACAAGTGGCTCCAGTTGCAAGTGCTCAGTGTTATCAAACTGTGCAAGCTTAACCAATTTCCAGTCTTACTCCAAGAGGAAATATGAACAGCTCAACTCCAGGTCAGTTATGCCTAGGTCATGACAAAACATGAATTCACAGTGAGCTGGAAAGGAACTATTCCTGACATAGCAGTCCTCCAATATATAAAAAAATGCAGGCACCTGTGCTAGTCCTAATGCTGATATTTAGAACATATATAACTGCTGAGAATGAATGTCCAGTAGAATGCATTTACAAGACTGTTCCAGCTTCACTGAGGACCAGATTGGGTATCTATCGACACAAAGGAAGAGAAAAACTAAAATTCAGATCTAATGAGACATACACATCCCGGTCAACAAAACAAGCCATCAGTTTAGACTGACAGGCAAGGATTTCTCTCCCATTGCAGAATGCTGTCTCATGCTCTTCTCAGGACATCTGTTCCCAGTCACTACAGCTTAGTTCGTTCCCATCAGTTCCAGCATTTCAATAGTACTTACTGCTGCCACATGGCAATTACAGTTGAGTCTGCAGAAATTAATCCAATTTCTTTTTGCTGACAGCATAAAGCTGTAAGATTGCTGTGTCATGGGAGCTGATTTCAAACCTTGTCGTCTAGGTTTTGTTTCTTCCCTCTGATAATTATTATTGAAATGTTCTTAACCCTTCTTTGCTGCTTTGCCTTTCAGGAAGGGGCAGTGAGCTGAATTGATCTTTGCTTTCCTCTCCAATTCTGCTCTCAGTATGGAGCTATCTCATCAGTTCCACATCCCACTGCAGCCTTGTCTTTCATCTTAAGTCTGCTTTGGTGTGGCTGTTTCATGACTGGTGCAAGAAATACTCATTCATGTATGGAGTCCTCAAGTCACCGAGCATTTAGAGCAGAAATTCCATTGTTTTGTTCATAATAATAATGCCCAGTGACCTTGTACCGGGTATTGTGACATTTCATCTTGTTCTTATCATTCTACTAAAAGCTCATTTAACTCTTCTTCTGGAACAATCTGACCTCTTCCGTTTTTCTTTTGTCATCCTCAAACTATGAGATTCCCCAAAGAACTATGTGTGTAAAACAAAGGCTAAAAGATCATGGCATTCTAGAGCAAGACCCTGTATCTTCATAGCAGCTGTGGCTACCTTCAGCACCAAGGGCTCTGCATTGTAGCATACACAACTTCAGAAATGCCAGAAGGTATTAATGTATTTTCATCCTCCTCTCCTTCCTGATGTGAACATTCTGAGCTGTGAAGGGTTAGAGTCAACTTCTGCTACAGCAGAGCCAGGTGAACAGTTGACTTTTCCTGTCCTGTAGATGATGTGCCATCCCCATACAGAGACAATCCCCTTTGTGCAAAATGTTCAGTAGGAATGCTCAAACCTCAAGCTCTTTCTTCAATTAAGCTTTTCAAAATCAAGCAACATTTCCTAGGCCTTATTAGTTTTTCTTTTTTCTATGTGTGTGACAATTTTTGGCAGTGTTTGCTAGGTGGCAATGTACCTTCAGGAAACAAATATTTTATGGTATCCTGGTTCTCTGGAATACTGCTTTTTTATCCATATTTAACCCCTTTGCTAGTTTTAGTACAGCATATTCTTTAATGGACAATAAATCAGAGAACCACAACTTCAGATTTTAAATCCATGGAAGTAGAAGCCCTTGGGAAAACCAAAAAATCCACTTAACCTGAAATTGTGTACACAGAATCTGGCAGCAGCTTTTGAAATTGAAAGCTCCACAGTACAAATGCAACTAATGTGATCCCAAAAAAAAAAAAAAAAAAAAAAAAATCACATTAATATATATCTGTAACAAGAATGTTCTATGTCACAGACTGCGTTAAGGGGGTTGGTAGACTGAGACTCAGAGGAGACAAATGTCAGCAACACAAAAAGACTGCTTTGTATTGTTTGTTTGTTTGTCTGTTTTGGAACAAGCCTTTTACTGAGCTCCTTCTGGCATGAAGACCTTGATCCCGAAGTCTTCCAGTCACACAGACCTCATCCAGCTTAGCAGAAATTCTCTGGATGTGCAGCTCACAAGGTGACACCTGCTATACAGCATACAGTGGCAAGTGCTTGTATTTGCACATCTACAACAGCATCTACTTCTTAGCAGTAGAGAGTTGTAGGCAGAACTGTAGTGCTAGGTTATAAAGGCATATTGGACGTCAAAAAAATCTAAAAAGAGGATACTCAAAGCAGCCAAAGCTTTGAACTGAAGTTCTAGTCTTTATTTCAGCTTGCAAAACATGTAAAATATTCAAAGAAAGTCAAACAGAACTTCTCTTTCTCTCATCACCCTAATACTCTTAATCACAATGCTATGAAATATTTTTCAGGCTGCCAATTCAATGCCCACTGGCAGTTCTGCTTTCCTCTTCAAGTACATTTTTAATTGTATCTCATCTGAAATTCAGGTCTGGTATATATAATAAATTTGATTGTAACTTAGATTCCCTAGCTATTATATTAGCTTCTTTTCAGAGTGCTGAATCTGAAGGAGAAAAAGCTGCAAATTATACCTGACAGCTTTAATGCTCTTATAACTATTTTAATAAAAGCTGTTATGATTCATCATAGATAATAAGTCTTGTGAAAAACATTTGGGTGAGCTGAGAAAATAATCCTAACAGCTTTGCAAAACTACTAACAATTTAAAATAATTTGGGAAAATGTGGCTGATTCTAAAGATGACAAAGTGTTGCAAATTACATTAAATTTTCTTTTTCAGAATCTCTGGTTTCGTGTATAACAAGAGCAGCAATTTCTACTTTCATAACTGCCAAGGTAATATCATATATGGAGAAATGAGGCAAGAAACCTCTGAGAGTAAACATCTTAGCATTTTTCTGATTTGCTAGAATGAAAGATGTGCTTGATAGTAAACCCTTATTTCATATTCGTAAGTCTAACACGTATTATTACCCATATGACAAGAGGGTTATATATTGTATTGTACAGTATCAATAGTGTAACTCCCATAGAAGACAGAGCAGGTGACTCTAGTGACACATTAAATGACTCAGAGAAACAAGTGAAAATGTAAAGTAAAAATAATTGTATTCTTGTCCTTTGGCCCAGAATTCAATCATCAGAACTAAACTTCATCACTTCTTTTTATGAAAATCTTGGAATTACAACATATCTACAGGGAGCAAAGTCTTATTTATGCCATTTAGATAGAAGCTTGAGATTTTAAAAAGTAAATCAACTGTATTTAGTAACAAAAACATAACTAATATTATAATCTTCATACTTCAAAATTCAATACAGGAAATTAAACTAAAGATTAAAATCTATAATCAAGATTTTTCCCATTCCATTTTCACAGGGGAAGAAATCTTTAAAAATCCATGTTGTATCATTTGTACAGCTATATACAGATTTCAGAGAATCACAGAAATTTAGGGCTCAAGGGATCTCAAGCTACTTTCTCAAACTACAGCACTGGGACAGAATGAAATATGTGAAAAACAGTCCCAAGAGATAGTTACCTAATTTGCCCAGAAAAAGAATTTCCCATGAAGGATATTCTGCAGCCTTTCTACATAGCTTACTCTACTGCTTCTCTATACTCATAATGAAAAGGTTTTTTCTAACCTGGAAATCAACCTTACTCTCCTTGCTTTTCCCTCAATGGCCACTGAAGAACAATTGCTCAATATTCTTAGAAAAGTCTTCCCCCCTCTATTTCCCACTGTCAAGACTAAACAGAATTGCAGTTTTTTCTCTTGTCTTATACTGTTGCACATTGTTGAATTCATTTCTATTTATTCATGTTTTTTAAAGTTTAAGGTCCCAAACTGGATACAGTAAGCCAGTTCATGCCTCTGGAAAGCATCTCATCTAGTCTTTCATTCCTATGACAAATTGACCAGATGATCTTTCAAGGTCCCTTCCAACTTTAGTTGTTCTATCATTTATAGTGGAATATTCAAGCTTTCAGTCTCCCTGGTAGTACATACCATATATGAGAACTGGCTTTAGGTGGCATGATCACATTTATGATCTCATCTAGTCTGTAAGTTTCTACAGTTCTGTGCAGTCTTCTTTACAGTCTTCCTCTCCCACCTGTTTGGGACTTTTTTGTCTGTTTTGCTTTTGTGCAAATGATTCCTCTTTCATCACCTTAAGAACAAGTATTTATTGCACTTGCTGATTCCAAGCCATGTCTGCAGCTTGGGAGGATCATTATACCATTTTGATCCCTTTTCAAGTGTATTTCCAACTTCTTCCAGCTTAACATAATTTTTGACATTTATAAGCATATAGCCTAGTCACTCATCCCATCACATTAAAGAGAATTTGGTTAATGTTAGAGGTTCCCACCATGCAATAGCCTTTGTTTTCTTACATCTGCTTGTTGCTTGCTTTTATTGGACAACAGCCTGTCCTGTCTCTTCAGAATGTGAGTTACAACAAAATTGAATCAGTGGAGTTACAGTTAAGAAAATTTTAAAATTACCTGTAAGGTGGAGTAGTAGCACAAGACAGAAACACACATCCTTGGCTTTAAAATCAAGCATAGACTACAAAAGTTCAGTAATGCAGAAATTTTATTTTTATTTAGATTTGCAGCAATCAACTGGAAATATCCATCCAAATATTGCAGTATTTGCAGAAAATATGTTACAAATAGCTTTTGCCTTCAGGGATTACACCTTGTTTTAAGAGCAACTTAGACAAGTAATTTCAGCCTACTGTGCTTCCTGGCACCTAAAGAAGGCAATCAGCCTCTAGTGACTCTCCACAGATGCTGTAATGCCTAGTTCTTGATGAGGTACCATGACCCTTCAGAGCAGGAGAGCCCCTATTGCTGTAACCTGCAGGGAGTCTGGTATCTCTCTCCACCCACCAGGCAGTGGTGTTTGGTCATCATTAAGTAAACCAAGTTGCTGAACACACAAAATAGGACTTACAGCAAAATAGACATTCCATAAAAAAAGATTAAGGAGTACAACACACTAAAAAGAGAACAGAGACTTCATGGGTGCTAAGTCATTTAGCTCCTGCTTAGTCTGTAACAGCAACTGCTAGCCTACAGTTTATTCAGTATAAGAAAGGAATATTTATCTCTCAAACTTGCCTTCCACTTTGTCCAGCCAGGTCTGATAGGAGTAGTGGGCTCTTTTTGGGTGGTTTTAAGGTGTCATGGGTAGATTTGAGGTAAGATCACACCATGGACAGTGCCCAGTTTCCATCAGGTGGCCTATAGGCTCTGCTGGTCTTTAGTCCTTCACTGCTGCCATAGCTTCCTTGAGCTTCTCTGGGCTTATGGATTGGGAGGTTCCAGGCTGACCTCAGGTCCTGTGAGTCAAACTGTCAGTCCTTCCTGCTGCTGTAGAGAACAAGCAAGAGCTTGCTTTCATCAGTTGACCTCTCCCTACTCACAGAGCCCCAGCCAGGTAAACTTAGGGGCAGCCTATCATGGTGAGCCTAGCACCCCTAGGTGCCTTCAAGTACCACAGGCAAGTGGGCCAGGAGCCTCTGCAACACTGGACCATCTGTCTTTGTGAGGTCTCTGAGCACTCCCTGTAGCAGATGATAGGAGTGATGTCTGAAGTGCCAGAGATTATGCATATTTTTCATACAAGGCAAGACATGAGACATAAATTCCAGTGTCCTCAAACACAGATGTTTGTAACCCTACTAATGAGTTAGTACTTAGGTAGGGTATCACAACTTCCCATATGCAATAGCAATTAGACATTCTTCCCTCAGCTGTATCTTGAAGTAACATATTGGTGCCACTGCCATCAGGGTGGCACTCCATAATCAAGCCATGTCTGACTACCTCTGTTGTTGCCAACCCTGACAGTCCATGTGCCCAACAAGTTTGATATCCTGATCTGCAAGAGCTCCTGCTCAAGAAACTGCAACAACAGAAAGCAGTACCCAAAACCAGCTTATAGTGAAGGCACTTACCACTAACCTAAAAGCATCTCAGTTCCCCCTAGAGCCAGGAAGACTGAAAGGGGCATTTCTTTGACGTTCATCTGGACCACTTTCAACATCCACCTTAGGATAAAACAAATCATGCATCATGATGCAGAGATGTGTACATCTCCCTATTGACCATAACAAGAGCTTAGGGCAGTTAACTCAGGGGCAGACACCTTTATGTAGACACTTATTTTTAGCTCAGACAAATCCCAGCCATGTCTTACATAACCTTGCCATTCCACTCATTAACACGTGGTTGAGTCTCACCCTTCTGCTTTCCTCAGAAATTAAGTTACATCTGATTTGCTGCAGATCTGCACATCTTCTGTGCTAGAGAGAAAGAGCAGAACTGAATGCAGAGACCAAAAGGAACACCATACAGGTGTCTTGGCTGTGCCCTGGGGTTCTCCAACTAAATCTCTCCACTACCCACCACATACAGAGAGACCAGACCTGAGCTGTGTGAACATGAAGACCCATAAATGCCATGTCAACAAAAGACCCCCTAAGCCAAGTGAAAGTGAGCCAGTCTCTGTACCTTGACTTTCTGCTCTTGGTATAGCTTATGGCTCCTGGGACATGTACAATTCAGGTATTGCAGAGTACCAACTACCTCAAGTTCCATCAAAACCCTTCCCTTTTCTAGAAGAAGGTCCTGTAATGGACTGGGTGTACTCAGCCAACAGCTTCTCCCTAAATGGTGTCAAGTGAGGGCAGCTTTATCCACAGTTTCTTTGGGGATTTTTATTAGTGCCATTATTACTATGCCTTGGTGAGTGGCTCCACCAGTCCCTTTTGATGTAACTACTGACAAAGGAACTGCTCAATAGCAAATACACCCAGTCTGCCTGCAACTTCTACACAAATACTGTATCTCTTTTTCAACTTTATTAGAGCAACATGCAGACATCAGTGGAAACAGCAAGACTTTGCTGATAACATAAACTTTGTGTTAGGGTTCTTAACTTTTAATGAAAGGATCATAGAATCTTTTTATAGTGAACATGCGTCTGCACCCATACACTTGTGTGTACCTTAGATCAGATCCCACACTAATTTTAATTACTAAACACACACACTCAGAAAATAATAATTTGCTCATACAAAAATAGGTGGAATAAAAATGGTATTCTGAGCAAAGAAGTAAACACTACTTAAGTTAATGGCATACATTACACGAAACAGTAATTTAGAGTTTTATAATGCCTTTCTTTTTGAAAGAAATTATATGCACTTCATCTTCAGCAATATTAAATATGTTACAATTTGAGGTAACTTTTGTTAATAAATCACAGTAGTACTACAAAGTGTTATTAATAGTAGCTTTAGATGGTAGCTTTTCTGGGAAAAGAAACAAAAAAGAAAGTATACAATGCTTCTTCAACTTTCACAGAAAACATATATTTAAAAATATTTTACAGGTTAAAATACTGATAATTCTATATTTGTTTCTTTAGCAATACTCTGAAGTAATGTCTTTGCCATCTTTATTGTATTTTCGGAACTACATAACAATAATTATTTAAAATTACATCAGTCCCATTGCATTTAAAAGTATAGAGTGTGAGTCCCTAATAAATCCTTCTGCTTCTTCAAGTCACACAGATAAAATTAACTTTGCTAATCTTGACTTGTTTTATTGTACCCTTATGTACAATTTCTATCCCACTCTCTTTTTAAGTACAGAATCTATACAGTGGAAAGTATTAGGCAACCTTAACTACACTTATTGCTGCCAACACTTCCTATAAAACTAAGGCTGAAATACTGGTATAATTAAAATTGATGGCAAGGCTCACATTGATTTCAGAGAATGAAAGAAAAGAATACGAACACTCCCTGAAATACAGTAAGGTCCTCACAATAAAATTTTATATTTACACGGGAAGTACTAGCAATAAGATTTAAGGAAATCCTACAATTGATTATTGTAGGCAAAATACACTTATAAATGTGTATATATATGTGTGTGTACATAGAAGTACAGCTAAAAAGCCAAAATATTGGATTTCACTTAGATACGGGTCTATCTTTTGAATTAGTAACACTACTGAGGAATGTTTGGAAGGGAAGAAAAATGAAGCATTCAGCTGGAACCATGAGGAAAATATTAACCACTAAATCACATAATGTAATACCATTATTTAAAAAGCTTTCAGGGGACCATGGGACCTCTATTATTGTTGTAAAATGCCATTAGATCTTATCAGTAAAAGATAAAATAGCAGTTGAACCACAGCTCTCATCTCATAGCAAGTAAGTCCCCAGTCTTCAGTGGTTTTATGGAGTAGGAATAGTCTTGCTCCAGACAACAGAACTTTTCAAGATGCTTAAAATTACATATAGTACATGTAACTCTTCACAGAATTGAGACCTATAGCATAACCTGAAGAGCCATAATGAATACACTTTTCAAATGGGAAAAAAAAAAAGCATGTTCCTTCACAAGAGACTATCTAGTTTTGATGTGCATTTTTTTATTCACAGTGTGTGTACTGTTCCTTTTATGAATCAAATATTTATTATGAAAAGGTCACTACCAACTTAGAAACTGTATTTTTAAATCTTTCAAATTACATTACTAGTGTCTTCAATTCTCAAATGAATGTAATTTTTAAGAATAAAAATTTGCCTTCCATTTTTAAAAAAATTTTTCAACTTGACTTCAAGAAGTAGTTCTCCTAAAAATCAGAATGAACTTGTTAGATGTGCCAGAGAGGTGTTTTTCAGCTAACTGCATAGGAACAGTGTGGGAAGAAAGTGTGTTAGAGATGTCAATATAAATTACAACAAACACCAAACTGTGTGGTGAAGTCAGCACAGCAGAGGGAAGGGATGACATCCAGAGGGACCTTGACAGGCTTGAGAAGTGGGCTTGTACAAACTGCAAGAAGTTCAACAAGGACAAGTGCAAGGTTCTGCACCTGGGTCAAGGCAACCTTCACCATCAACAACCTTGGTACAGGACTTTTGAGACTCTGGACAGAGATCAAGGTATCAGTCAGCCAACTTCAAAGCCTGTCCAGTTTTATCCAAGCACCCTGTAGTTGTGCATGTGCTAAGATTATTTCATTTTATCACTTTTAACAAAACTTGTCTTCCTTGTGCTTATATCCTTATCTGCTTCAGAGTGTTTTCCTTTTAATCCTAAGCAGGCAGATTGCTCTCATGGCTGTTAAAACAAAATACAAGAGATATTCTGTAGAGGACCGATGTAATTTTGAAGAGACCAGAGAGAAGACCTGGAATTCAGTCTAAGGTCCAGTTCTTCACCTACAAAACCAGGCAGTGATATCTCCTGCCTTTCCATCAGCTTGTCTGTATATCTTATCCAGGAAAGTATCCAAAATACTGTTAGCACAGTGCCCAGCTCACTGAAATCTTACTTTTGGTTGGAGCTTACTGTCAAATCTACCAGAAGGAAATAACACAGACCACTCCCATGATATGTCTCATGAAATTGGGTCATGTGGCTTGCCAGCTCCTCCCTCTATTCACAACTGGCTGGTCATTGCCTTCCCTAATTCAGTTTATGCAGAATTTTAAGTCCCAAAAGTCAGAGGAGCATGATGGGTGGCTCTCAGACTGGATGACAATCCATCTCTCCACTCCTATCTAAAACAGTGAGAAACAGTTTCAACTGAATGTAGCAGTAGTTAATTTGTTACAAGAGTAAATGAATGGTGGCACTAGGTCTAACACACTTAAGAGGACTGGACTTCTAGTAGAGAGTAAATCCCTCTTTGAACTTGGCCTAAGGTTCTTAAAAGACTGAGGAGTGGAAGTGAACCTTCACACATGTGGAGCTGCAGGTTCACTTGGTACTTTTGCTTTTGACTTTATAACAAAATTTGCAAGAAATTAAGTTACTGCAAAACATGAAATCATAGAATGGTTTGGCTTGAAAGGGACCTTTAAAGGTCATCAGGTTCAAACCCCCCCTCACTGAGCAGGGACATTAGATCAGATTGCTCAGAGCCCCATCCAACCTGACTTCAAATGTTTCCAGGGGTGGAGGCTTCTACTACCTATCTGGTCAACCTGTTCTTGTGTTTCAACACACTTTTAAGTAAAATTTCTTCCTAATACCTAATCTAAATATATGCTCTTTCAACTTGAAATCACTACCCCTTGTCCCTGCTAAGTTTGTCCCCTTATTTCTTATAGACCCCAGAATAATAGTCTCCCTGGAGCCTTCTCTTCTCCAGGCTGAATAACCCCAACTCTCTCAGCCTTTCTTCACAATAAAGGTGTTCCATCTCTCTGATAATTTTTTTTTTTTGGCCCTCCTCTAGACTTGCTCCATGTCCTTCTTGTGCTGAGGGCTCCAAAGCTGGACACATTACTCTAGGTGGGGTCTCACCAGAGTGCAGTGTATTTCCTAAGAATCACAGAAGTCAACACGGGTTTTATTTCACAGTAGTGTGTTTTCATCTTTTAATGTGACTTCACATTATGTTTATTATGCCTTGCAAGAAATGACAGTATCTAAGTATTGTTATCTAACAATTCAGTGCAACATTGAATCTGACAGGAAAATTATATTCTCAAACGATTAGGGGGAATTTTGTTAGGCTTTTCATTTGCTTTTGCAATTTTGCAGCAATGCAAACATCTCTGGAACATGGTCAACACGTAGAAAGCACTTTTTGAAAAAACAGGTAAGTCAGCTTGCTGCATGTAATGATATCTGCTTACAAAAGCCAAGGTAGAGCAAACTGCAGGGTGGAAAAGGGAGCCTTTGTACACTTTAGTACCACTTGGCACAATAGTTGATGATGTTTGTCACCACGTTGCTCAATTTTTGTGATTAAACCCCTGTTACATTTACAAGACTGTCAGTGTCATTTCTATAGAACAGAGCAATCTTTCCTTTCTGTCATAAATGGCCCCTGCAGTGATTACTGCATGAGGTGAAACAGGACTATTGTCTTCATAGCCAGGGGTTTTCTAGCTACTTAAGCACACATTTTAGTACCCATAAATATACCAGCCTGCTTACTGCAGCACAGGTGTGAGCCACATTAGCACAGCAGTAGCTTTGCACTCCTGGACACTGCACACACAGAGTGAATTCACTGTGAGGAGAGCAGGGGTGGCTAAGGACACACAACTTCCCCATCAGCATTGCGTGCTTGCACTCATATGAGAATAGTTCTCCATTCACATTAAGCTTGTATCTGTTCCAGGCAGGAATGTCATCTGAGGAGAGGGAAATGACCTACTTACTTGTTCCTACTCAAAGAAAAACTGAAAATGCCTGGCAGAATGCTGAACTAAACTTGCCTACCTGTGCTGTGGTTGTGTGCTCAGTACCAAGGGACCTGGCATTCAGAATGCATCTCTCTCAGCCATCCCTCACAATGTTTCTGGGATGCTGCCAGCATTCATAAAGTGCTTGTTATTGACTGACACAGAAATGGAAGTAGTCTTAATAAAGTTGTGCAAATATTCAGTGTCAAACTAGAAGGACAAGGATGGAAAATAGTTTGTCTGTCTAGAGGGAAGTAGAAATAGGGGACAGGAATCTACTGCAAGTTTTACATCTCTACAGCAGAACTGGGGTTTTGTAGTGTGCCTTTGTATCTGATGATAGAGGGATTTTGCAGCTACATTTTACAGGATCTGGGGATTAGAAAGGATCTTACTATGAGTTACTTTCTAGGTCTCTGGGGACAGGAAAAAGATTTTGCAATGTACATTAGCCTGTGAAGATGGAAACCATTCACCCTGCATGCTGCACCCTTCAGTGATTTTGCAATGAGCAGCCATTTGTGCTCCCCAGAGAAGGTTTTTTTGAAGGGTTTGTATCCTGCTAAGGACTTGGGTGGCAGATTCCCGAGGATGTCCCAAACACTTCACAGAATGACACTCAGTGAAAAACATGTGCTAATGGAAGACTGGATAAATTCTGAGATGCCATTAGTTGGATGACTGAAATTACCATCCCTGTAACAGAAGTCATGACTACAAATTAAGGTCAGGGAAGGAGAGTGAACTAAAATTATTTCAGTGGCATGGATGGATGATCACCATGTCAATGGATATATAGAAAAAAGGGCATTTCCACAAAGACTTTGTGGCCTCCTGTGATGACGTAACAGAGCTGGTGGATAAGGGAAGAGCAACTGATGTCATCAACCATATCTGTGCAAAGCACTTGCCACTGTCCTTCACACCATTGTCTTTAAATTGGAGAGATGTAAACTTGATGGATGGACCACTTGGTGGATAAGGCATCAGCTGGATGGTTGCACTCTGAGTTACAATCAGTGGCTCAACATCCAAGTGGAGATTGGTGAGAAGTGGCATCCCTCGGGGCTCAGTGTTGAGACCAGCACTGTTAAACATCTCTGTTGGTGACCTGGGCAGTAGCATCAAGTTTGTGAAAAATACCAAGCTATGTGGTGCCACTGACATGCTGAAGAGAAAGGATGCCATCCAGAGGAACACTGGCAGGCTTGAGAAGTGGCCTGTGCAAACAGAATGAAGTCCAGCAGGGCCAACTGCAAGGTCCTGCACATGGGTCTAGGCAATCCCAAGCACAAATACAGTCATGGATTGAGAATAGCCCTGAGGAAAAAGACTTGGGAATATTGGAAGATGAGAGGCTCAACATGAGCCATCAATGTGCACTTGCAGCCCAGAAAGCCAATCATATCCTGGGCTGCATCAGAAAAAGTGTGGCCCACAGGTGGTGTGATTCTCCTTCTCTATTCTGCTCATCCTACCCCAGCTGGAGTACCGTGCCCAGTTCTGGGGTCCTCATCATATGGACATGGAGAGCTTGGAATGACTCCAGAGGAAGGACACAAAGACAATCAGAAGGGTGGAGCACTTCTCCCATGAGGACAGATAGAGAAAGTTGGGGTTGTTCAGCCTGGAGTAGAGAAGGCTCCAGGAACACCTTATAGCAGCCTTCCAATACCTGTAGGGGGCCTACAGGAAAGCTGGGGAGGGACTTTTTAGAAGGGTCTGTAGTGATAGGATAAAGTAATGGTTTTAAACAGGAAGATGGTAGATTTAAGTTAGATATTAGTAAGAAATTCTGTACTGTGAGGTTGAGGAAACACTGGAACAGGTTTCCCAGAGAAGCTGTGAATGCACTCTCCCTGGAAGTGTTCAAGGTCATGCTGGATGGGGTTTGGAACAACCTGGTGTAGTGGAAGGTATACAAAGCAGGAAGTCCATAGTAGGGGGGTTGGAACTGGATGATCTTTAAGGTCCCTTCTAACCCAAAGCATTCTATGATTCTATGTTTCAGAGGGTGTAGCTCAGCATTTGTCATGTTGGCAACACATACTGGCTGTTTTATCAGAAAGAGGTGAAAGACAGTTTGCTGAAATGGACCGAGTACTTTCTGAGGACCTTCAACTAACGACCATAATAATGGGTAAATGCATGTGACAGTTCTATCCCTACTCTTTTCCCATATTCTCATGAAGCCACTGGGTGAACTATTCTGAAAACTTGGATACTGGCACTACCAACCAACAGTGGACATTTAGCTTCCTTCCAGTTTTACATTGTGCTACTGCATCTTTAATTCCTGTATGGCTCAATGTTTGACCTTAATCAACTAACATATTGTAAACAAGGCCTAGAGAGCTTTGTTAAAACTATGGTAGTGGACAAAAAGAGAACACTTCAAAGCATTCACAGTGAATGGCTGTCTTTGTCACAAATTACTTCTTCTAGTCAGTCTGTAGTGGTTTTCAGACAATATCTGTGCCACAACCATTTCTGCAACCAGTACCTTCTGTCATCTCTATTTCATCTGAAACTTCACTCTGCTTTTGAAAAGGGTGTTCTCAAGTTGTTCATGCTTTTTCTTTTTCTCCTCTGGAACATCTGCAGAGCAATGCATCCACAAATATTGTCTTCAACTTTTAAAAAACTCAAACTGCACAGCACATGGTGCTCAGTCAGCCCTGTCAGTGTGAGCTCACCAAACCTGCCTCACTCACTGGGCCTCCCAAGAGGGGAGTTCATGATCCGGTGATCTTCACTTATTCAGCAGTGACCAAAACCTCTGGGAGAAGAATCACACCAGTGACCAGCTTGAGCTCTGTGAGGGGGCCGAGGACAGCTCCAAGCAGTCCACATCTCACTCCCTACCGCACAGGCAGGGCCTTCGGTGGTCCCTTCCCTGTCACAAACAAAAACCCTGACTCCTGCCACCGCCTTCCCTCTCCATCAGGTACCTGCCGGGCAAGCCCGATCGCCGGCCAGGCCTTCTCCCTCTGCCAGAGACCGGACAGGGACCACGGGAGCGCGTAGCGCCTCTGCCCGCCGGCCAGCCCCCTCCAATTGAGCTGTTTTCAGCGAAACGCTCGAAGCGGGGGCCCTGCCGCCTTCCCGCACCCCTGAGCGGCCTGCCCGGGCCCCGGAGTCGGGAACATTTCCAAGACGGGAGGAAGGGGGCCCGGCGGCGCCGAACACCGCTGCGAGACCCTGCGCACCTCTGCCTGCGTTACCTCTCTGCCAGGACCGTCCCCTCCGGTGTGCGGGTGGCTTCCCTCCCGCTCGCGGAGCGGGGCCAGCACGATCCCGAGGGGTCCCCTCTGTCCCCGCCGTCCCCGCACCCACTGGCGGGCAGCGGCCTCCCCGCCGCCTCGGGACCGGCACTGCGCATGCGCGGCGGCGGCGGGGCAGGTTCGATGTCGGCGGTGCCAGGGCAGCTTCCGGGAAGATGGCGGCGTGGAGAGCGGCTCTGGCGGTGGCCGCCCGCGCTCCGCTGAGGGGGCGGCTCGCCGGGCTGCGGCCCCCACGGAACCAGCGACGCCCGCCCGGCTGGAGGGTCGGTGCCGCCGCCGCCGCCCTGGTAGGGGGAGGCTCGCTGGCGGCCTGTTACGGCGGGCGGCTGGGCGTGTTCCCGACGGTCCTGGCTCAGGTAAGGCGGCAGCATCCCCGCTCCGGCATCCTCGTCTCCCGCCGGCGGCCCGGGCCGGGCGGGCCGCGGGGGAGGGCCGGGGTCTGGCGCTGGGTCTGCGGGTCCCGGGGACGGCTGTTGGACTCGGAGGAGCGGCCTGCGGGCGGGCCGGGGTCTGTGGGGGTCAGACCTCCTCTGCCTCGGTGACGTGAGGCGCTTCCCGGCTGCCCGAGTCCTGCTCTCGCCTGTCGGACAGCAGGGAATGCGCGTCCCCCGTCCCCTTGGCAGCAGCCGAAACCAGCGCTGTGGCGCTTAAACTGTTCCTGCCTGGTCCCATCGGGGGGAACTTGGCCGTGTTGAGCAGTGGAAGGAGGAGGGGGATCTTTTAGCACCGACCGCTTTCCCCGTTCTCTTGACAGCCCGGGTTAAGATGCAACCTGATGGATGAACCCGTGCGGTTTGCCGAGCACACGGGCTGTGCCCAGCTCCTTGTTTTGATGGTAGAACTTCTACCATGCCTGGTTTACATGTCAGGGGCTGTTGTACGGTCGTGTCCCCTTTTCCCCCCTTAAAAAACACCCCACAAAGAGTGCTTCATAAAAGTAGTACTTTTGTATTTCATAATCTGGCTGAAACACATCACACATAACAGAATTATTTTCTCTTAGTATGTTTGAAACGTGTCCTATGGATGTTAAAATGTAGTTTGCCTTGGAGCATCAGTGCACACTCAGGAGGTTATTTTCAAGGACAGATAGTCTTAATTTACAAAGAAATCTTCAAGTCCCATAACACAGTTATGCTTTCCTACTTGAGTATTTTGAGAGAGGTAGAGAGCTTTTTCATGTTCTCTCTTTGGAGACGCTACTGTCAGTTGAAGTTGGTTAGGTATTTCAGAACTAGAAGACTTAAATGTTTTTTAGGCCAGGGAGTTTGAGTGGGATGGGGGAGGTTAGCCTATACTTGTAGTACTATTCATCTGCTTCTGTTGGGGAAATTTTGGAAGTATTCAACAGTTTGTATGATTCAGTATCCTGTCTCTTAACAGATATTGAACAGACTGAGCTGCAGGCAGGTAAATAGTCACCTGACTTATTCTTCCATCAAGAACAAGGAATGATTTTGCTTGTGGGTTTTTTTTGTTTTTTAATTGCAGACTTAATTGTGGAGAATTTCTAAGCTGCTACTTTTTAGGAAACTCCAATTTTTCTATACAAGCATGTTTCTAAATAGATTTACTCTTCTGATTCCTTGAACAGCGTATGCTAAAACTTTGGTTTTATGCACATAGCTCCCAGTAAGGAAAGCATCCATTATTCCACTAGAAATCCTATTGGAAATACATATTTTCTGTAAAGGGCCAGCAGAATATGATTTTACATTTACTTATGTGTTGTTGCATTGTGTTTAAAAAGTCCTGTCTTTAAGGCCAATTTCATATGAGACTCTTGTGTATGTAAATGTGTATGTAGGTTTATATAAAAAAAGCATTAAATGTGGGGAATAATCACTTCTAAAATGTATTTATTTATAGAATTGATGTGCTCATGGACTAGCTTACATGTAATGCAGGACAGTTCTACAACTATGCTTTTTAGTTCTCTGGATGGACTAAAAGTGTAAAGTTTATTGAACTGGTTCATTTTTGGAGAAAGTAGATTGATGAGCTATGCAAATATGAAGTAGTTTATGAAATTTAAACTTTTCTGGTTTTCCATAAAAAGACTGTTGGGGATGCTATCATAGTATAGGACTCATGTAAGTATATGTAAGAAGTGTTCAATTTCAGCAGAATTTGAGTTACTGAGTTCTCATTCTTGTCCTGAGATATAACACCCATTAATAGCTTTGTTGTAGAATCAAACTCTTAATTGTAAATACCTGCTCTTTTATTTAATGTAGCTGAAGTTGATACCTGTATTTAGATTTTACTTGAGTCTTAATAAAAGCAGTCTCTATCAAACTAATCAGAAATTTTTCAGCTATAACTTGTTCTAGATAGCTTCAGAGATACAATTTACTGTTCAGGCCAGCAAACAACACATGAAGCTAAGGTTCTGTAAATTCAGTATTTCTTCTTTTTCTCTTCCAAAGCTATTAATTAATTATTTTTAAATCAAAGACTCATACTTTTGGCACCTATTTTCTTAAGTCTTTGTTTAATTGTATTCCTCACAATTGCTGCAGTTGATTTAATGCTGCTTGTACTGGTTGTTGTCACTTCTGACTTCTGCTCAGAGTGAATGAAGTCAGGCCTGCCTGCAAGTCTTTGCAGAATCAAATGTCCAGCAGGGTCAGTTAATCTGTTTTCCTTTTGCTGGAATAGCCTCTGTTTTATTTTGTAGTGGTTTATGTTGAGTAACTGTGTTCCAATATAATAGTTGTTTATTCTGCTAGTAGATTTTCAGTTTGGATGTGGATCATTTTTTTCAAAACATTTTTTTGGCCCATTTTTTAATCATCAGTTTCACTGCTATTCTGACAGTTTCCGTTAAGTGGGTAGCATATTAATAATAACACCACTTTCTATATTTAATGTGAGATTATCTCAGTTGTAATCTTTCATATTGTCTCTTTAGATCTTTAGGAAGTGATTTCTGAAGCTCTTTTTATTCTCTGTCTTCATTTGCTGACCTACTGTTAAGAAACACACAAGTAATATATCTTGGAATAAATCCATAGTACTAATTGTAAGTCTCTACTGTAGAAATACTTGTATAACAAAACAATTTTTTTTTGTTGTTTTTTAATAAAGGTTTTTTTATAGGTAGAGATTTTTTTATAGACAGCAGGCTTTAGTTCTATTTGAACTTGTTATTTATCAGCAAAGCTACTCTGACAATATCCTAGACCAGATATAGCATGTACTGGGAAAAACTAGATCAAATTTTTTTTTTTCTAATTAAATTAAATTAACGAGTCAGCTTTCAGTAAGGCAGCGGAAAGGAGCAAGTGAGGATGTAAGAGCTTGAGTTCAGTAACTGTAACTTAGAACGGGGATTTATGTAGAAGTTGACTAAAAACATTTATTCTGTTATCCTAACCAACACAGGTCAAAAATGTTCATGCTGCACCTCTCACTGCAGTGATGTTATATTGCTATAGCAATATATGTTGCTATATATTGTTATATCCTCTTCTTTAGTAATGTTATTCAAATGACAAAATGGTACGTGATCTGTAGCCTTCATCAACCTGCAGTGTTGTCTACTGTGGCTTTATTATCTGTAACTCTCTTGTAGTTTGCAGTACAGATGTGACATTATGTGGCCTAAACTCCTTGGAGTTCTTTGGTTGTGCTGTTTGTGTGAGGCAGCTTTGCAGTCACTGAGGTTACCTTGATCAGGGTCAAGAATCAAGTCCCTCATTGCCAAAGTGTGTGCAAGTGCACTTGGAATGGCACATGTCTAGAGGCTGAAGCACGTTGTGGGAGGTGATGATTCCTGCCTCTCCACTGCAGCTAAATTTGGAACTTGCCAAGGAATTGTTGTGTTGGTCTTGTACACAGATAAACTGCAAATTATAAGAAAACTCCCAAGACGCAGCAAACTGCCAGAGGCAGCATCTCCTGCCCCTGTTGAGGTTTTTATGGACATTCTCTGTCTTCAGAAAGAAGAACACAATTTGATTCACCCTTGAAAAGCTGCCATCCCTGCAGAGTCTTACATTTTGTGCTGATTCTAAGTCACTGTTTTCCTAATGAGAATGAATGAGTGGAGTTTTTACTAGCACATATATGCATTAAATGTATGCAAAATCTTGCCTGCTTGCTGATTAATGGGACTTAGTTCCAGCATTCTTTTTCTAGGGTTGTAGAAGCATTAGTTGGTACTTAAATATTTAATACTGGTCACCTGATGTAAAGAGGAAAACATAGCTTACATTTTTTTCGTCTGTTCTTGTTAATATTTTTTGTTACATAATTGTAGTCTAATTGTCTCTCTCTATCTTACCTTTTCTACTACTGCTTACGATGCACCAGCAATGTGCTACAGTTCTTCCAGATAAGATTACTCTCTTGGAGGTCTTAAATGTATTTGTATTTGATCATACTGAAAATACTGATAATGCTTGTAACAGTGGTTTGTAATAACCGTTTGTGCCCCTTTTTATTTTTCCAGTGTCTGATATTTCTGAATTTCTTTTTATTTTTTATTACTTTGATTTAAAATTAGTGTTTATTGAAACAGCAGCCTTTTTGACTATTAAATGTTTTGTTTCACTTTAAACTGCCTTGGGTCTTTCACTGTTTTTCAATGTTAACAATTCATAAGAGAATCAAAGATAGCCACAGATAGTAGTGGTGACTTTGTGTTTTGCATTGATAATGAAAACTATTCCAGGTATCTGCAAGTACTTTAATTCTAATGATTAAAACTAGAGCTGACATTAATTTTCTGGGGCTAGATATTTAACCACCACAAAAACTTATTTTAAGGAAACCAGAATGTTGCAAAGGATTCCCCAAACAGCAGCTTGCTCAGGGAAGACTCCCTTTGTTCTGCCACTATAGAAAAGGCAAAATAATATACTGGACAACCTCTTTACAAATCCCAGGGTTATGGAGAACTCTGGAAGTGCCTCAGTTCACAGGATAATCTTGGGAGAGTGACTGAATGAATTATAAGTCCTAGGTTTATCAGGGGTTTAGTGGATGTCTCTGTACTCCCAGACTTGGAAACTGATAAAATGGTTTAAAAAGTTCTGAAGTCCCATCTGTGTTTCTTGGTGACACTTTGAGCTTTGCACTGGTGAGATAGAGTTGTTTTAGACAGGTTCTGATACATTCTGCATGGTTTTCACTCAGGTAGGATTTCCAACTGATATCAATAAATGACTGGCAAAATAGTATCTGCTATAAGCATGTTACATGTTTAGCCTATTTCTACTTGGTTATTAACTTCTGGCATAAATGTATGTAGCATACATTCATGGTGTTGTCAGTGGCCCTTGTTACGTGCTTCCAAATCAAGTGCAGTCTGCTGCATGCTTTTCAGAAGCAGCATTTTTTTTTTAAATAATTCAAAGAAATTTTTTAGAACAGTGGAAGCAAGTGCATAGCTCTGGGATTTTGAAGGGTTTTTTATAAATCCTTTGTATCCAGAATCACTTTGTGACCTAAGTTATGCTTATACTACTTTTTTCTCATACTTTCTCACTCTGATTCTGTCTCTGGTGTTTCTAATATTTTTTTGCTATAAATGATGCTATTAGGAAGGCAAGCTGTGCGTGTTAACTGTGTGTGAAGGATTTTTGGTACTGGCAGATAAAAAATATATTTGGGGCATTTGAATATGGTGAATAAAATAGAAAAAAATTAGTATATTTATTTGTAGGGACCATTGTTTAATCTGTAAGTTACGGGCTTTAAATTGTGAGACATTGGTGAATCTTGTTAGAATTTTTATGGAATTTTTATGGGGGTTTCTTTGCAATCTCTCGTAAAACCCTGGTTTCTGCTAAAGGAAGAGCATTGCTATTAAGATGAGTTGTCTTGGTAAATACAGAGCCCAGGATAAAATTACGTAAGGATTTGTAGTGATATATGGAATCGCCTGGAGGGGGGCAATGGGATTCTAAAATAAAACCAGAAATAATATGTGCAGTCTAATCTGAAAAATATAGAGGAAAATTCTTGTGCTTAGTTTATCATGAGAAGAAAAAGGTTGACCACTTTCATTTGATTAAAAAATCCTGTAATAGTTTTTTTTTCCCTAATATTTTAGTGTGTTAATGTATTTATTCTATTAGAAATCAAGTGAGAATGCAAATGTACCAGCACATATAACAGATTACTAGGATGCTCACAAAGTAAAGGATGTATGATACAAAAGTCTGCAGCATAATCCTTTAACAGGCTTTTGAAACTTAATGCAGCTGGTTTTAATCCACATCAAACATGCTACTCAGTGACAGCTTGGAAGCCTTAGAGAAGCCTTGTATTTGAATTCAGGCAGTGCAAACCTGGCCACACAGTCAGATCATTAAAGCTTCAAATCTGTGTAGCAAAACAAGGCCATCTAATAATCATTGAAATTACCATTGTTCCTATGGATTGGAGCATGTAAGGATTATATTTATTACTGTTTTTTGGAAAAGTCTGTTTCCTGCTTTACCTTGTCCCTTCCTTAAAATGTTGTCCTTCTGGTTTTTTTGCATCTAATTTTGCTGCTGACCATTGTTCTCTTTTCATGCCAGCATCTATTCCTCTGCACGGAGTGGATTGGGATGCAGCACTTGGAGTCAGGCAGTGGTCCCCAGCAGAGCATTAAGAGTTGTAGTGTCCTTGGAAAGGTGTTAAAGGATTCCTTACTGCATCTTCAAGTTGGGTCCTTGAACCAGCTGCAAGATGGTGCCTTTAAGTCTTCTTCCCACAGCAGAATCTGCAAAGCTGGAAGCCTTAAAGGGGACCAGTTTAATTCCAGGTGCAGGCCAGGCTGGTTGGTGAGGTGCAGTGAGCTGCAGGTGTGGTAGCATCCCTCTGACATCTTCAGGGTTTCACTGTACCTTTACTGCTACATTTACTGTCTTGATAAGTATTACCAAAAAAAATGTTATCTTAGATCATGATAAGGCAGACATCTTTGTAGGTAAAAGCATTAAACACTTGCTATTTTTTAACAGGAAACAGGTGATAAATTTGTTATTGCTTTACTGATATACCAGTAGGTTACCACTTCTGTAAGAGACAGTTTAACACAATTCATGCATATGCCTTCCAACTCTGGTGTATTGTGTAAATAAATTCCTATTATATGTCTTATTTAGCATGCATCTGGAAGTAAACTGAACTATTGTGATATAGTTGATTTGCTCCCGTGCATTTAAATGCTTCAATAACATCGTTATCTCCTAATTCGTGTAGACAGAATGTATTTCAGTTACTACTTCAGAAATATTAGGAAAACAGTATGTGTTAGCAAAATGCATTTTAAAACAATATTCCTCCAGACTTAAAGTATCAGTAAACATGAATTTCCACTTCAAGAAGTGGAAATTAGATTGCTATCTCAACCTGCCTTAACCTTTTTTCTTTTCTTTAAATATGCTTCATTCTTTCTGAAACCATTCCTTTTGTGCAACCGACCAGAGTAACCTTAGTTACCTCTTGTTTAATTCTGTATTTCACTGTGTTATGGAAATACCATATGTATCAGGTATCCACCAAGCAGTCTAAATCAATAACTGAGGTATTAAATATATCACAAACAGCATTCTTGGCATTAGTGACATACAGACATTGTCATGTTGGGTGCCTAAAATAGAATGTTGTACAGAGATTATGGAATCTGTAGGAGTATGATGTTATAATTAATTATAGACTTAAATATTACTTATGGATATGTATTTGTTTCTCAGCTTTGTATGGTATCTATTTCAGCTTTTTGAATGTGAGGTATTCAGATCTTGAAGCTTTTGGCTTTAAAAATATTTACATTTATTTCCTTCTCCGTGTGCACAGAGAGTCTTTGTGTAGGTCTCTTCATTGATAATGAAACAACATGATGTCAAATGTAATCTTAGGGGTCTTAGAGGTTAAAATTTAACTTACCTTTCATCTCATCTGTGATGTTTTATTTGAATTCACTCTTGCTGTATTACTTCAGTGATTAAATAAATTCTAACTAACATTCTTTCTAGGCACTTTGTTACATGTGGACAGGTGGGGTGAGTTAAGCTGCCTGGTTTTGTTGTGTTTTTAGCAACTGTTGTAATTGCAGTGCAATAAAGGGTTAGTGTTTGAGAGTCTTTGGCTGTTTATGTTAGTGGACAAACATAAACAGATAAGAACATAGCTTGCCTGAAAAAAAAAATGTTCTTCTGAATAGAAAGAATTGCACAAAATGATATTCTGATTTTTAACAAAGATCCCAGAGAAGCAACTAGTATTTATTTACTGGGGATACAGGACTTTCCCTCCAGTAAATACTTCACTGGTTTCAAAATATAATGTTTCTTTCTTGTATGCTTTCTTAGAGTAAAGCTGTGTTGTGTTTGAAGTTTTTTTACAGAAAAACCCAAACATTTTTTTCTACCTTAAGAAATCATATTATGTACAAGCAGTAGCATCTGTTGTCCCATTGATGCTGTTTTGTACTGGTTTTTACTTGTATTTCCTGGATTAGTGCAGTAGTTATGTGTTAGACTTCCTTGCAGACCATTTTGTAAAGGCTATGACTGGCTAAGTGGGTCTATTTCTAACAAGGGGGTCAGCATTTTAGAAACGTAAGGTACTTAGAAAAAGGAGAAATAACTCAGAATCTAGTTTAATTTGTTCTGTGGAGAAACTTAGATAAACTTTGCTAGTGATAGCTGTGACAATAGCATTAGGGCTGTTTATTCCATTTCCTGATTTCCTTTATTAGGTACTTTTAAGTCAGTTTTCACTGTGATTCCTATTAAAAGGTTGCATAACTAGGGTTAATTTTGTTTGAATAAGATTTCAAAAAGAGACTAAGATAATCATCCAAGGTAAAGACAGATAAAACTGTGTGAAGCTCTCATTCAGCATACACCTCTCCTTACTGCTCAGAATGCTGGGTCTCCTGACTGCTACTTTTTTATTACTTTAAAACCTGCTACTGCAGGTTTTTATTGTACTATGGACTGAAAGACAGGAGAAGGGAGTCTTGTTGGCTTTAAACACCAAACAGGAGTTGAAGTAGTTCTCAAGGTTTGTGTCCCTTTCAGGGTAGAGCAGATTTCAAGTGACTGTCTTGCACCAATGGAGTCTATAAAAAGCAGTTACAGCACATGTAGCTAATAAATATTATCTTATCAGCACCGCTGCTTTCCCTTTGCCAAAACAGCAGAGAAACTCCTTTGTCTGCCTCCAAAAACTGCAGAGACTAATTCCAGTATAGATGAAAAATTTACATGAAATGAATTATTTTTCCTAATATTTCTTTTTTTAATGTAGGCGTTTTTTATAATGCCTATTATTTGATTTACTGCCATTAATAACCTATCAAAAATTATAATTCAGTATTAAAATACAATACGTGGAACTGCATATAAAGCTATATACATATTTATCATATATATATATGTGCTTTATATTATAGGATATAAAGATACAAATATAAATATGCATACATACTATGTATGTGTATATGTATAAAATATACTTACAATGTAGTGTGAATGCAGTAATAAAAAATAAATATAATGCTGTGCTAATAATGAATTGATGATACTTAGATTGAAAGTTTCTAGTTTAAATTGTCAGATATGCCCAGAATTTACTGGGTAGATTCTACCTGAAGTTCCATCAGGGGCTCCTTCTGGTGGCCCTGTACGAGGCAGATGGCTTCGTGCTGCCAGGTCAGGGTGGGCTTTGAACTTGACTGCATGTGCATGCTGATATGAAATATTGCCAAGGAGAAAAGTGGAACATTCTGTGCTGTCTTGTTGCTCACTGTGGTGAGATAAATTTGGTAATAGTATTATATGCTCTGACAAAGTTGCCTAAATGAACTTTATTTTTCACTACAGAAATCTTAATGCTTATGTCCTGAGCACATTATTTGACAGTCTGCTTCTTCTTTCCTAAAACTTTGAAAATTAGAAGCCAGCAGAAGTTAATGCCATAATTGACAGGAAAAAATGGTTTGGGGCTGCAGTACAGCTTCTGTACCATTTCTCCTTAGGTTTAATTTTGAAGCAATTATGGACTTCTGGTAAATTGGTGCTTCTTAGGGAAATGAAAAATCAAAATGATACTTGGCATGATGACTAAGATACTGCTTTTTACCTTTACTTTCTAAACTTAAATTGTTTAATGCAAAGTGTCATTGGTCTCCGTTGTCTGAAATTGTTACAAAATTAAATATTTTCTCTTTCCCATTTACATGTGAAGAAGGCATTAGAGTAAGTTTCTTACTTTGTAATGCAGTAAAGCTGACTGATAAACCATCTGGCACTCTTCTGTACTGAAAAGTAAGTTTGATCATCTTAGGCATAAGTAGTGTCACTGTTGTATTTGGGTGTACAGCTCTGAGGAGGACTTGGGGGTGTTGGTTGATGAGGAGCTCAACGTGTGCTTGCAGCCCAGAAAGCCAACCATATCCTGGGCTCCATCAAAAGAAGCATGGCCAGCAGGTCAGGGGAGGTGATTCTGCCCCTCTGCTCTGCTCCTGCAAGACCCCAGCTGGAGCACTGTGTCCAGTTCTGGAGCCCCAATATAAGAAGGACACAGAGGTCTTGGAGTGAGTCCATAGGAGGGCTGGGAAGATGGTCAGGGGGCTGGAGCAGCTCTCCTATGAAAACAGGCAGAGGGAGTTGGGGTTGTTCAGCCTGGAAATGAGAAGGTTCTGGGGAGACCCCATAGCAGCTTTCCAGTCCCTGAAGCCAGGCTGCAAGAAAGCTGGGGAGGGGCTTTTAAAAAGGGCATGTAGCAATAGGACAAGGAGCAACAGATTCAATCTGAAAGAGGGTAGATTTATATGGGATATTAGGAAGAAATTCTTTATTCTGAGGGTGGTGAAACACTGGAACATGTTGCCCAGAGAGGCTGTGGGGGCCCCATCCCTGGAAGTGTTTAAGGTCATGCTGGGTGGGGCTTTGAACAACCTGATCTAGCAGGAGTTGCCCCTGCCCATGGTAGAGAGTTAGGAAGGGTATGATCTTTGAGGTCCCTTTCATCCCGAACCATTCTTTGATATCATGAATAAGTAAAAATTGGCAGGCATCTGCTACAGATGTGAAACAGCAGGATGAAACACTGTATCTCCAAAAGATGAAAAAAACATTACAAAACAGTAATCAATTTAAAGCCAGGCTTTCCCAGAGAGATTTAGATGCTTGTATCTGATATAAATCAATAATATAAAATCTGTACATTTCAGTAGGAAACAAATGAGGAGAACTTGTACTTGATTTAGTTGTTCACATTAGATGAACTTCTGGTTCTTAATGCGTAAATGTTCTTTATGAGAGCCATCTCCACTTAGGAGTAGTTTTTCTACTTTTTGCAATGAGTTGTGTTCATAATAGAACAACCTGCTGAGGTGTTTCTTTAAAAAACAAGCAAAAAAAAGCCAAAAAAACCCAACTTCTTCAGCTACCATACACAGATCAAAGAAAACAGTTTTTCAGTACTTCAGACAAGTACAATATCTGGATTGTCACTAACATCATTTAGAGAAAGGCTATTATTTAAATGCTGCATTTTCAGGAGCTATTTAGAAATGTGGATGTGTTTTAGTAAGTTTGCAGTCATATAAGTGTAGTCTTTCATATTCTGTTTCTACAGAAAGCCTGTGGTTAAGCCAGGGATGTTCATAAGCATGCCAGAACCAACTGAGTGATGGAAATAGAGCTACGTATACAATATGCAGATTCCATTTCTTTGAGCTCAGTTGGGTGACCATTACAATGTGCAGATGCTTTTCCTATGCTGTGACTTACTTTGTCTGAGATTTTCTTCTAACCCTCCAGCAGATTATCTGGCAGTGCATGCTGCTATTTTTTCTTAGCTTCAGTGACAATTTTTTTAAGCTTTGCAAACTCGTTTTCATTTCAATTTGATATATCCAACCTTCTTATGTGGAAGATTCTTCACAAAATCTTAAAAAATTTTTAGCTTAATATATAATAACTAAAAAAGCTCTATTTTGTGCTTTGCAGTTAAAATGTGTACATTGCTGTTTAAAGCATAGAAATTTCTGTTTTATAGCAGAAGTGGAGTTTGTTTTTGTATCTCAGTGGTTATTGCACGTGTGTGTTGCTGCTGCACTATTTTTCCTTCTGTGAAAAAAGAATTGTTCATTTTTTCACATAAGACTGTAGTTAACACTTCTGTAAAGAAATCTGTGTTTATCTTTCTTGAGCTATCTCCAGCAACTTTCTTGAAAAGAATACTAAAGACCAAAAAGTCATAAATAACAGCATTTAGGCTGTGACCCATGAGAAAGACTCAACATGGAAAATAAAAATGGCAAAAATTAAGCAACTCTTCTCTTCCTGGTTTTTTTTTTGTTTGTTTGCTTGTTTCATTTGTGTTTTTTGTTTGGTTTGTTTTTGGTTTTGGTTGGTTGGTTTTTTTTAAAAAAAAGAGCTAAAACATAATATTTTCAGCCTAGCTGAAGAACCATCATGGACTAAAAAGAGTGTCAGATGTATAAAATTACTTCTTCTAAAACTCTGTTTTTTTCTATTCTGAATATGCCTGTTGTATGGAATGTCCCTACACAGTCTCCCAGAAAAACATTATAGGAAATTGCTGACATACTTTTTTCCCAGCTGTTGTTAAATTTGGAAAACTGGCAGTGTCATATTGTCAAATGGTTTTGTATTGTTAATCTTAAAATTAAAGATTTATGTTCTCTTCAGCCTCAAAAGTGAAAAATACAAAGAAAAATCTAAATATTTAGATGCACTAGAAATGGTTCATGTGTTAACAGAGCAGACTTTACATAGCAGTAAAATCTGGATTCTTCCTGTGAGCACCTCTGTAAAAATAGTGCACTTTTATCTGTTACTGGGTCATCTGTTTACTGAATGTTTATCATGGGTTCCTCATTTTATTCCTGAAGTGACAGTAAAGTAACTTGTCAGGAGCAGTTACAGTCAGACTCCTTGGTATAAAATTTAAAGCAGTGTATAATGTTCCAGGACAGAAAGCTTTCCCTTTGCTGTGCATGCTCCTGGCTCTGTGGCAGTGGGAGGAGTTCCCACTATCAGCATTGCAGAGGACTCATCCTGACAGCAGGCAGGGAATTATTTTCCTTAGAGTCATCACATGGCTGAATCCATTGTGGAAAGGATTTGTGAGATTGGAGTTGTGAGAGTAATGGGGCATCTTTCTGTCTTCATATCCTTGCTAATTAGGTCTTTGGGGGGGAGGGTGTCTACAAGATGTCTCCCTCAGGGCAGACACTGTGCAGAGGGTCCTCTCTCCTTGAGTAGCCTGCAGGTTTACGTCACTCTCACTCCTTTGATTCCAGGACCAGCAAACTCCACCTGAGGTTCTGCTCAGGGCTGCCACTTGCCATCAGGAAGCAGTGCTTTCTTCTACTCTTTCCATCACTGTACCAAGGGGGCTGAGCTCAATTCAGCTTCAAATTCAGAGTTAGAAGGTGGCAGGTAATAGGAAGTGGACACAATGACTCTGGGCCAGGCTGTGTAGAGATTAAATTCTGGATGTGGTGCTAGTCTGGTGGAATCAGTCTCTTTTGTGTGGTTCAGTAGAGTATGTATAATTGCATATCAACTCTATAATTCATGTTGTGTGTCTGCTTCTGGCCATCAGAAACATCCATGTGATCTGACTAGACTACCACGAGTGGATTTAAAAGTTGCTTGGAGCTCTTTGAAGTGTGTTAGACTTCATGCATGAAGTGTTGCATGAAGGTCCTGTCTCATCTGTTACTTTGCTGCTTCAGACCTGGAGATGCCAGGTTTCCCATCACTGCATGCTTGAAGGATGCTTCTAGCCCATTTCATCTCTCTGTGAATGTGTTTGGCAAAACAAAGTCGTGAGAGTCAATATCCTTTATTAGCCTGTCTTCTGTAACTGGGAAAATAACACAAGCTTTTGGTCACCACGCCAAGCTGTAGCATGTCTCCTCTGTCTGTAAACTTTGAATAGGCAGGTAAAGTGTTACTGATGATGATCAGCTCATGCTGGGGTAGCCATGAGATAACAGTGATGTACTTTTGTGGTGGATAGGGTATTGGCCCTAGAGGCCACACTTTGCAAGGTGCAAGGAATGGTTCCATAAGAATTTGAAACTGGTGTGCTGGCAGCATTCATACCTATACATCACCTGAATATTTTTTTGGGATACTTTGCTGAATATGAATAACTTTCCCCTATAGGCAGTTCATAAAAACAGTTGCTCAGCTTTTGCAGTAAAAACATCCTTTATTTGGTTTTGGCCCCGCGATCTTTCTATTTAATTTAATACTTTTATGGTAGGGGAAGCACGGGAGGAGAAAGTGGTTATGTTCTCCACCAGAGAAAACAAACACATTTTTGGAACTGATGTATTGCATAAGGCACTGAGAAAAGCATTCTGTGTTATTGTAGTTGTGTTTTTTTAATTTTTTAATGCAATAAATATATGGAATAGTTTAATAATTTTCCATTGTTCATAAAATAATTGCCCATGAAATTTCTGACATTCAACAAAATTAAATTGCTGTTATATATATTTATTAGCAGTTCACCTACCACATAAAAAATCTGTTAATGGGCAAACAGTGCTTTGACAAGAGACTAAGTTGAGCTTCATGGTAGAGTGATGCAGTTGTTGTAAGTGTTCAGAAATGATAAATCAAGCCTTAAAATTGACCTGGCTGAAAAATGGAAGGGTTGTTTTTATGGTCATGTGGATTAATCTTATTGGTTTGAACCTTCAGGCTTGAAACTTTGGAATTACAAGGGCCAGAAATTTTTCAGTGAAAGCTGAAATACTTTATCAGTACTATGAACAATAATGTGATTTTAGTGATAGCAAATGCTATCATTATCTATTTTTGCACCCTTAAGCTGAGAATCAAGAGTAGCAAGAGTCTTAATGAGTTCTTTGGTGGCATATGTTAAATCTTGAGGTGAAAATCTTTATTGAAATGCTAAGATGCACTACTTACCACAGTGAAAATCAAGCTTTTAGCAATAGAAAAAGAGCTATAAAAACTGTTGAATGCATTCCACTTGTGGAATTCCTAGTTGGTTATTCATTTCCCACCCTGTCTCTTTTCCTTGTACTCTAAGTTTTCTCCATATGGCTGATTTTTTTTTTATATAAGTTGAGAGCTACTGACCTTCAAGTTTCTCCAGATAGAACAGAGGCAAAGATCAGCTCCCCCACAGAAGAAAATTGTCAAAATTGTAAGTTTTTTTTTAAAGGGAGAGGAATTTTCATTACATGGAAATAGTTCACCTAGCAAATACAAACTTGTATTGTGTCTGTTGTTTTTTGTATAGTGTCTTGTGTCTTAACATCGTGTTTAATGACAGGGTCCTGATGCACTGCAGCAAAGCAGATATAAGCCATGAATTCTGGGTTGAGTTTAGCTGGGGATGTAAAAGCTCCCCCTTGTCTTGGGGGGGTGTATGGGCTTAGTGTTGCAATTAATTTTTCTCTGGTTCTTCTATTTATCAGCATAGAAATAGCTGGGTTCATAATGCCCCATTTGATACAGAATTTTAGTGGCCTTGTGTTACAGGTAACAAAGCCACACTTGAACATAATGATAAATATGCTGGGAAATCCTGGGCATCTGCATTTGTGTACAGAAAGCCTCAGTCTTTCTTGTAGTAGGGAGTTTTCTGGAGAACTAGCAGAGATGTATTTTTTTTCCTGAAAGTAAAGCAAATTGTTATAATCTACAACATTGCAATATATCTGTTCACAATATGAGGAACATTTCTGCCACCTAAGATGAGAATAAAGAGGAGAGAAAATTTTACAGAATAGACTGTGAAGGTTGGGATGTGAAATATTTAGGCTCAGCTCCATGATCTTAATAGAGCACAACGCGAAGCTCGCTCTTCATCTCTTATATAACAAGTAAATGTCTTACCAACCAACTTGCTAGGATGTGTTGGGGTTTTTTTGAAGTTCAACAAGAGCAAAAATTTCTCATATGTACTGAAAATGTGATTTTTTTCCTGCCAGTCCAGATACTTCAGCACTTAAAAATCAGTTTTATATTAAGTATATATATAAGGCCAATTCACAAGAAAAAGCTTTCTGAAGTTATCTTTTTTTTTAAAGTAAAAATATTTAGATTCTTCTGGTATTGCTTACCTGTGATAAAAAATTGATTCTTTTAGGGCCAGAGTGAAAGAGAGGCACAGAATTTCAAAGGTACAGTATTGGCCAACCAGATTCAGGTACAGCTGGATACAGGAAATGCAACTGAAGAAAAAGCAAGTTGGTTTTGAAAGGAAACATATCATGGGCTTTTTCTATACTCTAATGTTACCAAGAACTTAAGAACTTCCTTGAGGAGGGCAAAGTTTTTTTCCAGGGCTTAGAGTCAAAATAATTTCTTTTGAGTCAAAATAATGATTTTTATGGAACATTAGAACAGTTCACATGCAGATAACTTGGTAATTAAAGTACAGTTGGTTCAGCATAACTCACATAAGCATCTGTGTGAACTGTATCATTAGTTTAATTTGCCTGTGTTCGGGTAGGGTTGGAAAGATAGCACAGTAATTTACCAGGTGCTAGGGTTTAAACTGGGTTTAAGATCCTCTTAATGGTGTAGCCTGAAGTATGTATCTCAGTTGTGCTAAAGATACTGAAGTTAAAAATAAACAGGAGGAGGAAAGGCATATCTGTGGTGTCAGGGAGGCATGTGGTAGGCTGATGTATAAAGGGAAGGTAATGGATCTGCCTGGATTCCAGCCAGCGGTGCCGGACGCGGGCGCTCTGCCGAGGCACATTCCGGGGCGTTAAGTGCAATCCCTTCCTCCAGCCTCCTGAGCCCTCTGTGTCATTCATCTTCCCTCTGCTTCGCTCTGCAAGGGGCTGAGGCTACAACTTACCTGGTTTCATTACCAGTGACACTTACTGGTCATCACTTTTTCAATCCAGAGCAGTTTTTGACTTCTGAACACTTAGACATGGGTAGCTCCATTTGAACCCAAAATGCAGGCCCCATGTTTTAACTTGCTGTTACTTTGCATAGTGAAATCTTGTTTATGCATGAAATTTCTGGTTGTAAGCAAATTGTCTTAAGAAGATGTATCTTTTAAATTTATGTATGGTTTTATGTTATGTATGTTTTATGATGTATGTTTTTAATTTATAAGCACTCTTCTTGTTGGGATGAAAAATTAAGTGGTGGTGATATTTCCTTTTAACTCCTCTGTCATGTTAGCAGACAGCTGTAGTATGAGAATGAGTTACTACCTTACAGCAACACTGAAATAAAAATCTGTATGATCTATTTTTGTGAACACAAAGAGAAAGAGCAGAAGGAAAAAGGAAACCTTTATCAATGGAAAATCAAGAATTTAATCAACACCAAGATGTTGGTGTTTCAACGCCAAGAATTAACAAGCCCTGCAGTAGAACTTGCTCCTGAAAGGTACCCAAGATGGAAATTTACATCCTCCAGCATTACTCAGGAAGGCTGAACTCTTTGCAAGGGCCTGTAGTGATAGGGGACAATGGCAATGGCTTTAAAAGAAGAGTAGATTTATACTGGGTATTAGGAAAAAGTTCTTTATCATGAGGGTGAAAAAATGGAACAGGTTTTCCAGGGAAGTAGTTGAGGACTCATCCCTGGAGATATTCAAGGTGAGGCTTGACAAGGCTCTGAGAAACCTGATCTAATTGAGGGTATCCCTGCTTACTGGAGGGGGGTTTGGACTAGATGACCTTTAGAGGTCCCTTCCAACTGAAATTATTCTGTGATTATCATGATTTTCCCCACCAGCCTCATTTTCCAATTTTCTTGGCCATTTAAAATCAAGATGAATTAGGCATGCAACTCCCTGTTATGTCTCCTGGAGTAAAAACTTCAAAGACATTAAGAACATTTGTGGAATTGGGCACCTGCTTGTTCCTATTCTCAGAGGGTTGTGTTACCTCAGATCTCCTGCTGGCAAGTATGCACTATTTTGTGGTATTAATGCCTCTAAGGTTCTCTTTGACTAGCAGTATTATTTAGTATTATTTAGCAGTCTTATTTAGTTTTATGGAATGACTCAAGAATCTGAATGTATAGATTGCAGCTTTTTATGTTGGATTGTGTACAATCCATTTATAGAAAAGAAGGGTTATGAAAGCATTTAATAAAATATAAATGTTGATAATACAGCTTTTGGTACCAATCTTTTAATGCTAAAGGCTATGGTTACTTTTCATTGGTCTTAAACTGTTTTGTAACAAGAACTTTCAGATAAATATTTAATGTCAAGCTGGGCTGAAATTAATCTAAATATATTAGTATGCCCAAGGTAAACTGACCTAGAGCCTAGTGGCTAAAATCTAATTTTAAAATAGCTTGTTTTTCTGATGTGTTGGTAGCAATTAATCCTTATTCAAAGATGTACTATTACAAGCTAAGCTTGTTAAGTTAAACTGTGTGATTTACCTTACACTTTTCATGCCTCCTTAGAAAAATCTTCCTCTTTTAAGCATTATGTAATATTGTTCATAGTTGTGGATGTGAAGAACTGGAATCATTGGTCAATGGAAAGCAGATAAGAAAGGATGGCATTTTCATTCTCTGGCACTGGAAATGCAGTGCACTGACGTCTGCTGGCATTCATTCCCACAGCATTGCTCAAAAAGTAGCCAAGGTCCAAAAAACTTGTGTTTAATTTGATGCTGTCATTTAACATTCTCAGTGCTTCTGGTACAAAGCTATTTATGCGTGGGACCTAAATAGCCATTCACAGCTGCTGGCAGCTTATACCCTGGTGGTGGTTATAGCTGCTCAAGCTAACACTGGAGAGACTTTTTAAATTTAGTATTTTGATGAACAGTTTCTTGGTTAGAGCCCTTGTCTAACCCTGTTCACATTTCACACATTAAAGAAAACTTAACATTAAACTCTCTGTTAAATATGTTATTATCTCTGTTAAATATGGGGAGCCATAAGCACTTGAGAAGACAAGAGTTTTTAAGAACAAGTAGATGTAATTCAGCAGTAGCAGTGTTAATTGGTATAAAATTCAACTTGCACTACAGAGTCTGTTGTGCCATGAAGAGCCTGCTTCAGAGAGTAGACATTTTTTGTTAATGTAATTGAACTATTCTCTGCAAGCTATTTAATTGTAGTTTTCTATTAATTTTCACAGCGCTTTCTCAAGCATTAAAAGTGTTTGGTATCTTAAAGAGAAATTAATGTGATGCTAAACCAAAGGCAGCAGTGTTTATACTGAGAGAAAAAACCCAAAGAATGGTTTGTCATCTTTTCCTCAACTCTGTTATCTATTCATTCCATAATCCCATCAAAAGAAAGATAAGAAAACAAATACTGGAATCTTAAATTGGTGTTCTTGTGTATTGCTGGGTGGGAAAAGGGCCCACCAGAAATTGTGACCTACTGTTCTCTCTTCCTAGATAGTGATTTCTTAATTCTTTCTTTAAATTCACTCTTGTGTTGCCTTCCTCTTGCCTCTCAAGGACATCCTCACCTGCCTTCTTCATGCTTTGAACTTCTAGTCTCTCTTTGTGCATTTTAATATAAAACAAGCATTTATTTGAGGAAGAATGAAGACTAGCATCCTATTCTGAAACTAAAAATCAACTTTATATAAAAAGTGAATTAGAGACCATGGAATTGATTTCTTTTTACAGAAGCTGGTATAGTTTAGTATCATTAACAAGCCAAAATATGTCCTTCAATTGTCCTTGTAGTAACCAAAGCAATTAACTTTTTAAAAATTATTACAACTAATTTGTACAGATATTGCTGTACCAGCCAAAATGCAGTGTTATGTCACTTGCTGGTTGTAAACTGTGTGGAACCATAAACTTCAAACTCATTTTATGGCAGAATGAATAACGAGCACCTGTGTCTCTTAATATCTAGGTGCAAAATAATGCAAATATGCAGGAAATATTAATTGGAAAGCGATGTTATTTTTTTAAGTGTAACCTGGACATCGAAAGGATTTATAGACATTCTGCATTTGCTTGCCTTCTGTAATGTGTTAGGGGTTTTTGGCTACTACATTAGGGATAGGTTGGGCTTCCCTCAGTAGAAGCTGTGATGAGTGGTTTGAAGCCATTTTCTTTTAGGGAATTAATATTTAGACATAACATTAGCTATGGTGGTAAATAACAGGTTTTTAGAATAATTAATGAATAAATTGCAAGGACTGTAATTTGCACTGCCCAATATCAGTTATTAAAGCTTTCTTTAAAGGTTTTTCTGATTAAAATGTTAAATTGGTTTTGTGTCACAAACAGGATACGGAAAAATATTACTTTAATTTCTTTGTAGTCTCCATCTGACTTCATCACCAGCTTCATTAAAAGCAAAGTTATACTAATAATTTACTCTTTTCTCTAAGCAGGTATGCTAAGGGTTAAAAAAAAAACCTCATTTGGTATTGCTTATTTTAAAATCTTTTAAATTTAATTTTGTGATTGGATTTGCTTGGCTTTATAAGAAATAAATGTTTCACTTTTAAGTGTGTATGTATGGAGAGAAGAGAAATGAGAGAGTTGTGCCTTTTTACATGGACTTTTGAGTTGTTTTATGCTAAAACCCACAAGGGTTGAATAAAACCACTTAACCAGTACGTCACAGCTGGCACGCTCTGCTGATGTTCAAATTGACTAAGTTCATGCCTGAGAAAAATTAGAAGCACAACAGATAATTTAAGCATGCATGTTGTACCTGTTTCTGTAGCTTGATATTCCTCCAAATTTGTAATTGTGCTTTGGAACTTCTTTCTGGTCGCCTAAAACATTATAAAAAATGGACATTTCTAACTGATGTGGGAGTGGTATTCCAAAACTTCTGATCACAGGTGGTAGGTCTTTTGAAGTGGAAAAAAATAATAGCTTAGAAAAACTTGATTAGAGATTACTTAAAGAAAAATTGTATTTAGTAAGTGGTTGCTTAATTAACCTGTGACTTGTAGGGTTAGAGATGCCAGACACCAAAACTAAAATTGAAAGAGCTGGGCTAAACTTTGCTTAAATAAAGCTTTCAGATGCTATTATACGTACAGATTGTAATCAAAATTACAATTTTATCTAAAGCCCAAGTAGAGACAATAAGAATTGGTACTTTATAATTACCAGTAAATAGCCTAGGCCATTGCTCAGCCCAGCTAATAGCTTTCCTGTCTGTGCATTCTTTTAGTCAAAGAGGAAACAAGATTATGACCCAGCTTAGTAATGGCCAACACTGTGTAGTAGGTGCTGTCACACCCACAGGTGTTTCACCAGCAAAGCAAGTTCTGTGCTACAGATCTGAATGAAATGCCCTGGGTTACAAGGCAGTTCTGCTTCATGAATGCTGCTGGGTATGGCAGGAACTTGTGTGTCTATTTGGGATCCCTTTTTCCCATCCCTAAAGATGTGTTGAACATTTGAATTTGCTACATTTTTAGAATGCTTTTAATGTCCATGTATAAATTAAGTAGATTACCAGGGTTTTTCTTTCACTCTTAAAGTACTGTAATGCTTCTAAAAAAAATGGCGAGTTTTTACTCTGTCATTCATGGGTTTATTTGAGGGGTAAACTAAAAGTTCTTACTTTTCCTGAATTACTCTGTCCATATGTGACTGTACTTGATGCCTACATCTTAAAAAGAATAAGGCTTGATGATTACTAAAATTTCATTAGCATTGCCATGTGAGATGATGGCATGTAGCAGTTGTGAGAGAAGATACTGTGACACATTAATCCTGTGTTATGCCAGGCCATTCACAGACCATTCGTGTAGTCTGTGTTACTTATCATTAATCTTCCACGTAATACTTTCTTCAAATCTTTTGCCTGTGATCATTCCTTACTTAAAGTCCATATTTAACTATAGAGAATGTGAAACTTGTGAGTAATGTGGTGCTCAGGGAAGATTAATGCATCACTCTTGGTTCCTCGTGATCTGGGTTTTCATCTTGATAATTCGATTGGTTTGCAGACCAGACAGGCAAATTCTATTTCCTTGTTTTCACATAAAGTCATGAATAATTGCAGGCTTTCCAGACATCAGCTATAAAATTATTTATGAAAGTACAGTGTCTCTAAATCAGGTTTGTGTTTATTTAAAAACCCCAAAGCTACACTGTTTTTACAGTCACTTTTTCTACAACTCTTCTCTAGCAGCAGTTAATGAATTTAATTGGAATATATGAAACGATTTCTGATTTTTCTCATGCTGTTCCTCATCCTTGCAAAACCACTAGGAGATGGGGAAAAAAAAATTATTTATGTTTGTGATTAAATATGGAAAAATTAATATGTGATACCAGTATCTGCATTGTGTCATTAATACTGTTATACTTTGTTATTCTTTAATCAAATAACACTTAATATTTTTTTCTGTGCTTTTATGAAACTATGAATTTTTATTGTAGTATATGCCTTCTTTAGTACCTTTATATAAATGTGTAGATTGTTTTCTTAAGCAGTTAGCAGCTTAAGTAATTTAAATAAAAATATATGGGTGGTTTAATTTTAATTATGAGTAGTGTTTTCATTTTACTTATGAGTAAAATTGCAGTGCTTTAAACTGGCATGGCAGAAAGTTGGCCAAAATTGGTGCTGTGTGTCCTTCAAAAGGACAAGAGGAGGTATCGATGCTGTTGTGTTGCAGTTGCAAGCACTGGATATCAAATTGGGGTTGTACTTGTGGGAGATGGGGACAGGAGGGGCTGAATTGGTGTTTGTGTGGTGTGTGGACTGGGTTGGGTTTGTTTTATTGTGTGTGGTTTTCTAATGAAAGGGCTTTTACTCCTAATACTACTCTTAGGAAACAGTTTTGGTCGTTCATATCTTTTCTTATTGACATAAAAAGACCTGCACTTACTGACCAATTGTAAAAGGTAGCTGCAGAGATTTCAGATGACTTAGCTGGTTTGCTTGCTTCTATAAGCATATTTAATTTTACTGGTAACATTTCTAGGTATTTATAATTTTTGCAGCTGTAATAAAATACATAGATAAAAATATACAATAGGAAACATATTTATATGTTGAGACTTGTTATTGGTAAGTACCATTGATTAGTAAGTTCCAACAAAGCTGTGGAACAGATCAAAAACTAAATGGTATGGATAATAAAATAATAATAGTCTTGAGGTCTGTAATTCTTTCATGGATTAGATACATGGTATTTTGCTGGCATTAAGTTCAAAAAACCAGTTCCTTTACTATTTGTAATTTAATTTCAGTCATGCATAAACTTGTTGACAGCTATTTACTAGAAGTCTACCTTTGCAAGAGACTAGTACCCTGCTGTGTAGCAATAAAAATATCAACATACCAACTACAAGAAGCATTTTTCATCTGTATTAGTATGTAAGCATTTGAAAATAGGGAAGGCTGGCACTCTCAGCAGAAGCATGCAGATACGTTTGATTTCTCATATTAATTGCTTGACTGAATTATGCTTGTATATCTCTTAAGTATTGATATTCAAATTACTTTTACAAGTTTCTATATTAAAAAAAAAAAATATCTGCCTATTAAGTCCCAAGCTGCATTTAGAGCCTATTAGGTGTTAAAATCTTTCTTAAAGTAACCTGAAAAGACACGTTCTACATTTTGTCTGTCTGTGGAGGTGTTGGTGTATTTGACACAGTGCAACTCATGTTATGTACCACACAATGCAGTTTGGTGAAAGGCATTAGCTAAACTCCTTTGAGTTGGCATCTAATAAATGAAAATATTTGTTCATAAACTTTTGCAAGTTGTAGTGTCCCCATTAGGAGGAAGCTGTGCTTTTCTTGCCTCCTGCCACAGACATACTTTGAGGGCACATGTGTAACAGTTCACCCTCTCTGGCTTTCCGTTCTGTGTACTTAAATTTTAACCTTTCCACAGGGTGTATCAGTCCAGTCTGTTTTGCTGTGTCACTAAACTGGGAGGCATGCCCAATCTAATAATTTATTTCACCCTCAGCAAGTTTGCCTATGACACCATCCTGTGTGGTGTGGTTGACACACTGGAGAGGAGGGATGCCTTCCAGAGGAACCTTGGCAAGCTTGAGAAGTGAGCCTGTGAAAACTGCATGAAGTTCAGCAAGGCCAAGTGTAAGGTCCTGCACATGTGTCAGGGAAATCCCAAGCCCAAATACAGGCTGGGCAGAGAATGGATTATGTACAGCTCTGAGGAGAAGGACTTGGGAGTTTTGGTTGATGAGGAGCTCAATATGAGCTGTCAATGTGCACTTGAAGTCCAGAAAGCCAACTGTATCCTGGGCTGCATCTAAAGAAGTGTGACCAGCAGGCCAAGGGAGGTGATGCTCCCCCTGTTCTCCTCCTGCTTTTGCGAGACCCCACCTGGAGTACTGTGCCAGCTCTGGAGCCCCCCAATGTAAAAAGCATATAGAGCTCTTGGAGCAAGTCCAGAGGAGGGTCATGAAGATGGTCAGAGGGCTGGAACACCTCTCCTAAGAAAATAGGCTGATAGAGTTGGGGTTGTTCAGCCTGGAGAAGAGGAGGGTCCAGGGAGACTGCTGTAAGAGCCTTCCAGTACCTGAAGGGGCCTACAGGACAGCTTTGGAGTGACTTTTTATAAGGGTATGTATACCCTTTTTATAAGGGTATACAAGATGAGGAGGAACAGTTTCAAACTGGAAGAGGGTAGTTTAAGATTAAATATTTGAATATTTGGAAGAATTTATTTTCTGTGAGGGCAGTCAAACGCTGGAACACGTTGCCCAGAGGACTTGTGGGTGCCCCCTCCCTAGAAGTGCTCAAGGTCATGCTGGATGGGGCTTTGAGCAACTTGGTTTAGTGAGAAGTGTCCCTGCATGGCAAAGGGGTTGGAATGAGATGACGAAACTTTGAAGTCCTTTTCAACCCAAACTATTTTATGATTTTTTTGGCATTTCCAGTTGAATTCTTTTTGGTAATTAGTAGAAGTTAATGTCATCATTTCCTGGCTGCAACTTGTAAGAGTTTGCCAGTTATTTTGATTACAGGTTCAGAACTTGGAACAGTTAACCTAGTTGACCTCTTTCTGTCATGTTCCTCTATTTTTTGTTCTGTATCTTGAAGCTGTAGTAGTTGTTGTCTTCTCTGTCTCTCTTCTGGCTCTGTGTTCACATTTTTAAGATGTGAAAGAATGATGAAAAATGTTCACAGCTTTCAAAAATGTCACTATACTGGTGACACAGTGATTTTCTTTCTTTCTTTCTTTTTTTATTCTTTCATCATTTTCTGATGACCCTAGAATTGGATTTGGCTTTTCAATCATTATTGGGATTTTAACTCATGTAGAGAACCATTTATGATGATTCCTTTTTCTCCCACCTGACTAGTAACAGAATGGCATAACTCATCATGTGTAATCTCCCTTTCTTTATACTTTCTTTTGCATTTGCATGGCATTTTTTCTTCAATCAGTTATGCCTTTTGATCAGGTTTTTTATCATACAAAATAATTTTCTATAATTAGGAAGCTTTTTCTCTTTGTTTTTTTCTGAACCAGTTTTCTAGATCTTACATGTGCTAAACCACATCAACCCACATTAGTGTGTACTGTTGTATTAACTCTTGGTCACATGGTTTGTGGTTTATAGCACAGCTTTTAATTTTATGCTTGGAGCATGCTGTGCTTAAAGATCTGTTGACTTTCTTTTGGTTTTTGTAGACAAAGGGAAAACAGTGGGACCCATTTACTTCAAATTTTTGTGGGAACTTCGGCATCATCTCTTACAATACCCTCGTGTCCAAGTCAAGATAGTACAGTCTGGAAGAGTGGACAAGGGTGAAAAAATGTTTGAATGATCAGCCTGGGGAGGTAATGGTTAATGAGTGATACAGATATGGAGGCCAAGTGAAAGTGGGATACAGTAGAGATCTGTCCTAGGACCTGTCCTGCTTAATATATTTACCAATGAACTGGAGGAGGTCACAGGGTTCACACATCAAATTTCCAGACAGCACCAAATTGAGGGGAATGAGGTGATATTCAGAGCTGCCATTTGAAGTGATTTCTCTAGGCTGAAGGAGTAGGACAACAGAAACCTCATGAAATTCCAAAACCAAATATGAGGTTCTGCACATGCAAAGGAAAAATTCCTTGCAGCAACACTGTCTGAGGAGCAGCTCTATGGAAAGAGATCTAAGGATTTTGGTGGGCAGCAATCTGAACATAAGTGAGTCAGCAGTGTGCCCTGGCTACGAAGGGGGCAAAATATCTAGGTTGTATTCACAGTAGGTTTGGAAGCAAAATTATCCTCTTTAACTTGGGATTCTTTAGACTGTATTTAAAACACCATTTCTAGTCTTGGACTCCACAGTGCAAGAAAGGCATTGACAAGCAGGAGTGAATTCAGAGAACAGTCACCAGTTGGCTGAGGACTGGAACACTTAGTTTGTGAAGAGAGGCTGAGTGAGCTGGACTTGTTAAACTTCAAGAAGAGGGAGTCTCAAGAGAACTTGAATCCTTCCAGTGCCTATGAGGAGTTTATCAAGAAGATAAAGCCGTATTCTTTTCAGTGAACGGTGGAGAAGACAAGACACAGTGGGCATAAATGGCACTAATAAGAATCTAGCTGGATATTAAATAAATAAAACAAGTGTTACAAGTATGGGGGAGGTGCCCAGTAGCCTTTTATAGCTCTTGCTTTAAATCTTCATTTTTTGCCCCCTTTAACCTTGAACTGATGGCCATCATAAATCTAATAAATGGGAATGTTTTGAGCTGCTGCTCTTGCAATTTGATGGTGTTCCCATTCAACATGACTTGAGTGAGGGTGCTTTTCAAGGTGTACAATGTAATAGTGTTGTTGACTGTATCTGGTCATGTGGTTTTTGGGTTTGGTTTTTAGAACTTACCTGTCTTGATGAAGAGTAATAACATTTAGAATTACGGAATCCAGAGGTAGTTATTATTTCAGCATTAATGTTCCAGTTCTTCAGAAAGCAGATTTAGAAAGAGAGTTACAAATACAGATGTGAAACTCTGAATCTTAATAGGAAATATGTTTAAGTTAAAGCAATTCCTTTTAGGCACTTCCAGGCTTGCAAAAATAATGGAAAATATCAGTAGATCTCAGTAAGTTACCTGGAGATGTCAAATGTACAGGAGTCCTGTCTTTATTTGTTGTGGAAAATTACATAATATTTGATAATATTTGATTACATAATATTTGATTTTTCATTTAATATAGAAACTTTAACCAGACTGTTAGTGAAAACTTGATGTTGTCTCAACTGCAGTAAACTTGTAAAGGCAGTGTTATATCCTCAAACACAAGGAAGTGTTCTATTTTTTGATTGGGATTTGGTACTATACCATAGAGCCTCCTGAGGAAGCTCTTTTAACCTCTGATTATAGGTGCACTAGATGGTAGCCTTTATAACTTGGAATACAGAAGTAAGATGGGTTTCACTGTTTTTCTTGGTTGCCTTAGCAAAAGTCTTATCACCTGAAATTCTCAAAGGTATTTTGGTTATTGATAGTTTTAAGAAAGTGACTCATAGATAAAATGTATCAAAACTTTTTAAAACTTGTGCTCTTCCAACTGTTTTCACAGTTAAGAAGTAATCCTTTTTTCATAAAATCATGAGAACAACCATACAGGGTCAGCCAAGGAAGAATAGAGGAACTGGGCAGGTGTATCTGGCACTTTTTCTAGTATTCTGGCCATGTGTGGTTTGGCAGCCTAAAGAAAAAACATCTTTGCTAAGGTTTGCTGGCTTTCAGGTGGTTTTGTTTTGTTTTTTCTTCTTCTTTTTCAAGGGGCATCTCTAGATTTCATTTGAATGGAAAATTTTTTCATGTCTACAGCTTCTAGTGCAAGTGTTTAACAGGTAGTTATGTCATGGGCCATCTCCTATTGATTTTAAACATTTGGTATCCAAGGTAGCTGCCTCTTTTTAATGTTTTGGGTGTAAGTCAAAGGAGAAGCTAGAAACAGACTTGAATATTTTATCCAAATTCTTTATTTGCAATTGAATACAGCACAAAGTATCTCAAGTGTATAATTAACTAGTATAGAGTTAAATTTAAAAGATTCTTTCTAACATAAATTTTGCCTTTCTTAATGATTCCTATTTGTAATAGCCAGTGCTATTATGAATACAGAAATCTTCTAGAAATCTTATCACAGAGATATAGAACAGCAAATGTTTATGCATCATTCCTTTCCATCTGTGAATATCCTTGTTCCATGCAGGTTGGTTGAACATAGTTTGTCATTTCATCCTCTCTTCAGCAGTTTTTCTAGAACAGTAAAAACATGGATTGTCATTATAGGACAAGGTCATTTCTTTTGTTCTTTACAAAGCATTGAGAAAATGATGGATTTCTTGATGTTGGTCATTGCTGTGATCCCTAAATTGCAGACTGATCAAGAGATGCAGAAATGAAGTTTAAACTGGCTCAGTGGTGACTCAGAATCAGTATCATTTTATCACCACAGGGTGACTGTTCGGTCCTGCTGAGAACCTTCAACAGAAGATAGACTAAAGGGAAGTTTGAATTGTCTGTAATTGCATTCAACAAATGAAAAAACAGCTGCACTGGAATTGGGGAGTACTCTATGCTGTGCTGAAAACCCTTTCTCTTTATCTGGGTTAAGGGCTGCCCATCTGTAAGCTTTAGGTAGCAATTGACCATTTTGGCTCCGACATGACTGTCAGTGCCAATTGCCAACATGTTCTCTTTCTAAAAGCAGGTAATAGGTTCCAGTTAGGCTCTACACTACCAGGATTTTTAGGAGGTTTTAAGAATATAAGAGTTATCACAGAATAATTTGGGTTGGAAGGGACCTCTAGAGGTCAGCTAGTAGTCCAACCCCCCCTGTAGTAAGCAGGGACACAAGTTATGATTACTTACTATTGTAATTTCAATTTCAACAGAAATGCTCAAATAATTCTTGGTAAAAATTTCAAAGCCAGGAAGGACTGCAGTTGCCTTCAGTCCTGCACAGTTCACATAATCTTTTGTTTAAGTCAGATTAACCAAATCTAAACAGTGAGCTAGTGAGCTTTCTTAGCTAAGCTGTAGCCTTGCTAATACACCTGCACTTGTAAGGGGAGAAAAAATAGTAATTTCTGTCTGGTTCTGTGTGATTTCCTTGCATCCACCTTGGTTAATATGCACTGAGATTATTTGCATTGGATTTCAGCTTTTAGAAACATTTTTGCTTGATGTAGAGGTAGCACTGGTTTATGAGGGGCATTAGAAAATTCATGTCTCTCAAACTCCTTTGTCTTTTTTGCAGTCTGCTGAATAGTTTTATTTTTTGCCAAAATTATCTGAGTTGAAGAACCGTGCTGAATTTGTATTGTTAGTAAGGGTGGTGACCTGTGAAATTTCAGACAGTGACTTCTCCAGTCACATTCTCCAATCACGAATGCCACCCACTGCCTACAGAGTCTCTTTTTGTGTTCTTTCTTGTGCCATACAATGTTTTGTTGCAGCTATTCTTTATTTAGTAATTAAAACTATTATGTTTAGAATTTTTATGGAAAAATGTGTATCATTCTACCTATCTTACTGTTCACTTATTTTTGTTACAGTACTTTGGGTGTGTAATTAATTAATTTACACCTTGTATATTCCTGAAGATCCATTCTCATATTTTTGCACATTTTGTTCCTCAATGATTTCTAATTTTTCCACTTGTCTTCTCTTTCTTGTATTGTTTGGTCTGATTTTCTGCTTTTCTTTATAGCTTTTGGAATTGTTATTGCCATCATTAATTTTGTACTCTAGCAGTTCATGCTCAACAATGACAATAGTTTAATCAAATTAGAATGGATAACATTAGTAGCTGTACTCCCACTATTAGAGGTCAAAGAAAATACAGTTTAGTGTGTTCAAATAATATTTTATCATCCTGAAGTACATTTAGTTTGCCATTGTTACTGTGGTTGTTTTCCAGACCCTGGTCTGTTGTGAACTGGTGACTCAACAAAAGTAATCTTTCAGACTATTTTCTCCCACATTTGCTGTTTATAGTGTATGTTTATCTTTGAGAAAATGGTGTCTAAGTCTATAGTTTGAGATGTAAGATTAGCAAGTTTGTAGCAGTTAAAATATATAACTTCTCTCTTTTTGCCTTATATTCTACAATTTTTGTTTCTAATAGGCTTTTTCAAGGGCTATTTGGAAGGCAAGTAGATATTTTTAGGTATCAGGGTTCTTAATTTTCAATCTCGTGGAAGAGATTCGTGTTCTATTACAAAACCTACACACTAAAATACTTAACACTGCATTTCATAAGCTGCTTGTTTATACCAGTGCCCTTTGTTTTCCAGTTAACAGTGTTGTGCACAGCTGTTTATCTGTAGCTCTTTGTATAACTGTGCACATACACAGAATAAGATTCCTGTGATTTTTATCACATGAAAGGGAAATAATTGCATGTTTCTTTACAACTAACATGCATGTTATTTTGAATAGAGTGTGTGTTGCATTTTATCCTTGCAAGCAGTTCTGACTCCAGGTTGGGTTCAAGCCCTTGATTCATAGAATCATAGAATTGGCTGGGTTGGAAGGGACCTCAGAGATCATCAAGTCCAACCCTTGATCCACTACCGCTGCAGTTACCAGACCATGGCACTGAGTGCCACATCCAGTCTCCTTTTAAATATCTCCAGGGATGGAGAATCCACCACTTCCCAGGGCAGCCCATTCCAATGCTTGATCACCCTCTCAGTAAAGAAATTCTTTCTAATGTCCAACCTAAACCTCCCCCGGCACAACTTGAGACCGTGCCCTCTTGTCTTGCTGAGGGTTGCCTGGGAAAAGAGACCAACCCCCCCCTGGCTACACCCTCCTTTCAGGGAGTTGTAGAGAGTGATGAGGTCTCCTCTGAGCCTCCTCTTCTCCAGGCTGAACACCCCCAGCTCCCTCAGCCTCTCCTCGTAGGATCTGTGCTGGAGTCCCTTCACGAGCCTGGTTGCCCTCCTTTGGACCTGCTCCAGGACCTCGATATCCTTCCTAAACTGAGGGGCCCAGAACTGGACACAGGACTCGAGGTGTGGCCTCACCAGGGCTGAGTACAGGGGCAGAATCACTTCCTTGGACCTGCTGGCCACACTGTTATTCCCGAGGTTCCACCTATTGTTTCTATATTATGTTATTAATTTTCACATATATATGCAGTCTACTTAGTCAGCTTCTCTTGTATACTCTTTGTGAGAGGGAAAGAGGCATATTCTCAGGTAGCTTATGGCTTAAGGCAGCTGCCTGATATGGTTCCAGCTGTGTATGTTCAACCTTTAGGCTGTGACATAGTGAATCCATGTTCCATACAGTGATCATCTCACATGCATGGAGCTTGATGTTTCAGGCTTCTGGTCCTGGGTGTGCATCAGCCTTCTAGATTTATAGGAATGTTAGCACTTCAACCAGTTCAAGTAATGGTCTTTTCAGTATTACCTGTCTTAAATTATTTCTGCAAGGCATGAAAGAGCAGAACAAGGTATATATGGTGATCTTGCCTGTTGTAGAGCCTGAGAAAGCCTTCATTGGTCTTACAGATAGTATCAGTTCACCTGTTCACTGTTGTTTGTGCTCCCTTCACAATCTTCTTGTTGCTTAGTCTGGTTATGCCTGTAGATTACACATGTCAAAACCAAGAAGCTTTAATGTTTTTCTAGGTTAGACAAGCATTTTACAAGATTGAATTATTCTTTGAACCCTATCTACTACTACTTTTTTTTTTTTTTTCTTTTTTTGATGGCTTCATGAGCTCATGTTTGAAGGCTATGATACCCGTGCTCAAAGTCTGGACTTTTCTTGTTTCATTCCTCTTAGCAGAACATCTTAACTTTATGATTTTCAGCAAAATATGAATTATAGGCCCTGAATCAAAATGTCAGATCCTGGTCAGGAAACTTTTCAATATGATAAAAGAAGAAGTGAGTGGATCTAAAACTTAAAATCAGAAAGGTATTGTGTTTGTGCAAAATGAGAATAATGTATATGGACACAAGATAGAATAAAAGCATTGTACAAAGCGTATGGAGTGGATATCTCTAACATCTCTATTATTTAACTAACAAATGGCACTGCCAAATTTCTGCTGAAGTGATGAAGCAAGTGTAGTGCAGATTATGGACAACGATTAGAGGCATATATTCTGTCTTTCTGTCCTCCTGTATCTTGGAGAAGGTAGGTAAATATGCAACAAAATCAGGAAGTCATTGGTGGTAATGGTGAAAGTTTGTGGCTCTTAAATTATTGGAAACCAGTTGGAGAAAGACTCTTTGGATTTATCCCAACTAAATGCCCGAGGCAAACTGATTCTGTGTTCTGGGGCAGAAAGTCCAATTTAATCTAAAAAGCAAGGAATAAGTTCAAAGATTGAAAGAACATAGATGTTTCTTTGCCTGGTCTTTGTACCCTGGAGGGAGAAATAAAACAAATTAGAATATAGCTATAAACAAAGAGATGAGAATAGGACACAAATGACAGTAAGGAAGGAAAATATAGAAGCAATAGCTAGGTAAGATTTACTTCATGGACAGATTTTCTCTTCTGTACTACATTTATTGGATGAGCACCTCTAATAATTGTTTCACCATTCATCAGCTGGCAATTGCTCTCCTCAGCCAAATTGTGTAAGATTCCCCATCCTGCTTCAGGCACAACTGATTATGTTGGTGCATATCACTCATGATAAACCAGTAATAAACAGTGGAAAAGAGGAAAGGAAAACAGCCTACTTTAGCTGAAACACCTGTTTGCAGAGTGGATGTCTGTGATGTTAATGAAAGGGCAGTGTGTCCATTTCAAAAGAGAGACCCACAATATCTGTAGACAAAAGGAAGAAAATAGAACTAGAACTACCGGGGTAGGTGAAGACAGAGGTGCTAATAGTACATGATGAATTTACTTTTTGTGTATGAAGCACAAGCTGGGGAAAGGGAATGGCAGGAAAAGTAAAACAATTTGGAGACATCAGTAGATGTTTAAGAACTCTGAGCTGGAATCCTTTGGTACCTCAAAGGACTTTGGACTCCAAATGTAAAGCCATTCTGTAGGAAATATGTATATCACGTATAATTCAAGTCTCAAATTGCCCAACCTCCATTTAACTTATTATGGTTTCTATGGTCTTCTTAAATCCATTTAACTTATTATGGTTTGTATGGTCTTCTTAAATGTTTTAATTGGAAGGCTGTTCCAGAATTTTTTGCGTTTTGGGACCACATTATTTTAAGCTACCTTTATTTCTGATCAGAATTTTGCCCTATCATTAATGTTTTTTGAAACTGTGATAATTCTTAATAATTTGATAACTTTCCATCACTACTTTATATTTTTATATGGAACAACTTGTATCTTTTTTATCTTTTCTTTTGCTAGGCCAAAGAATCATAGAATGGTTTGGTTTGGAAGGGACCATACAGGTCATGTAGTTCCAACCCCCCCTGCATGGGCAGGGACAGCTCCAACTACACCAGGATTCTCAAAGACCTAATGCCAAACTTTTTTTTAGTGTGATTCTCTCTAAATACATGCTTTGTTCTCCCAATCATAGTAATAGCTCAGCTCATCACCTATAACATCAGAAAGTGTGCTTTAGACCCTCAGGTTTTGATTTGGCTTTGAATGGGAATACCTCTTTGAGAAAGTGATAGAAATAATGCTAGAAGCATTTTCCCAAAATATAATCTAGTAAAAAAAATCAAGTAATAATTGTAAAGCCTGTATGTTTCTGGGCTTCACAGCTGCCATGTTTTTTCACAAAATGCCTGGGTGCCTGGAAAGGAACATGTTAATTGTAGACTAGATTTGGATCAGTAAGGACATTGTAGGAGCTTGACTGACAGCTTATGGATGTTAAAATATGTTTCAATAGAAAATATATTTTTTTAATGCATAAGATTTTTTGTTTTATTTAGTTTATAGGTCAAACACACACTTTGCAAAATTAAATAAAGCACTGATTTGCAAGCATAGAGCTTCATTAGGAAGAAAGTGCAGAAAATAATTGACATTTTAATACCAAACAAGAATGAGAAATGCCAGGAAAGAACTCTAGACATAAGAGAAAATAAAGCATCTCAAAAACCAGAAGAATAAAGCAGTAACTTGACTACATAGAAGGTCAGAGAGGATAGTGAGACATGCTAGAAGTCAAGCAAATTAGACTTTATGAAAGTTATTTAAAGATCCTCCTGTCTGAAGACAATGAAGAGGCCAGTGTTAGATATATAAAATGTTGAAATGAAACACTTGGCTAAAACTGAAGTGAAAATTTTTGTCTTAATTTAAGATTAGAAAATACAATAAACCATGATAGAAAAGGCAGAACATCTCTATGTGGTTTAGCACCTTCAAAGTGGGAAAAAAGTTGAGATCTTGTACTCCTACCAGAAATGTCTGTGTCCAAACACCCTGGTACTGTGTGCTTCTGACTGTGTGCTTCTATCACTGGAACTGAAGTGGGAAAAGTGCAGGTGTTTATAATCCTTTTGGATTTACCTCCCATGTTTTATGACTTTTGGAAGAAACTTAAGTGACAAAAAGTCATTAAGAATATAGGTACAAAGTGAGACACTTAATAAGACGAAGAACTTAACCATGTTTAGGTGATTTCAGACCAATACAGTAATTTTACAGTGATTTGACTGGAGTTATGGGGGCAAATACACCACTCCTTGGAAAAGTTTTGACTTCCAAATTCAGTTTTATGAGTGAGGTTTTTTTTCTGTTGGTACCTAGGTAGGAAATACGAGAAGCAAGGATAAAGCCATATTAACTCATATGGGGGCAGTGCTGCCAAGATTTGGTGCTTGAGTAAACCAGATCACCTCCAACAACATCAAATAGCAGCCTTATCTTTGAGAAATGGTAGAAGTTGGATTAAATACTGAAAGATTGTTAAGGAAGATTGTTAAATACTGGAAGATTGTTACATTGAAATGTATCAGTTGTCAAAGGGGAGAGAGGAGTCAAGGAGAGAGTGCACCCATCTTAATACTGATGTTCTCCCCCCCAAAAAAAAGTTTCTTTATTTGGTGGTTTTATTAATCTGCAAGGTAATAGATTTTTTTTTTGTGTGTGTTTTTTGCTTTGTTTTGTTTTGGTTTTTTTTTAATGTAGTGAACTGAATGATAAAAGATTAATTGGAGTCATTCTGCAGATTACACAGAACTGGGAAAGGACTGTGCTAGAGGTCATGGTCATGCTTCAGAATGATTTTGCACAACTGGGAAAATAATCTGGAAACTAGAGGTGAAGTTCAGTGGAGATGAGAAGATGTGACATTTATTCATTAATAAATTATAGCAGGCCTTCAGGAAAGGATTTGCTTTTTTTTTTTTTTTTTTTAATCTATATGATAGCACTGTATTATATCAAAAGGTAACCCTTCCACTGGCTCTAAGGATAGAAGTGTAGCCAGTAAAATGAGCAAAGTCAGCTTTATTCTTAATTCAGCATTATCAGAGTTTCTGCTGGAACATTGGGTTCCTCTTGGGAAGTTACATTTCAAGGAAGACTTGGACCCCTTGGAGTCTGAATGAAGGAAGGCATTGCAGGTGAGCAGAAGTTGGAGGAAGAGTGAACCATCTTCACTTATTTAGCCTGCAGACAAAAAGGCACAGCAGAACATGGTTTTATAATATGTAAAAGGCTATTGCAGAAGAAATAAATGGATAATCTCTTATGTCAGTGGAGACCATGGTAAGTAAAAAGCATCAAAACTCAACCAAGAAAGATTTAAAGGAAGTATTAGAGAAACCTTTCTAAACATCAGATTACTTTAATAAAGCAAATTGCATGAGAAGGCTTTGAAATTTTATCAGTGCTTCAAGAGTTAGTTAAAGAAGTGTTCCTATAGTTCTTCCCACTTTTCAGAGAAAGGTGGAAAAGCACTTTTTAAAGAAATATTTGATTCTTTACCTTATATTTTTTAAGTTTGTGACTGAATTACTGCCTGGAATAGAAGTATTGAAGCTTAAGCAAGATAACATCAGCAGTTCCACTTACATTGCCCCCTGCTTTAACTCACCTTATTTGAGAAGGAAAATGAACAAACCTTTTCTTCATTATAACAAGAAGGAAGGGGGTGGGGAATTAGCAGGGAGGGTTTGTTTCAAACTGTAGAAATCTTTTTTCAGGAAGGTTCTATTTCATTGGCCAAACTGATAAATTTTCTCTTGATTTAAACATACCATATTTAATTCCAGAATCATTTTATTTTAGAATATATTTTTAATGCTCTAGCAAAACTTTGGATTCTAGGAGTTGATATCTTCAGATAGACTATGTGTTTTTGTTTGGGTAGTCATAGCTTTCAGACAGAAGTCTGTCCCTCACCTTTCTATGATTTGAGTTTGAAAGGGATCTCTTGACAGTGTGACTGTCAAGATTATTTTAGCCTTCTAACACTGATTTTACTTTCTTTATTTCTTCAAGGGTGGTCATCTATGTGCTTTTGTGTTGTAATCTGTATATACAGAAGGAGACCTGTATAGCTTAATTAAAAATTCATTGCTGTTTTATGTTTGACAAAAAGCTAAACAATGCATTAGACTAAGTTGTCCATTATGCTTTTATACAAGGTAGTGTAATTGCATGAAAGATAGTCTTAACTGTAAGAATAAAATTTATCATAGGATAGTGCTAATGCATTTATATGCAATGAGAGTAAGTTTAATTATAGTACATTTAAGACTACTATGCCAAGGGCAATAAACTTTACAACAACATTCAAAAGTTTAATAAGCATGAAACATCTAAGAACAATGTAGACTAAACCTTCCTTGCATCCAAAAAGCTGAAATGCAAAGTTTTTATTTATTGCCTCAGGTAAAAAAAGTCTGTAGAAACAGATAAGTGATGACAAAGCTTTGATGTTAATAAACCCAAATGGAAGTGAAAAATCAAAGTGTGTAAACGGCTAGGTTATAAAAGAAAGATGACAGAGTTATACCCTGTAATTAGGTGTAATTTGTGCTTTTGGCACAGCTATTTGTCCTGCATGAATGAGAGGTTGTCTTATGTTTTCTTGTCCCTGTATAATAGAATTGCAGTATGGGTACATCCCACTTCAAACCTCCTTAGGGTTGTTTTTCAAGAAGTATTTGAAAGCAGTGTGCATATTGATCCCCTCTTCTGTGAGTACTACAGTTGGTTTGCCCTTCCTATTATTTGAAAATAATAGTAAGCTGAGTGTTGGTAAAGCACAGCCAGCAACTAAGAAATAATTTTAGAAAAATGCAGTCAATCACAAAACTAGTTCCTACCTTGAGTATACACCACAGACTTTTATGTCATACAAGCAAATTACATCAGAACTAGAAAATTAAAATCCAATTAAATAATTTAATGAGTTGTTCTGTTTAGCAGCTGCATAGTTGGCCATCTCATCCATATTTTAAACTCTTTTAGAATAAATTGCTATTAATTAAATAATTGATTCCTTTCTTTGTTTTATGGTATCTCTGCATGAAACAAACTTTTCAGTTCTGAAACCTATTTTACAACCATCTCTTTCGGTCATGCACTACGAAAACTTAAATGAAATCTTTTCTTCTACATTATGTATTGCAAAGAAACTGAAAAATACTGATGATTCAGGGAAACCTGCAGATTTTACTAATGGCAGTATCAGTTTTCTAATTTTCCCTGTTTAGGAATAATTACTGTATTTTTAGACATGCTGAATTCTCTTTATAGTATTACCTGAAGGTCTGGTATTGTTGTATGGTTTGAATCTCTCTAATGTGAAGTTCACAGCTCTCATTTGGTGGAATGTGCAATACCCTCAGAGAGCACCTTTTGGTCACCTTTGTTGTTTAATGCTGTAAATGCACAATATGCAATGCAAGAGTTGCCTGCTGCAGTAGTGCCAAGCCACTTGCCAAACCTTTCCTTTCTCTTACACATGAAAATCCATGAAACACAATAAAAAATTAGTATGATTCCTTTTTATCATGTCCAAAGTATGTTCTTCTTTTGGTTTTAGTGACTACATTTTTATTTGAATTCCAAGTCTGACATGCTGTAAGTTCTCAAATGGTTCCTGGGGATGCTTCAGCCTGTCCTTGTTTCCTGGAGGCACCAGGAGGCCCTCCACCTCCTGTGGGTATCCTTCTGGCTTCTGCTACATCCTTGAAAGGGTGTGTGCTTGTACTGCAGTGCAGAAATCTACCCCTGTCCTTCTAGCTGGCTTTCCAGTCCATGAAGCCTTTTTCATGAATTCTACCTTGAAGTAAAAGCTGCCTGGTGGGGAGAAGGTGACTGATGATCCAGGCATTTCCTTTCTGTTTGGGGCAGTGGGGCTGCAGTTTCCCTTCTGGGAGTCTGTGCTCATCCAAGGGCAAGAAATTCCCTCCTGCCCCTATGTCTCTCCTGATGCCTCTCTTTCTTCTGGTGTCATATTCTGCTTAGGAACAGCTATGCCTATATTGGGGAAAAGGATTTGCCAAGTCTGTAGCTTCTTTTGCTGTTAAAAGAAAAATCTAGTTATAAAACCAGTTATGTAAGAATTTAATTTCAGAGGTCATATTTTGGTGTAATCACTTAGTGACTAAAATTTCTGGAAGACTATGTGAGGTCTTTATATTTGAATAAAATATAAAAAAAGGAAATCCTCAAACAGTATTATTTCAACAGCAAATCTGTATAGATAAACAACTATTAATTTGGGGGGGGGACTTCCTAGTAGTTTTACTTAGAGAATTTGATTTGCTTGTCAACTACCTGAGTTCATTATGTTGTAGAAAAAAATCAAAGTTCTTTGTTCTAAGTTTTCTATCTGTTTGATGTGAATGGTGAATGAGATTTCTCTATAACTCAGGTATATAAACCAGAATATTTTTCCCTGGTTTTGACTGGAGTCACTTCAAATTGTAGCCTTGTTATTTTTGAGTTTTCTTTCAAAAATGAGGGTGTGGACTGGGAATTTAGAAACATACTTTAGTATGAGTTCCACTGTTTGGGGGGGAAAAAAAACCTAGCATATACATCTGAAGTGTTAGTATTTGACAGCTGTGAAATTTTCATGTAATTTCTTCCTAAATTGGTATATACACAGTATGTTAGTAATGTACTCTATTAAAACTGATTATTCCCATTGTGCTCTCACTCCCTTGAGGTGCTGCAACTTGTTGAGAACTGGGAAAATGCCTTAAGGTGAAGGGGAAATTGGACTCCCTGTGTGCAGAATTGCAGCTTTCCTTAGAGACTTACATTAATGTTTTTTAAGGAAAAAAATAATTGGGAGATTAATCTGGATGTGTGGTTACAAAGATCTTTTTTTATAACAATTGGAAGATGTATGTGTAGATTGTGATCATGGAATAAATCAAATTACAGTGAAATCAAATATTTAACTGTAATTACATTAGATTTCTAGATAGCAGAATATTTCTTTCTACTTGTTCTCTCCCTGGAGTCTGTATCAGTTCTGGAGCTCTTTTTCTCTTTTTGGTGGTCTGGGTTGTTTTTTGGGTTTTTTTTTGAGTCATTAGTTTGATAGATGTCAAAGCCTTGCTTTTGTTTCAAGTGTAATAATACCTTTATTTGAGAATGTATGGGGGTCTTATTACCTGGAAATGAAAGAAGACAGATATGTGTTCTTTAAAGCACTTTTGTTTCATATTATGACTTTTGTTCTAAATGATACTTTCAGAGCATGACTAGGTCTTTGACTGCAATCATCATAGCAAATTAGTGCCCTCCAAAAGATGATCATTGCTGAAAATCAGATCTGCTTAGGTCATCCTATAGATGAGAACTGCAGTCTCTGGTCCAGTGTAAGGAATTCTTTGCCTGGGAAGCCTCAATTGTTTCAGGCCCAAGAAAGAAGATGTGTACTTGAGGAGACCAGCAGGAGTTACAGAATTCTGGTTGACTTACCAATTGTGACTTAGTAACTTATTTTTACTACTTCAGGTAGCTGTGGATTGGATTTCTACTGATTTCTACTGATAAAATTCAGATTTTTGTAAGGATAATTTCATGTGGGTTTTTTCTTTTAACTTTATCCCCTTTAATGATAGGTGTGTGTTTGCATTACTGATAAAGCAGTAGAGTAAATGTAGAAATTCTTTGAGTAAGGATGCATTCGATCCTCTTAAATGCAAGGTATAGAATTTTACAGTTGAGATACAGTTTACTTTTTCTTAAGTGTGCTAATTTTAGAAAATCAAAATACTTGTTCTGGGTCAGATAAACATTTTTGAAACTGCCTAGCAAATAAAATTAAGAATTCTGGTTATGTGAAAGATTCTTCCAGAATATGTAGCACTTTATTTTTTTTAATAAAATTAGATATTTGAAATGAAATTGTGCAAAACTGTGGTGTGATTTATTTCAGAACATTCATATACTAAAGGGTTTGAGTACTGTATATACAGTTCAGCAAAGGTGATAAGCATCTATACACACGTGTGTGTGTGTGTGTGTGTGTGTGTGTGTACGTATGTATTTTTTGATGTCTCCACATTTAAAACTGATGAGCAAAAAGGCAAGAAATTTCCCATGGCATTTTTGCATTGTCCCAAGAATAAGCATCTACCTAATTGGGTGATTGGATGAACTGGAGCATCTACCTAATTGAGGATAGATCAGTGTGGTTGTCTTACCTGTTCCATCTCTGCCTTTCCTATTGAGAACGTTAACAAAAGGACCAGGTTTTCTTTGTTTAAATACAAATCCTGTCCTGTTTTGGAAACATAAACTTTTGTAGGAATATTATACCTTTTTTTTCAGCAGGCAATAACTTGGCCTTCTCATGCTTTCATGTCTATTTTCTGTTTCCCAGTTGTGACCCTGAATAGAGTAAAAACATACTGGTAAGAGTCCTTTTAGAGAATCTTTTTATTTGTTTTGGTACAAGAAAAAACTTTAATTTGTGACAGAAAGAAAGTACCTCTATTTATCTGTCAGTTCACATGAATCTGTAGTTCTGTAATTTTTATTTTCCAGTGTCTGGATAGAATCCTGGTGAGTTCTCAAGAGATTTTTTTGCTTCTGAGGTTATGCTATCTAGGTCTTTCAAAGACCAGCTTTCAGAATTAGCATTTTACTGAGTTACTTGTATCTGCCAATATTAAACTAGGCCATAAGTATTCTATTCTGCTTTTTAAAACAGTTACAAATTTTGTCATTTAAATAGAAGCAGGATCAGCATTATATAATTGTTGGGTTTTAGCTCAGATTTCTGGAGTGCGTCACAAATAAAATCCTAGCTTTTCTATGGCCACTGAAAGTGTTGAGGAAAATGTAGCCACCGTGATGATTTCTGACAAACAAATGAGGGTTGCTTCTGGCAAGCCAGGATTGTTGAATTAGAAGCTATATTCCAAGCCTGTTTGTAAGTCTTCACAAATCCTATCACAATGGAAGCCACGGAGTAACAAAAATATTGTGAAACAAATGCCTCCTGGGTGGCTAATTACTGTCATTCTTTCCTTTTTACTCAAAGGGAAGCTCTGCATCTTCCCTGTAAAATGCTGTCTAACTTGAACAAGAATGCTTTGGGGTGGGGAGCTGGAATCTCTTCAGTGGTTTATTTGTGAGACATTTCTTATTTATGCTCTTATTTTGTTGGAAAAAATAATTCTTAAAAGGAAGTGCATTAAATCCTTACTGTCACAAAAGACTGTTAATACCTTGGCTTTCTCTATTAAAATATCAAGTAAACAATTACTGCATTATTTGTGCTGGTTCATGGATGTTGTTCCAATTTGAAATAAATGTTGAATTCAGCAGAACAGTTAATACACAATCTTAATTTAACATATTTTGTTTAGATTAACTGACGGAATGAGAGGGCTTTTCAGTTTATTATACTTTCTTTTTAAGTGAATGCCAGAGTTTTCTGCTGATTTGAAGGAAGAACTTGTGATCATATTACTGTTTATCATGTGCTGTAGAGGTTGCAGTTATTTCCTTTCTCTGTGCATTCCTGTATCAACTTGATTATTAAAAGCTTTAGGTGCCTAATGTTAATTAGAAAATGACAATGGTGTAATTGCATTCTCATCTTCATGGAAAAGTGGCAGTTCTCAGAGAGGGAAAGAACAAAAGGCCAATATATGCCTTCCTATGTCTGCCTGGAGGTGGTTCATATTACAGAAGCTTTTCAGTGAGTATGAAAAAATAGAGCCTCAAAGCTGAAACAAATTACAGCAAATTAACTCCCTCTAAGAAGTCTAAACTTGAGAGAAGAAAAATAAATTTCCCAAAATTATGTTTTATCGCTTATTTTTAATTTAATAGTCCATTGCTTGTGTTTTATTAGCTTCTGTTCTTTACAGAATCAGGGGAAAGGTTGTGAATTTGAACAATAACCATCTCCGATACCTTGATTGCCTGACTTTCTATTTTTGTCTTTCTTCAGTTGTGTTGTGCTTCCCAGGAGATTAGAAATTCATTATCCTGCATCTGTTCTTCCCTCTTTGTGAAAGCAGTCAGTCCAATATTTTGATTAGGGATATGATTTGGGGAAAGAGAGAATTTATTGTTAGGGAAGAGAGAATCTGTTCTCTTCTGACTGTGTTGCAAACATGTTTTGTTACAGCATTTTCCTCTCTTGATTTTCCAACCTTCCCTGGAGAACTTCAGCAAAAAAAGGCAGAGATCTAGTTTCTCTCTCACTGGATATGTGAAGTTTGTCTGTTTCACATAGCTTTGGCACACATTCTCAGCTTTCAAGGAGCTTTTCTTAGTCTTTATGGTGAAGGGTGTAAGAGTTTCTGACTGCATGGTAACTAACAAGGGTTTTTCTTGTTTGAGGAATGTGCAATACTTGTCCTAAATCTGTTCTAAAAAAAAAAAAAAGAGAGAGAGAAAACCCTCACATGTTTTATAAGAAAAGCTTAGTGACACAAGTCTGATCACATCACTGGCTTGTTCAAAACTGCACCAAGGGAAGAGAATTTAGTTGTAACCTTCCAGAGTGAATAACTTGAGTGATGTGAAGACAGCTCTCATAAAGCAGCAAAAACCTATGTCATACAGCTAGGAAAATATATTTTCATTTCTTACTTTCATATTATTGGAATTAATGAAGAAATAGGCTTATAATTTATAAGTAATTTAATATTTTAATAATGGAACATAGAAATAAAAAAACACCTTTTTTACCTAAACAGTGGCTTACAGCATTTCTGTTAAAATCCACTGCTAATTTGTCATGTGTTCATTTCTTAAGACAAAGGATTATTTTTCTCTCTTCCCTTAGTAATCTGTATCTTTGTATGTGTATATGTGTGTATATATTTAAATGAAGTCATGGTTTCTTGTCCAAATGGTTGTGTTGTAGTTCAGGCTGGTGCTTAGAAGCCTCAGATTACTACTGCAAAATCTGTCAGGCCTCTAACTTTTAATACATTTTTTAAAATTTAATGGATTCTTTGATAAATCTGCTGGCTTTGTGAGTTTTCCTATTTATCCTAGCTTCACACCTGGTTTATGAAAAAGAAAAACTGAGCAGAGACTAAATAGCTAAAAGTGGGAGAAGGCAGCTGAAACAAAATGAAAATGGCCTAGTCACTTTGAAGATCAGATATAAAAAAACCCAGAAAGTTGAGTTGGGAAATGATGCCCCCTGACCTAACCTTGGAATGCAGGATATGGGGAAAATGCAAAAGTGGCCTAGGAATTTCTCTGGGCTATGTCACTTAGAGAGACCAATCTATGTGTATACACAGTGCTTCATTTTTATACATGATTTTCAACAGTCGGAAAGCAACTCAGCTAAGAAAGAAGGCTAAAAAATTTTTTTCAAAAAGAGTTCTTCCAATTATGTTTGATCCCTTTTTTCTTAAGTTCTGGTTAAACTATCAGAGGATAAATGTGTCCAGCAAACTGAGTAAAGATTTAAGTATTTTCTAAAATGGAAAGAGAATTAAAACACAATTTGCATGCGTTTAAAGATTCTGATCAGCCGTGATCTACTGGGTACTCCTGAGTCTAATAAAAAAAGTCTGTCAGGTTAGAGATGTAGGGTCAAATATGTTTGGCTTTAATGTCTTAGGTTCTCTTCACAATCTGTAGCAGTAGGCTGCCTGTTTAGTATTATAAAGTAAAAATGGAAACCTGGCAAAAGGCATGTCTGGTATCCCTGTAAGCTGCTACCCTCAACACCTCTCAGGTGAATTATCATCAAACATCACTATTTACAGAGCTAAGTACAAAATATGTTATTGAGTGAAAATAAATTAATCTTGTATCCATTTTCAGCCTCTTTTACAGTTAAATCTGTCTCGAAAAGAAAGAGCTGTGATTGCACCCATGCATTACAGTTGTTGCTGAAGCTTGAAGTGTGCCAAAAGTCTTGTTTTGCCTGGAGAAATGGGGTGAAGTGTTGGCATGGACTTGAGAGCACATTCACAAGAAACTTGAAAAACTATATAATTTGAAGTTTAGGTGAATCATACTATTTCTTCAAATACAAACTGATGAAATGTTACGTTGTATTGAATGTTACTTCTCTTAAATTATGTGTGTTTGTACATACATGTAAAATGCAGTAGGCATGTATCAGTGTGTGTATATGCACACACACATATATGAAAATCTCAAACTGGATAGGTGTTTTTTTTCCCTCTGGTAGTCAAAAATGCACCCTTATGACTCCATTTCATCTCCTCCCCCCAGCGCCAAGTATTTTCAAGTATTTTCATCACCAAATGAAATGTGTCTAGTCCAAGAAAGGGCAAGTATGAAAACCAGTTATGATTTCTTTGCAAAAGTAACAATAACTGTCTAAAGTATTAATAATTTGTGGGGTATGCAAGTTATTTCTTTATTTACTTCTGACCTTTGGAAGTACAGAATGGTGGTTATTCTGAAGAATAATATCTTTTTATTTGTAATGTTAGCATTTTCCAGATTCAACAGAAGCAAAAGCTCAGTTAGTAGTAGGACATACAGAATATTTAGAAGTAACTATGCAAGAGGACACATATTATAAAATGTATCATAGTCCTGCTTGTAGCTGCTGTTGATCATTAAAATTCATATCGAATTCCACAGCTGCTTGTTGATGAGTTAACTAAGCTTAACTTGTGTTAAGCTGTAATTAGACTCTCACTGTCATCTTCACTCACAACATTTTGAGTTGTTAAACATTATTAAACTTGTGACACCCTGTGGCAGTGGTGAGCCATTGCACACTATGTATTGCTGCAAAAGATATATTTGGACACCCTTTTGAGGTAGAGCCTTCCCTTTTCAAAATCAGAGTGACTGCAGACTATTTTTGGTCTCCCAAAACAGACACTCCCCTCAGAGGCAAGAGTAGCAGTCATGCTTATTTTCTGCATCCTGTGTTTTACAAATAAGCTTATTTGCTGGACCAAGCAAACACATTGTGTTTCCCTTGTCTTATTTTGAAACTGCCTCTTTATCAGTGATGTTTCTGAAACAGCCTTCTGTCTGTGTGCACAGCAGCAGGTCAAGAAAGAGCACAGACAAGCACTTCTGAAAGGCCTGGTCTTCACTGAACTTTGTCTTTGTTTTGTTGTAAGCCCTTGAAATGATTTATTTTGTAAAGAAGGCGTTAGCAGTAGTTGGTGTATTATCAACTTAATTAAGTTAGGTGGCTAAGACAGCATTTTATGGACTTCTATAAAGAAGTGTTACCTCACAAAATCCTGTTTTCCTGAAGGAAGCTAGTTTGTGAAAGCTTTGTATCCTCATCTGCTGATAACTATTTACTGGTGATTTAATCAATTTGCTTTTTGTCACACCCAACAAAAATGGGAATGGAGTGTGCTTGTAATGCCTCCATGATTAAATCCTGTGTTGTAATACAACATAGTAATTTATTTGACAATTTTTACCAACAATATTTAGCTTGGACGGATAAATTGTGGTATTTCATTTCTGGATCTACATGCACACAGCAACATGTATATATATATGTGTCTGCTTTTAGAGGCTGGGGCAACAGTTAGGCCCTAGCACTTGGATGGGGCAACATGAAAGTTAATGGATTTCTGAAGTCACAGATGCTTGTGGTTTCCAGGTAGCTGCAGTGGCCTTGCTGAGAGATAAGGTTACTCAACCTTTTTCTTTATGAGCCCCATTTCAGTATTTCACAAGTTCAAAATGTAACTGCTCACTCTGAAATTCTCTGTGCCAGCAGTCAGCCTTAGGCTGATTTTTTTTCTGAAGCTGTCTAGTGAAGATGAAATGGAAGGTAAAAGCACTTTCAGAAAAGTGTCTTAGGTGCATGAGACAGGAGTGGGGCAGCCTTAAAGTAGGAGATGGAAGGATAAAACCATCTGCTGAGGTGGTAGCTGCAGGGTTGGCTAAAGGGAATAGCAAAGGGGAAACAACAGCTGAGAGACAAGGGGTGGGCAGTGAGGATGAGGCAGTAACTGGGGCAGGACGGTCTCTGCTGTGTCCAGGTTCTGGGAAACATGGTCTTGGCACATTCCTTTGCTGTCTGTAGAATACAAGGTGTAGTATTTTATTTGCCTCAGTCAATCAAGATAAGTTCATCTAAAATCTACCAATTACTCCCTCAGCTCAAATGATACAGGCACATGTGGTTACAGAGTAAAATGGTGTTACATATCAGAACTTGGATTTTTTGGTGTGTATTTTAAAGTGCTGAAACAATTGAAAGATCTTTTGGAGTCATATTGCTACCTTATATATGTAAAAAGGAATACTATGACTGAACTAGTAGTTTTAATCAGTGCAGGTTTTTGAGTCATTGATTTTGTGGCTTCAATGTTTAACAAAGGGGACTGTTTGAAAATAGTGCCCCTAGAGGGATAAAAAAATTTACAGTATATAATGTGAGTAGAAACATGAAGTAATCCAGATATTAGAAGATGAGAACAAAGCTTGAATTGATTGTGCTGGTGGGGTTTTGTTGTTTTTTTTTTCTTTTGTTTTGTTTGTTTTGGGGGTTTTGGCCTTTTCTTTGTTTGAGGGTTGTTCTGCTTTGTTTTTTGGCCTTTTTTTTTTTTTCTTCTTTTTTTTTTTTTTTTTTCTTTTTTTTCTTTTTTTTTTTTTTTTTGAAGTGGGGGGATTTCTCCTCAACACTGAGGAGTTGAGGAGAATATGATGCTAAGAAAAAAATTAGCAAAATGCATGATCTTAACTGTCATTTTCCTGGAGGGAAGTGGGGCAGCTCTGAATGTTAAAGGATAAAGCCCTTTCTAAATCTTATGTATGTAGAAAGAAAAATGTTGCAAATGTAGTTGCATTACAGGAAAGATAGATCTAAAGGATAATTTCGTGGCTGAAAATTTTAATAATGGGGTTGATAACAACAATGCAAAGAATAAAGTAGGGAGTAGAATTTATATAAAAAGGAAAGGAGCTGGGTCTGAGTCCTTTCACCTGCAAGTGGATGAGCAGGCATCTAAGAGTGACTTTCAGAGCCTAGGACTGAGCTGTGTATTGAATTAGTCAAGGTTAGTGGCAGAAAGGTAATCTGTGCATCATCAGTATACTGTGATATTCAAAGACACCATAGACAAAGTATGGTCTATTGTGCTTAAGCATTTAACTAAAAAAGAGTGGAGGGATACTCAAACTCCATGGTGACAGAGAACAGTGTCCCCAAGTCCATGCTGGGCAGACCTCCCCAAGTGAGCTGCTGGCAGGAGCTCACTGACTGCACCTCGCCTCACAGGTAGCACTGGGCAAGGCTTCTTGAATTCAGACTTTTCCAAGCTCCCCAACATGACCTTTGCTTATAGAACAGCCATTGAATACGTAGCTTTTTATCACTTTGAACTTTGTCCACCTATCCTGCTTTGTCAAAAATGTTAATACAGTATTGATATGAAAATAATTGTGTGGTAAGAACAGTGGTTAGGAGCAAAGGTCACTTGACATTAGGGTTTAATTAAGAATACCTTTTGGTTGCTCTTGTATCTTTGCTTCCTTTTGGGATGTGATTTGTATCTCCAAAGAGTAACCAGTCTATCAAAACTGATGTTTCTTTTCACAGAACACTTTGTTATGATGATTACTTTGTGTTTCTACTCTTGTAAGCCTAATGCTCTTTATTGAAGCATCACACTACAAACCTGTATTTTCCATTTGTTAGTATGCTGTTACAGACAAAAGACAATTTCAGGATGTGATATAAAAGAACCTAAATGTTCAGGTCAAATCAGAAGACAGTTAAATACTGTACTTTAAAACCCTTTGTTCTATTACTAGCTTTATTTGGCCCCTAGTCTGTCAGTTGGTCCTTCCGGTTAAAGTGATAGTAGTCAAATGTGCATTAGCTGATGGTATAACTCTGCTTTTTCCACCTTTTCATGTGACAATCTGATATTGTTCCACAGATCTGATGAAAACGAAGGATGACTGAAGAGTAGTTGCTCTGAATGTAATATTGAAATGTCAGTTTGACAAATTAAGATAAAAGAGTGGTTGATACCTGCAGGGCAGAGAGCCATGCTGACAGGGAGAGTGTTACTGGCCAGCTTTGAACAGAGCAGCAAGCAGTTATTTATTACACCTGGTTAACACAACGTTAGGTGTATGGAGGACTGTAGGATTCATAAGACCAGTGTTGATATCACCATTGTTCTATTTAGTGTGTTATAAATTCTCTTTTGCAAGTCACTTTCTGGAAATATTTTGTCTTATTTGGAGTTCAAGACTGAGAGGTCAGAGACGGAGGGATTCTGGTTTGAGGCTGTGGGGGGTTTTTTTGAGAAATGGTCTGCTGGCAACTGGCTGGTTTTGGTTTATTTGTGTCAGTTCATTCTGCTGTGCACTGGTTAGTGGGTTTATTTTGTGGTCTCCTTGAAAGAACATTTTTGCATCTGGTATGTATTCATATAGGGCATGCAAACTATGAGGCGTTTATAGTGATTATTGTGGAGACAGTGACAAGATGGTTAATTGTTGCAAGATCTTACTCTGTTCCACAAAGCACTGGAGATTTGCTACTGATAATGAGTTAGGTAAAGCTGTAGAATGGGATTTGGAAAACATACCTTCCATTATACACCCTTTTCCAAGTATCTGTTGGTTTTCTCTGATTCTTTTTGCCCTGTATGGTTTCCAGCATGGGGCAGGTTAAGGACACATTTGGAGGAAGAAGATGAGGCAGAATTCTTATACTGCAGGAGGTTGCTATGTAATATCTGTGTCCTGAGCTTTTCCTTCTGGGAGTATTTTTGTAGGGCAAAGCTTATCCTTAAGCTGGTTAGGGCTTAACGAGTGGCTGTACTTGGAGCAGAAGTAATAAAGTTGCTGGGTTTATGTAGGAAAGTGCGTTGGGCTGTGAGCTATTTGATTGTGGTAATAAGGTGTTCTGTTTTGCATGGCTTTTGTGGTGCCCAGGTGACCTTAGAGCAGGGCTGTATCGCAGGATGATTTGGTGAAGGGAGAAGGTCAATGTCTTTGCAGTAGAAATTAATAAAGAAATGTATGGGTTTGATTCAGATGATAGAGACAATAATTTTGTATTTTCTGGTTATGGGGTAAATATGCTAGTGCAGTTACCTAGAAAGTAACATTTGAGGTGATACATCAAGAAATGGCATATTGTAGGTTAATTTTGGGGTCTGTGTTTTGAAAAAAATAGACAACTCTTAATCTTTGATTGGAGTACTTGTTTCTGTGCTGTAGTGTGTGTGAAAAATGGCTTTCATAGATGTGATGATAGAATAGGACAACTGCTTGGCAATAAGTTTTAAGTGACTCCTACCCATGAGTAGCACTCCTGTACTAGTGCAGAGGAAACCATAAAGTGGTTCTGATATTCTGAACCCTGCTGGAAATAGGTTGTTCAGCTGTTCCATTTCATAGAAGTGTGAAATTTCAAAGGAAAAATTATGAATAAGTACAATGTATTTCACATTGGCTGAAATATCTTTAGCAATATCCCTTTCTTGCTGACTGAAGATGTACCTTTTGTTTCCTGTCTGTTTAGGGAAGGTTAGGATAAGTTAGAATGCTTCCCTTACTTTTAGGCTTGCTTTCCAATTAATCGGTATTGAAAGATTACAGGCACTGATTCTGCTGCTGTATAGTTTTAGGCATGAAGTAACTTCTAACAAAGATTTTAATACTGGTAACTGTGGAGCTCAGAACAGGGGAACATTCTTAACTGATACTTCACTTTTTTCAGCTATGAGGTTGAATTTGTTTTTTCGGATTTAGGCTAAGTACTGATTTTTTTTTTTTTTTAATTACTTTGTAAATAGCTGTTAAGAGTTCATCTTTTCTGAAGCCTTTTGTGAGTGTCTAAAGATCATTAATCACAGAAATTTTTAAAATAGCTAACTGGCTTATTTCTAGCATGCTTTCTTTTGCAGATGGCTTTTGAAAGCACGCTGTATTTAAAACCCTAGCATGGATTTAGAATAGCTTTGAAATTGTTTTCAAGGTGGCAGAATAGAAGGAGTGTGGCATGACTACTTAATCTCTAGCTGGGGCCAAGGGTTCTTTTTACATAATCCCATCATTCTTATGATATGTTAATGCAATGGATGGAGTAACAGACCAACGGCTGTAAAAGGAATTTACATTAAACCAATCCCCCACAATTTGGAACTATAATATGCAAGAAGTTGTTTTTGTGGGGCCTTATTATTGATGAATTTAAAAGCAGTTGTGTTGCTGTTATTTTTATTGTTGTTGTTATTATCTCCCTTTTTTTGTTACAGATGACAGGCTAACATTGTCTTAGAAATGAAATATATATATATACACATAATATACACATACCATTCATGTTCTTTCCACTGATTTTTACAAGCTGGTAGCATAAACTGAACCATCAACAGGCTGCAAAATGAGAATACATAATTCTTTAAATATTGTGTTTGCAGCTGCTATTCCATCATAAACAAAATAAACTACTTTTTTCTAAGATAATCACGTATATAAACTGAAATGTAAAATATTTAAATTTACAAATATCTTCTTTGGGGGTTGCCTTTAGTTGTGTTTCATAAATACCTGGTTTGGTACAGAAGTCTACCATGCAGCTTTCGCCATACTAGAATCCTGACTAACTTCTATCAAAAGCTTGTTTTGCCAGATCATTTCTGTGAATCTAAGTCAGATCAGTGTGTTGGAAGTTGTCTATAGAAAAGGAATCCACCAGAACCTTAAAAATCAGTTCTACAAAGGTTATTGAGTTTTTGCTTTTCCTTTAAAGATCAAACTTCCTGTAATAATTTCCATATAATCCCTGTGTAGTGAAATAGCACAGGAGTCATAACATTCTTGAAATGTATGCAAGGCATCAGCCCCAAAGTTTAACTCTTAATAACAGAAGGATCAAAGGACTTCACTGACACAATTTTATTTCAAAATAAAACATGATACAGACATAAACGTTAGTCTGAGTAAAAAGGTTTTTATAGCATGCATTTTGGATATTTTATGTTGGAGATTAAAAACAACTCTCCTTGTCTTAGCCACAGAAAGAAATCTCATACGCTATCATTCTAAAATGTTGTTTCAGTTTGTTCAGCAGTTGATGGGGCTGTGATGGAGAACAATACTTCTGAGAAAAGAGAGATGACCAAGGCATGCAACTTCTTTCCCTCTGTACAAAAATATTATATGTACATGTTTGAAAATGTGCATTGATTTCTGCAAAAATACTCTTAATTGAGGGATCTTTTACATTTTTAATTTGCCATGTAATGCAGAATAACGAAGTAAGCTTCCTTTGAAAGTAACTGTTTCTGTAGGGTACTGGAAAAAATGGAAGCTACAGTATCCCATTAGTAAATAGACTGAATTACAAAGACAGCATTTTTTTCCTGTGCTGAAATTTGTCTTTAGAGGGCTGGTTGTGTGGGCTTACACAGTTGGTTTCTGGTCTTTTGATGGCTCCCGCTAAGATGGACTAAATCACACATCTATCTAAAGAAAATTACTTTAACAAATGTCCTCTTTTTGTGTATTTTAGTGCAATGATACATCTGTGGAAGTTTACATCCACTTCTCATAAGCTGTTGTTCCAAAATATCAAATTACAAAATAGTTTCTGCTATGTTGAGTTAGGTTTTGCCCCAATTCTTAGAGATTTTAAATATTTAGAAGTCTACTGCATCATTAAAGCAGGCACACTTTCTTTTTCAAGCTAACGCAGTGTCAAGTTAACAATGTAATGTTTAAAATAAATACTCCCTACTGAACATTCAGAAAGGCAACTTTCAATATTGAAGGCAGGAACTGATTCATCACTGTGGACATTCACTTTATTGTTGATGACAAGCAAAATATTTTTCGTTTTTCAAAAGAATACATCACATGAGCAGTGTCATTAATTGCCAGGTTTTGTAGTTCAGTAGGATTTTATTCTGCTAGAGAACTCTGTATTATTCTCATAAATAGTGGGTGAAAAGAGTTTATTGGCAAGGAAGGGAGAAAAGGATGTGAATCACTTGGAGTTCTTTATTTGAAATGATGTGATGACTTGATACATACAAGGAAGACAGTGGTGTCTGTCAGGCAGATGAGTCTGATTTTTTTTTATTTTCCTTTTTCCAAGCTGGGTCTTTATCTACCTATCAATTTTCCTTTCACAGTGTATTTGATAAATAGCTTTTATTCTTCACTCATACTTAACTTAGAATCTTATATTCTTCAGAGGCAGGTACACTGGTATGTGTCCGTCAGAAATAGTTTTTTGTATATTTTTTGGTCTGCTTGCAGGAGATTAAAATGTGTTGAATTCATAGTTCGTTCAGGGGAGGTGCAGTGCCTGCCAGGTGTTCTGCACCTCTGGCTTCTCTTCTCCCCAGCCCTTTTCATCATGGAACCCCTCTCCCCCCACCTCAGGCAGTGAGCCTCATGCTCCTGCCCATCTTTGTGGCCTGCTTCCATGTAAGACCATCACCTGCCTAACTAATCTGTAAAGTGTAAAATAAGTGTGAAAGACAGAGGGACCTTTTTACTCCTTGCAGGAGCTGTCATTAACAGCATTGCATCCTGTCTCAGTCAGTCCCTGAGAGGTTTTTCCCGCTTGTTCTATGAACAAAACATTTTCTCTTGGGATGTTACAATATCTTTTTATTTTCCTGTTCGCAAATTTAGGTGCAACTGAAAACATCATGAAACCTTCAGTTATAGATGAGAAAGCCTATTGGGTGACTAATTGCTACATAGGAATGGAATTAATAAAATTGGAAAATACATTATAGCATTTCTGATATGCAGTATTTGCCTGCATCTTCTGTGAACCTCCAGTAGACTGGGATCAGTTTCCTCTTACAGAACAGGAGAGCAATCGAAGTGGGGTCTGCAGTGCTTGTAAAATCTGCTGCCTCGCTGCAGCTGAAACCCCTGGAATGAAAAAGTGGGGGTGAGCTCTGCTTGTTGACCTGCACAGGCAAGTTTCCACATTTCCACACGTCTCAGGGAGGTGTTTTGCTCAGTATCAAACTCTTGTTTGCAAGGACTGCCTGCTTTACTGTGCCACTATGTGTGAAGTTCACTTACTTGAATTTTTTAAAAAATAATCTTTCAGGCAGGATATTATGTAAGTTTGATAGTTTGGTTTTTTTTTATTTAATTCAAATTTTAATTGGTCAAACTATACAGTTACTTGGAGGGTAGTTCACAGTTGGTCAGTAGGTCCTTAGATACTAGTAAAGCATGCTGGCTCTTTTGTAATGTAACTCTTTGGAATGGAAACCAAATTAATCCAGGCAAATGGATTATTATTTTTCAATTTACTCTTTTAACATAGAAAATATATAAAAAGAGATTCTGTGTATAACAGTATAACAGATGTATATACATTTATCTTCTTTTCTTTGGATTAAAAGGGACTCTCTTTAGAATCCCAACACAGTATGTTCCTGTTTTTCTATTAGGTCAAATAAAAGGTGCAGCACCTTTTCCATAGTTAGCAGAAATTACACAGATCATGTTTCGTAATAGGAAGTTGAGATAAAGCTTTAGAAAGCACTGCAGAGAAACCCTACTTGGGGAAACCAGATGACAGGATAGGTCCCTCCATTACCTAAGCAGGAAGATGGATAGAGGGAAAACTCAGCATAGCTCAAGGTCTGGACATTTTAAAGGATTGTGCAGATAATGTGTAACATGAAACTGTTTCACTTGTATTCCCAGAGAAAACCAGAGGTATTCAAAACTGCTAACACAATGAGTTTTGTTTAATTTAGTGGGGAAAAAAGAGTAAGAGCCCTTAAGACTGCTTTGAAGTTTTGCTCACACACAGTATAGCTTCATGATAGCCATCAGGCATAATTGGGACAAAAGGGACTTTGATCTTCTTGTCTTTCCAGAGCAGACCACCTTTTGAGGCAGGATCTCAGCTCTTCTAGTTTAACAGATATTCAGAGAAGGGATTAGCTTCAAATTTATTTCCAGATTATACTTTTTTATTTCAGACTTTGTGCATTGTAACTTAATTGTTAGTTTTCCAATTGAAGATTTAACTCTTTCCTACAATAAAATATATGGATTTCTGTTTGGTTGCACAACAATTTAACAAAGCCACTACTTTAGAGAAACGTAATATATGGCTCATGATGTAGCAGAATCTCTCCAGTATAGAAGAGCTGAAATAGCTGTTTGACACATTGCATGTCTACTCTTCAAGTAGCATATGCAAATCACAGCAAAATTTACATTCATATTCTCAGCATTCATGCTCAGGGTCATATCTGTCATGAACAATCTTTTATTACCTTTCATACCACAGAGTGAATTTCCCTTGTATGAGATGAATAAGGAATGTTTGCTTTCCTTGTTGCTGCAGTAAACTATTCAAGTAATGACCTGACAGTGTCTTACATACTCTACTACATTAAGGGTCCCCAAAATTCATGCCTGTGGAAACTCAGATACCAGCAGCCTTACAAGTAGTTTCTGGCTTTGTGCTGCTTCAACCACTGGAAGGACTCATTTTTCCATCCTTTCAGCATTTTAGGCTTCAAATTCAGAACTACAGACTCAAACACCTGTACCTACCCTGATTTGTTGATGGCTGGTATGTTAAAAAAGCCTTGTCTATGCACCTGGAATGGTCCAGCTATTTGTTCTGTACAGCTGTCAGGCTGGGACTATGTTGAGGTAACTGAGTTAATTCAGCATTTAACAATTCTAACTTGATGCCAAGAAGTTTCAGATATGTAGCTTGCTGTTTCTATTAAAGGGGCTTATTTTAGTTTATCTCCTTCTGAAAATCTCCCCTGGTACCACTTCTTGTAGCTGATCTTTGTTTCCTCCTCAGTGTGTTTGCTTCACCCTACTAGCTTCTTGAGTTTTAAATTGTGAGGGTTATCTGAGATTTATTTTCAAGTGCTGATACCTGTAAAGTATTGTGTACTTCTCCAGATAAAGTTCTTTGAAATGAAGTTTGATAGCTATATTATCATGGCTTGTTAGTGTGCTCAAATAGCAAATTGTTAATTACTTTTTAAGTAGTAATTTGTTGCAAAAGATGTGGTATGACACCATCTTTATCTTTTCAGCTATACAGTCAAAACACCTTTTCCATAGATCATGCAGAAACTATAGCATTAATTTCTGTCTCTGATGACTGTGAAGAAAGTGTCCAAGTATAACCATAAGCAATGTTCTTCTTATCTTTAATTTTTCTAGATTTTCTGAAACCATAAATCTTCAGGAATGGTTGTTCTTTTAGTCATTTAAATGAAGTGCTGAATGCTAAAAATACAAGTGTGGCTGATAACTATGTGGCTGCTGATCAAAGCAACTTGAGACTGTATGTCTTACAATGACTCAGGTGACTTTTTTGTTATAAAGTCCTCAGGACTTTCAAGACCCCAGTCTTAATCATGTAGATAATTATACTTTGAACACAGGTAAACTCATTCCACATTTTCCATTTTGTCATTTTTTTCAGGTGCACCTAGTGGCTCATGAAAAGATAAGCAAATGATTAGGCTTTGTGATCTTAGAGGTCCTTTCCAGCCTATATGTTTCTATATTTTCTATTTGTCTTCACTGTTACATTTTTCTTCTATTTCTCCTTTTGCTACAAAGGCTTCAGATGGAATGGAGATTCTCCTCCCTCCCCTATTTCCCCCAATCTTGTGTAACTGTGCTGCTTGTGTTCTTTTGCAAGTTTGGGGTTTTTTCTTAAGACAGAGATGTGCTTGCAAGTCAATATGTTAAAGAAAAAGTCCCTCTCTAGTTTTTCACCAGTTATAAAATGTTAATTGGCTACAGAAATGAATTTAAACACAATGAGCATGTCAGTCTTGGCTTTGTCCTGTGGGATTTTGGAGGGTGGACATGCTTTCTGCACTGTGTCTGTCAGATTATAATATGGGAAAATATATTGTCCTTATCAAAGATTAACTCGAAAGGAAACAAAATATTCACAGTAATCATTATGGTGCATCCTAATACATGGTAAGTACGCTTTGATGAAGCTGAGTATATTTATAGAGGCTTGGTAGAGGGCATTGTCCTCCTAAGGGAGAAGTTTCAAAGCCAGTTTTTTGCTTTCAAGAGCATCCTATTTAAAGGAGTTGATTTCTTACCAAATGAGCTGTAAGTTCATCTATTATTACAGTGACGTTGGTGAAACAGCTGAATGTTATTGTCAGGCCCCACCAGGTGGGTGCGGCACTGTCACATCTCAGAGTGAGCACAGATCCCCAGATGCCAAGCAAAATATCACATCCCACAGAGTGGGCGTGGGTAGGGTTCCTCAGAGTGGGGGTCACTCAGGGAGATTCAGACTGGATCCCCTTTCTAAACTCCCTCAAAGAGGAGCCTCGTTGTGGCTGGGCCCAATCCTTCTCCTCCTCTAATTAATCTCTTTTAACAACCCATTCAGCGACTTTAAATTTGGGAATTCTCTGCGTGGTACTCAGGAGTAAGGTTATTACCCAGGAGGTTTGTATAAAAACACAATGTTAGAAGTGAGAAAGATTATAAAGTATGTGAGATTACAGATAGCAGAATTATAAATGATGGTACTTTCAAAGCAATGGATTACAATTTAGCAAAACTTAAGGAAGCTGTCAAAAGAACAACTCACAAAACTTAACAAGGCAACCGGGAGTAGAAGTTAACAAAGTTAGAAACTATGTTACCCTCATGTGCTGCGATAAGGTTAAAAACAGAGAGAGAGAAAGAGGTAAAGATAAAGATGATAAAGAAGAGAGAGAGAAAATATCACCACCCTGGGATCCAGTGATGATGTAAGTAGGAAGTTTGGGTCCTTGGATGGTTGGTGCGCATCCAGCGTTTCGAGAGTGCCTCTTTTATGCCACCTGACCCCACCATTGCAGGGGGGGCTTTGGCATATCTTGCAAAGCCAGGTGTTCACTTGGACCCCTCCAGATGGGATGACACAGCAATAATCCTTATTTCTGTGCATGCACCCTCTCCAGTGGCTTTACCCAGGGCACACACAAGATGTCACTCTGCCTCCGCAGGGTGCAGTTTGCCTGACTGTCCCTTATCACACAAGGACAGTGTCCTGCCCATCAGGGTGGCCATCAAACAGAGCTCCCCTTGCAAGGACAGTTTTCAGCTTATTGGGATTGCCACTAAAGGAGGGTGAGAATTGGGCCCCGTTTATGAGCATGGTTACCCAAGTGAGGGTCTCTCCTTGAGAGAACAGAGTCCAGATGGCTACTGATTGAGGCCTCCACCCAAGCAGTGTCCACTTTGTCAGGCCGACTGATTTGAGACAAGTATTCTTTTCAGGATTCTACAGTTATGACTGCATTTTCAGATAACATTAGAGCTTTCTTGCTCAATAGATGGATGTGAAAAGTCAGTACATACCAGTTTTTAATGGGGGATCAGTCTGGAATAATTTTGCATTTTCTTCTCTGCCCACAGAACAACTGCTATGATTTCTGTGAACAAGGTATTCTTATCTTTTTTAGAATCGTAGAATCATAGAATGATATGTGTTGGAAGGGACCTGAAAGATCATCTAGTTTCAACCCCTCTGCCATGGGCAGGGACACCTTCTACTGGATTAGGTTGCTCAAGGCCCCATTTAACCTTGCCTTGAACACTTCCAGGGCTGAGACATCCACAACTTCCATGGGAAACTTGTTCAAGCATTTCATCACCCTCAGAGAAAAGAATTTCTTCCTAATGTCTAACCTAAATCTCCCCTCTTCAAGTTTCAAACTATTTTGCCTTGTCCTCTCACTTCACACTCGTGCAAAAAGCCCTATCCCAGCTTTCCTGGGTTATGCTGAGAAAGTGATAGTGCTTGTGACTTTCATTTCCTCAACAAAAGCTTCCTGCCTTTCCCAGCAGCTGGAGTTATTGATGTGAGCTGTAGGCTACATGTGAATGTTATTGCTGACTTGTGTGCTGTAATTTTTTACCACACCTAGTAAGCAAGGAGATAAGTCCAACATAGATTTATCACAGAATATATCAGATTTTAGGTGTCTGAATATTATGAGGAGACACTCTTCTTTCTTTACTGAGGCCAGGAGGAGCCTAAGGTAACAGTGTTCTCACCCTTTAACTTGGATCTGGGAATGTCATAAGCATATAGACAGTGATCTGTGAAGAGTGTTCAGGGATCTTTGTGCTTAGGACCTGTCTGTCATCCCAAACATACCTTGCTTAACTGTTGCTCAACATCCAAAGAGAAATTTAACCTAATTTCAGACTAATTAATTTCTTCTTGTTTGCTTCAGTGGCCAAAAGTAAATAGCTCTACCTCCTCTCCTTACACCTCATTTTCTAAGAAATTAATTTGTATCTAGCTTTCTCTAGTGAGGCTTCTGCCTCAATATGGCTTTTAATTCCTTTTGGGGACATTGTTGCACATTTATTTAACACCATAAGTCATTGTCACCATAAGTGACACTAATGAAACAATACAGTGCCACTGACAGAGGAAATAGTCCTTGCAGTTAGTGAACTGAGAGGGAGAGAAAAGGACATGTTATCCAACTTTTCTGTTCTTTGTGTTTCTGTATTACAAAAGATGATTGAACAACTTCCATTTGGAGAGAACTTATACCTAATGGTTTCTAAAACACTGAAGTGTTGGTGCATATTTAAAAAACAAATAAACCCCAAACCAACAACAAAAACCATCACACAAAATAACTACTTGAAATTTTTAAAAATGCAGGAGAAAATGGCTTCATGAAATATCAGATAATTGACAAGAATTATAGTCAGGTGGCTCCACTTCTGTAGCCTTAATGGATTTCTGGCAGAAATCATAAGTAATATTTAAGGGAAAAATCCTCTAAAGTATTTTTTTTTCAGTCTGTTTAAGCACAGACTGGTAATTCAAATTTCTATAAATAAAAAGCAGAACACAGTTTGGGAGCTAAAGATGACTGTAGGTAGAACTGGCATGTTGCCAATTACTGATGGTCCACTGTGTGCAATATTCGTAGTGAATTCATATCCCACACGGGTGTTTTATCAGCAATTCAATATGAGTTTATACCAAGTTTTAGATTTGTTCTTTTAAGAGAATTTTCTTGTAATGCTACAGGAATGGCATCACAGATATATCATTTATGATTCTTTAAAACCATAGTAATTAAAACCATAATTGATAATTTCAAGTATAAAAGCACAAGAGCCATTTCTGTTTTATGAAAGAGGAATTAATGGCAAAGAACATGGACTGAATGGAAGAAATCACAGAAACGTTCAAGTTCTGTTGAAGTCCTCTGAGCTGGCAGGGCAGTAAGTAAGAGACACTGTAGCACTGGTGGTGTGCTCCCTTATTTGATAGCCTAAAGAGCAGCAGGTGCTTCAACTTTGTTTTTTCAGACTGAAATTACAATTATGTAATGATGCTGAATGCTTTCAGCTATGAGGTCAGTTCAGTAGACTTGTGCATTGAGGTAGAATGTGGTAAAGCATTATTTAAAATATGAGTTGTTAACTCTGCAAACTTTGAAATCAAGTATTTGTTGCATTTCACAGAATCATAGAATATTCTGGGTTGGAAGGCACTTGAAAGATAATCTAATTCCAACCCTCCTGCCATGGGCAGGGACACCTTCTACTACACCAGGCTGCTGAAAGCCCTTTCCAATCTGGCCTTGAACATCTCCAGCTCTGAGGCAATCCTCAGCCTCCCTGGGCAACCTGTGCCAGTGTCTCACCACCCGCACACAAAAGAATATCTTCCTAATGTCTAACCTAAATCCAGCTTTTCAGCTTCAAACCATTCCTCTTGTCCCATCACTACATGCCCTTATAGTAAGTCCCTCTCCATCTTTCCCATAGGCCTCCTTCAGGTACTGGGAGGCTGCTATAAGGTCTTAGAATTCTTTTATTTTTTTCCAGGCTGAACAACCCCAACTCTCTCAGTCTGTATTCATAGGAGAGCTGTTCCAGCCCACTGATGATTTTTGTGGCCCTCCTCTGGACTCTCTTCAAGAGCTCTTCCTCCTTACATTGGGAGCAACAGAACGGGGCCCAGTACTCCAGGTGGGGGTCTCACAAGAGCAGAGTAGAGGGGGAAAATCACCTCCCTCAACCTCCTGGCCAAGCTTTTTTTGATGCAGCCCAGGATATATGGTTGGCTTTCTGGGCTGCAAGTGCTCATTGCTGGCTCATGTTGAGCTCATCAACCAACACCCTCACGTACTTCTTCTCAAGGCTGCTCTCAATCCATTCTCTGCCCAACCTGATACAAAATTTTGTATCAGGCTTCCAGAGTTTGAAAAATCGTGAGGAAATCACAAGTTATTTACTGGAGGAACAAAGTGTACTGAAAGACCATGCTGTACAAGTGCTAGCAATTTGTGATTTATATGCCTCCCCCACATACACATGCTGAGCTGGTCAATGTTCTGAGTTGCTGCTATTGTGAGATAAGCAGAGACTCTTTTAACATTACATCAGTATAATTAGGAAGGAAATTTAAATATTCCTAAAAGTTTTCTTATAGCACACAATATTGTTATTTTAAAATCTGATTGTTTTTTGCAACTACCATCTGGAAACAGCAATTTGGTGTAACTTAGCATCTGTGGATGTCTGGTGAACCTAGTTTCCACCTCCTTTTTCAAGGCTTCACAAAAAAAAAGTCATCAGTCTATTACAGTTCCCAGACAGAATACCGTTGACTTTTCAAGACTGTATATTTAGCTTCAGGTAAGTGTTTTTTGAAGTGGTAGAGTTACATTTGGGAATATAAAAAGGGTTTGTTGTTGGGGTTTTTTTTGTGACAGTTTTTTTCATGGCCGCCGTATGAAGCTGCTCAGAAGTGTGGAGTGCTCAAAGTAGTCCCAGCAGAGATGGATTATTGGAAAAATGCAAGTGAGGTGGGCAAAACTGCCTGATAGATTGCAAAACCATATGATAAATTATACTGATCACATGCATATGGCTCCCATATAAGTAATGTATATTTGTGCACAGAGATTTATTCTCCTCTCTGCCTTTTTTCTTAGTAAAATTCAGAGCAGTGAATCAGGAACGATACAATCTGATATAAAAGGATTTAGAACTGTTTAGGTGACTGGGTCAACAGCTGGCAAACATGGTTCACTGTGGAAAAATGTAAAATAATTAGTCTGGGAGCAAGAAACGAAAGGAAACAGTGTATGGTGCAATGGAACAATCATTCAGAACACTGACTAGAAAAGGATTTGAAGGTTATTGTGGAAAAATCACTGAAACTATGAGACTTGTGCACAGCTGCAGGAAAGTAAGTTACTAGGTTGAAACAGAGGGATAAAATAGAAAATAAGAGACGATACTGTTACAGGAGTGTTAGGTTCCATCTGGAATACTGTGTATAGTACTGCTCACTGTGCCACACAGGGAAGGTATTGTTTAGGAAAGAGTGCAAAAGCAGTAAAAAAAGATATTTTATGGTAAAGATTAGGAAGATGATACATATATCCTTTTTCCCATAGAACATTAAAAATTAAGAGTAATTTTAAAAATGGGGAAATAGAAATTAGCAACATAGAACTGCACAGAGAGTGATAAAGATCTGGAATAAATAATTTCAGAAAGTCCATTGGTATACAAAATTATACATAAATTCTGTAGACTTCATGAAGAGAAATAAAGGGAATGACAAACAGTGATAAATCTGTGATTGAGTTTTTTAATTTGAAGGCAGGAACCCCATGATGTTTTCCTTTCCCTCCCCTCTTAAAGGTTTGTGACTTGGATGACCATAGTTTTCAGAGTTATTACAGCTCGTAACTGGGAGGGTGGCACACAGTTTGCATCTGAGTTATGCTTCTGTGTCTGCTAAGGAATGTGTTTTTAAGGAATGTGTTTTTAAGGAATGTGTTTTTAAGGAGTCTTGAGGAGCACCCAAATTCTTCATGCTGTGCATTAGAAGTAACATCTTCACTCTGCCTGTGATTTTCTGTATTTCAGAGTACTACAACTGTAAATTAATGCTGCTAGTGCCATTTCAGGATAATATTTACACAGTATTCCATAGGTTTGGAAATTTGTTTCAGAGCATTTGCTGTTTTGTCAACCTTGGTTCTTCCATTGACATACTTGAGGGCAAGAAAGCCAAGCATATTAAAGAATTATTCGGTGTGGATGTAAGTGGTAAAATTCTAGTTAAGATGAGAGAATATGCTAAAGCAATTAAATTATTTTAAGTAATAAACCTCCTCTTTTTTTTAGGATTCAATACTTGGCAGGGTGAGATACTCAGATCTTTGTTTTGGTCCTTTTTTTTAATGTCTGTCTAACTGTTGCAGCAACAGTAAGACAGTACATGAATAATTTAAGGGGTAACTCCGTAGACTTCAGTTCTGTGGAGAAAACTGCTCCACAGATTTGAACTTAGCTGTCTGAGTCTTTAGATCTAAAACAAACGAAATGGGTCACTGGACTGATGTATGAAAAAGCAGCTCGTCAAATGGTGCAAATTGTTGACTCCTCCTGAGAACTTTTTCCATTTTGTTACCTGGCTTTGAAAATTCTCAACTTGTTTGGTCCCAGATACTCTTTTATAGTCGCACAGCTGCATCAGTGAGGACAGTCCTGCAAAAGTCTTTGTGCTCAGTGTGCTGGGGTAATTTGTCTCTCAGAACTTCTGCAGAAGCACAAAGCAGGGCCCAGCACTCAGGATTTGGTGTTTGGATTCAATTTTTTTAGGTAGATACTCATGAGATTGGAATGGACTACCTCCAAGGCAACCTCTCAAATTCCAAGGAAGTGGAGAGGTTTGGAAGGGGAGTTACAAAATCAAGAGTTTTGTAGACAGGAAAATGAAATCAGTATGAATGGCAGTCATGCTTCTCCTGTTACCTCTGGATGACAACTTAATGCAAGTTGGAAGTAAGGCTGTTGTTAGAGCAAGTCACTGAATGTTGTGTAGTGTCACACTTCTGTGAAAGGCAACTGACCCTTTCTGCTGAGCTCCCACTGACTCCCAGACCAGCACAGAGCCTGCTCTCCATGTACTGCTGACACGTAGCAGTATTTGTGAGCATGGTAAAAGTGATGGAGTGGTGTCATGGAGCTGCTTCACCTCCCAGCTCTGTACAAGTCCTGCCACGTGTCAGCAAAAATCTGACCAGCTGCTGCCCTGATTTCTGGGGTGTGACAATGCCTCTGCACTCACCTCAACTGGGGTGCAGTGACATAGGCACAGGCATGGATTTGCTTCCAAAAAGGCAGATTTATGTGGCTGCTGGCAGCAAACAGAAACGGAACCTGAAGGACTTAAAAAATTAAATGGCAGCCTTGCTATCTGCAGTATAAAGGCCTTACATACTTATTGCTTTAAGTTTTATTTCCCTTTCTGTTTCCGTCATCCAAGTCACTAATGAAAATATTGGCTAAAAGAGGGCTTAGGGCATTTATATGGTGACTCCTAAACTCCCAGTGTCCTCAGAGTCCTCAAAGAGAACACAAATATATTGCCTTTCTTTGACACAGATAGACTTCAACATGTCAAGAGCAAGGTTCTTTGTGAAGTTGTTACCTGTTTTGTAAGCATGTTTTCACTGCAGAAAAAGCAGATTTTGCCTTTCCCATAGGCTGAACAGTTTTCTTCACAGTGTTGTTCTTCTGCCACATCAGAAATCTGCTTTTAGTTACCTGACCAGGAAAGGTCAGCAGATTGGTTTGTCAGTGGGAAAAACTTGGTGCTGCATATTAAGACAGCCTTGGCAACAAGATCATATTTACAGTAGCTTCATATATACAAAGGTTTGATGTTAAGATTGATGACAAAGCTAATGTAAACCAAATTCCTATTAATTTTTTCCTCTTGTTGTTCAACCTAGCAACTTTTACAATATGAGTTTCTCATTAGAGTTAGAATCAACTCAAAGCGGTTCATTTAAAAAAATGTGACTTGGCAGAAGCAAAGTCAAGCCAGTGGTACCTTTTCAACTGTTCAGTATCTTTAATGGTATATAATGATGGGATGGCAAGTCAGGCATAGTTTTAGAGGGAACCACCTGCAACATGGCCTGTAGGAGTCTTCAGAAAAATACCAAACTGACTTTATCTGATTAAAAGCTAGAAACTTAAACAGAGCAAAATCAAGCAACTGGGGGAGACAAAACAAAGATATTTGTACACAGATCTCCTCTGCCTTCTGGGTCCTTGCAGGTGGGTCCTTGATTCTGGCAAGCTTGATGACCAGGAGGCAGCAAGCTCTGCCTCTTCCTTGCTTAGTCCTGAGGAAGGTCTATCCAAATGGCTGGATCCATGCTTTTTTGCACTGCTTTAACTACGCTTCAAAACATCATTGTCCAGCAAATATTTCCTACTTGAAGACTTGATCCCTTTTGTGAATGTGTTATGCTGTTAATGCCTTAGCAGTTGAATTAGAGCTGCTTCTGTAAATTAAGACACCCTGGTGTCTTCTGATACCCCAGAGTCTTTTGCAGAAGTTTGTAGTAAACTGATACTGTGTGAGAGATTCAAACTCCTTTACTCATCTGTGTTTACATACCTTTAGATACCCAACTGAGGACTTCTGGTTACTCTGGAGTCCGTGGGAAGAAAGAGTCTCCTGCTAAATGTCTCTTCCTTTTAGATACCTAAAATGTATTTTGTTATTAACACCCCTCTAAAGTAGTTCTTTAATTCATTAACAAATCCAAATCAATGATAAATTTTGAAGTGTTGATCTTGAATAGTTAAATGCATGAAAACCTGCTATTCAACCACATTGCTTTTGACCTACCTATGAAAGCAATGTCACTTCAGATTTTTTTCCAAGAGCTAGAGTAGGGTGGCATAGAGTCTAGTGGCAATCACTAGACTCAGGTCTGAAGAGGTTTGGATGTTACTTTAGAAAGGGTTTGGCAATCATAAAACTGCTCTAACTGGATCAGTGAGATCAATGAAGTGTGAGAAAATAGATCAGTTTTGAGTAAAACCGTGTATAGTTTAATTTGAAATATGCAGCTGCAGTTTGGCAGAATACAAAATATATAGAAGCAGAATGCTTTTGTTCAGCTTAAAGTTAAAACATTTTTTTCCAGCTATCATTTTACAGCTTAAGATAATGGATTTTGGCAGTGTGCAGAGCTATTAAGTAATGTTTATTAAAATGGATAAGAAAGGACTTAAGAGGTGGCCTGTAAAAGAGAATTTTTAAAGGACTGGCTAGTGGAATAAAGAAATAGCATTTTCTCCCAGAACTAGTTTTATGTCCCTGGATAGGTCATTAGTGAAAAAGATTCTGGTGATATCATCTTAATATTTAGTACAGTTTGTGAAGTGATATGGAAACTGTACTTATGTAGGTTTTTTTCACCTCTGCTGTGAGGCTGAAAAATTTAAGTGTGTTAAGCATCCTGGAGAGAGAAATAATCAATTATATTTAAGTTTGTTGTGGTCACAAAGCTAGCATATAGTCTGACATGAACTCAGCATTCCCAGGGTCTATTATCCATTGTGCAGTTCTTCACAATAGGCAATAGATGTGTGAAACTCCATGCCAAAAGTCATTAAAGTCACTAAAATGTGCATGGACTCAAGGAGATGTTGGCTAAGTGCCATGAGGTGATATAACCCAGGGTTATTAAATACATAGAAACCACATCCAGCTCAGGGTGTCCCTCAGCTCAAAAGAGATTGATGCTGACAGAGTATTTTTATTCCTTCCTAAGCATTTGCTTATGACCCATTCTTGAATTGATGCAGACACTGCTATTAGAATTTAAGTAAAACATCTGACTCATTTAGATGCTCTAACCTTGCAGCCACAGACCATAAAGAAGGATAAAGAATATTTGATGAGGTGGACCTGTAGTCTTACTCAGCATAGCCATTCCTCCATTCTTCTGAAACCATCTCTGGCCTAATTCAGGAAGATGTTTAAATGGTTTTTTGAATGTTTTTTTTCAAGATGGGCCTAGACATATGCAGTTCCGAGCTTCAGCTTAAGTCCTGCTGTATAGGTGTGCATTTCTTTGTTTTTCTATATAGAAGTGCTTTTGCTATCTGTGTATCTGCTAAAGGTCATAAAGCTGAAATGGCAAGTGAAGCCTATGGAGCACTACAGAGCCTTGGACAAAGGGCTGCTAACTTACTGCAGTTAGAAGCAGAGCATCTGTGTAACTGCTTTAATTATTTTTGTTTGTTTGTTTTTTGTTTTAAGTAATGGAATAAGCTTTATTGTCATACATATCCTCCCAAATGACTTCTGTTTTTCATGAGCACTAAAATCTTAAGACATGACATCCAGGCTAGCTGTGGAGTTGATGAAACCCTGTATGTCTCTTTGCAGCAAGGGGTATCCAGGCCCCCTTCTTGCAGATCTTCCCCAGATCAATCTTCATCTGCTCAAATGCAGGTGCTGGTAAGGAGGCTTAGAGTTTGACTGAGACTATGCCCTAGACACAGACCTAAGCAATGTCCTTTTCTCTTTCATTGTCATTCAAAAATGAACAAAGTGTTTCCTGTTTTTTCCCCTGAAATGTTTTTCAGGTTTTGTGGTTGCAGAATAAATAGGATCCTCCCTATTTCTGACAAATGTGGGACACCTGTGATGATCTGACATCAAGAAGCAGGAATCTTAGATGGGCAGAGAATGGGGTGGTGCAAGGAATATGACACAGATAGGTATAGTGTCCTCTTTTTACTTTTTTCTTACATTCACTTGCCTGGTAAATGTGGCAGACCACAGATTTAACAGAGCATCTCTGACAGTTGGTCTGAAGAGCGTAGTGTTTTATGATAGTTGCCTTCAGTTTCTCTGCAAACTGAGACTGTATCTACTGAAGATCTTAATGGAGGAACATTTCAGTTCCTATGTTAAATTTTAAAAAGCCAAATCTGTTATGCAGTGTGAGATTGAACAGCAGTTAGCTTTCCCTGCCTTTTTTTTTTTTTTTCTTTCCAATAAGAAGATGGTTGGGAAAACATGGAAAAGAGTGGAGCAGAGAAATAAAATTACTTGAAATGAGTTATACTGTAAAACCTTTGGCAAGTTCTTCTGTCTGTTCAAAATTAATTCCTGTCTTAGTAATAATCCACTTAACAAAGGCCAGAGCTGGATTAGAAGAACTGTTTGATGGTGTTGCTAATAACGTACTGATTGAATTGTCACATTTTAATATTGTAAAAAAGAAATAGCATTATTTATCTACACTGTAGATAAATGCATAATATCCCTGTTTTTAAAATTGAGTCAAATCTGCATTTTTATGGTGGGTCCAACTAGCCTGGTCTTTGTTTTTAACCTGTTCTGGGATCTTTTGCTGTCATCCTGTGGCAAATGGTGAATTCTCATTCTCTCTGAGAAGCTATTCTGGAGAATTTCAGCAGTGTCTTGAATTAGAAAATATGTGCATGATAAACATTATGTCTTCGTTGGTTGTGTGAGTGTCATGATCCGTGTGAGTTATTTCCAACATTAGTTTTTAACAAATCAGTGAAAGGTAAAATATTAGCTTAATGCATGTTGTATATAGGTGTCCAGCTACAGTTCCAGAAGGAATCTGGGTTTCGTGGACAATGTTAATCAAGTTTTACTTTAAAATCATTAAATTTAAGTGGTGGATGGTGAATCTTGTCCAGCAGAGCAGGGAAACACTAACTTGCATTATTTTTAGTTACAACTGTTAACATTTACCAATAGGCAGTCTGTCTGCCTTTGAGAAACCTAGGCATGCCTGAGGTCTTAGGATGTCTGAGAAATAATAATAATAATAATAATAATTAATAATAATAATAATGTAACGGTAATGAAAGCAATAGTAATAATAATAATAATTATAGTTTTATTAATACAAAACAGTGACAAATGTAGACTGATTTGACTCAGTCTGGGTTTTACATTATTTTGTCCTTGAGTTAAATGCTGTAGTCGAAACTATTTCACAAAAGAAGTTGGAGATAAAGATAATCTTAAAAACTTTGAAGAGGAGGTGAAGAAAGAACTGCATTGGATGGAGTTCTGGACCTCCCAAAGAAATGTAATGTTTGTGTTAATAGCACAGTCTGCTTCCAAGAATATGGCAGCTTTGATAAATGAAGCAACACTGATAACCACCAAAGTCTCGAAAAAGAAAATCAGCAGATGCCTGATGATCTGCTTAAATGGTACCACAACGTCTACAAAAGCCATTTACGGTGCAGCCAGGATGACTGAAAACAACTTTATCTGTGGTACAGAGGAATGTAGCAGAGAGAAATGGATGACCTACCAGGTACAGGTTTTTGCTAGATTCAGATGCTTCAGAGACGAAAATTGGAGTGCTGTGTTGTGACCCTGCAGTCCTGCTGAAGGTGCAGCAGTGATGGGCTTTGAAGGAGGATTGAGAAAACATACTTGAACTTTCATTATAGAAGGAAAGTTCAAAATTAGAGGATGGAATTTATAAACACCAGTGAAAAATGAAGGGTCATTACAACTCTGCTGTAATCAGGAGAGTTGTACAGGTTTTATACTCTGTAATAGCTCCAATTAAATATTTGTCACTGGTACCTTATTCACAGTGTTTCCTATTGAATGAATCTTGACTTTCAGGGTAACTGTTACTGAAAATCCTGAATGCAAGAGAGATCTTTCTTATTTTCCTAATGTAAATCTTGTATCCTGGACAATCATCTCCTTGATGCCCAGTTTAGAGGTAGTAAACATATCCTCTTCACAAATAAAGTGTGGTATACGGGTAATGAATGAAAACTTCTGTTACCTTTTGCTGGAACCCTTAACTTTGTCTCATCTTTTCTGGTTTTTGTGAGATTTTTGTTAGAAGCTGTCAACAACTGATTTTAAAAGTTTTGATCTACACAGCAGTCTGCTGGAACTTTTAGTCATTCTTAATTTTGAGTGCGATGCCTTTTGCAGTCTATTGACAACTTCAAATGTTACACCAATCTTTGGTTAAATTATGCATACTCATTCCAAAGTAAATGTTGATTTGAATAAGTGGGTTGAGATGTCTAGATTTCTGAATTCTTGTTTAAAATATTTTTAATTGAAAAGGTTGCAGTTTTAGAAAAGAATGTTGATGAGAATGTTGAATTAGTAAATGGAAATACCAGAATTTACATAAAATTTTCATTGTGGTTTCTGGTTTTCTGAACAAGTAGAACAACAGAACTTTCTTAGAACTGTCTCTCTTCATCCAGTGTTTCCATGTGTAATCTCTGTGTCCAATGAAAATGCTATAAAAAAATTCTTAATAGGTAGAAAGTTTAAAAAAATAAGCAAGACTAGAAAAAAAAAGTATGTCTGGTCATTGGAAAATACAGTGTGTTACTTATAGTGGTGACTCCTACAGAAAACAAATCATTTGTTTAGAAATGAAGTCAGCAGCTTTATGGAGAAATAAATATAATTTTACAACTTAATTACAGTATAAACATTTCTTGTGGTTGCAATGACTTTGTTTTTATTGTTGTATTAATCTTACAGGACATATGGATGTTTGTTTTGGGTCCCTCTGGGACCTGCTAAATCCATTGAACGTAAGTCTGACCTCTCTTCTAAAGAGCATAACTTTCTAGCCATTTTTCATCTATGTGACTAAAACTTTAATAAACAAAAGTTTATTAACAAAAAGAAAGAAAAGAAAAAAAGAAGAAAAAGAAAGAAAACCTTTCAAGAGATTCTGCTTTCTTTATTTTAAATGTTGATAGTCTCTTGATTAATTTACCACTGTGGAAGTTTTATCTAATAGTGTTAGTTCACTGTATTTAAAAGTGAAGAATTTCACACTTCCCAGATGCTGTTGAAGGCTTTGGGAGGTTTGGTGGTTGTAGCCTTTTTCTATGGCAACCTAATCAGTTCACTCCCCATCTCTTACAGCACCTTCTTAAGTACCAGTCTCTTTGGGAACTGAGAAAACAATTCCATGTAACATACATAATAATGGGTTTTTAAATCTGATAGACTTTCTGTAGATTGAGGAGTGCAGTTATCACAGGTTTGGCTAAGTATTTAGTATTTATTTAATTTTTAATTTGGTTGCTTATGCAGAAGAACCTGGAGCATAGCTGACATTTTTAATTTTGGGGGGTTTGCCAATATCTTGTTTCTTTTGGCCATTTGTGTGTTTATTTAACTTGGAAAATTTTGTTTAAGCTTTTCTTCAACCCTTTTTAGATAACATTGAACCCCCCCCCCTCCCCTAGGAAAGTTCCAAGCTTCTGGGGAAGCAGTAATGTGATTAACTCTGTAATGTTCACACTGTTACAGAAGGGAATTCTGACTCTTTCTGAACAATTCTCTTAAGAACAAAAGATGATTTTGAGTACTGCCTACTACTTTGTTTTAAAGTTATTTTCTTTTTTCCTTTTTCCTCCTCCCTCTTCCCCCCAGAATATTTATAGCAGGCATTTCTGTTGCTGCCTGCCCTCTTCTGTTTTGATGTGTTTGGTTTTGTGTTTTTTCCCTTAATTAAAAAAACAAACCACAAAGTGTAAAATTCCTAATTGCTCTACCAGTAATTTTTTTTTAAGAAGCTTTACTCTGTAAAGCCATCATATGTACACTGGTACGATGTACAGTGACTTGTGATACTGTTAAATACATGCATGGATTAAAATAAGGGCTTTAAGGCATCACTGTGTAGATCTTGTGACCAAGGAGATCTGTTTTTCCATGGGAAGTAAATCCCAGGCCCCTGTTTCACTTAAGCACCAGCCAGTAGAACTCTCTTCCAAGGTTCACCGCATTTTTGAACTGAGTTTTCTTCATGTCAAAGCCTTTGGAGATGCTGAAACTTGGATAAATTTGTAGCAACTACAAGTTTATTTTAAAGTAGTTTGCAGGGTGACTAAATAGAAGCACTCATTTGCAGAAACTGATGACTGCTGGCATATATGATGCTTGCATTTTTTTTCAGGTTCTAATAGCATGAGCATTCTTAAGCTTTATGTAAGCATCCTGTTTGGTTTGGTTTGAGTTGCCCTCATTCTTCTATACAGAAACACAGTTCTTAGTCCCAGAAAATGACATGGCAAGAGATTTCTGCTTTTGGGTGTTCTTGTCCTTGGTAGAGAAGGAGTTGTAAGTACATAGGTTCTGCCACTGCATGGTTGGTTTTAACCAGTGCTGTGTTAGTCGGGTTGGCAGCTGCAACACAGGGTGAATTTCTTGTAATGCAATCCCAGTGTTGTGATTAACATTCCCTGGCAGGACAAGTGCAACGTACCTCGGTTAAAAATTAACAGCATTTGCATTTTAACGTGTCATTATATTTAGCATGTGGTGTGTTTCAATGAGGGACACAGAACTCCAAGGCTGTTCCACATCTACTTTTATGGAAGGCACCATGCATTCAGCCACTGTATAAAACATTTTGAATGTGCAACCATTAACAATAGTGCTTAAACAAGATTGGTAGTCTAAAATGTGTTTTAAAAACATGCAAGCAGCAGTACTTTCTGGTGACAGGGAGGCAGTTTCTTTCAGTGTTTCCCTCGAAGCACACACGTTGTCTGTAACATACCATGCAGGTGTAATGCCTTTTCAGGCATGCTTTTGGCTTGTTGTTGCAAATGTAGGGTGTACAGACCTGTACTGGAGGTGTAGTTAACCACTGACAGAGGCACTTTGAAACCACTGACAGAGGCACTTTGAAGTTCTTTTAAAAAACAAAGGAATTGTGGCATTTTAGAGGCAACTAGTTAAGGTCCATGTATCAATTACACATTTGCATGTAACATCTTTCCAAAATATCTAGCTCTGCTTACCTTTAAAGATAAATCTACTCCTATCTTCACATCTTAACTGCACTTTAATGTGCAGTGATTGCAAAAGATCAGTGGGTATAACGCATTTTTCTCTTAAATCCACTGACTGTCAAATACAAATAGGTGTGTGATAAGCTTTCTGTATGAACATGTTTCCAGGGCACGTTGCCTTTGAGGTGTCTCTGTGGTCCCCCTGCCACTCTGCATGCATTTAGTACTTCTGCACCAGGCTGCTGTAGCAGTTTGTCAGCCTTGGTGGGGGAATGTGTAAGTAGGGCGGTGTGATAAGTTGCAAGTTGAGGTGCAAATGTATGGTTTGTTAAATGAACTGGTTCTCTGGCTTGTGAGGGCCCAGGCACCTTACCTGCCTTCATTATATTCTATTAGGGGAAATGTGTTAGTTTCCAACTTCTTTTTATGCTTATGTTTTAAAATGAGCCCTTCTAAGGTTGAAGTTTTTAACTGAATAATGAAATTTTTAAAAAACCAAACTTATAAACTGAGACTGTTTTCTCTATTATCCGTATGCATGGGTTAATTCTTCATTTAATATGGGTTCTAGTAACAGTGGAAGATCTGCTTTGTGTCTTCCAGTTTAGTCTGAACTCGGTGAAATACTAAAAGTGGAAGAGAAAAATAGAAACCAAGAATGTCAGGGGGTTTGGATTCAAATAAACTGTTCAGCTGCTACTTCAAACGTTACTGTCACTAATTGGTAGCAGCACAGCAGAATTGTCTGAGCAGCTATTTGAAAGGAAGAAGGGGAGTGGCACCTGTTACTGCACAGAAAGGTCTTAATTTAATTTTGGAGTATTTATATTCAGCATTTTTTAGAGTATCCAGACATAAAGCTATTGCATTCTCATTCTCTGTTAGTCCTTCTTTTAGCAGTCTGTTCTGTTTCAGAAGTAGTTCCTGAAAAGGTCTCTTGTCCATTTCATATTTAGGGATTTCATGGCAATTAAAATTTTTAGAAATGTAGTTGTTTATTTAGTTTCACGTTGCTACAATCATTCAAATACTTAGAACTTCTTTCCGAACAGAAACCAGTGCTATTTTTTCTCTTCTTTCCTTGCTTACTCTATGTCCAGGCTTGCTGCTTGATCTGCAAGGTCAAAAACCAGAATATTAAGTAAGTAATATTAATCACTTCACTTCTTAAGAACATTTTGCTTCTAACCTTATGTCTTTATGTTGGTTTTGGTAACTGGTGCATTTAATTGAGATTTTGCACAGTATGTCTCAGCTCCTTTATAGTGAAGCACAAGCTACTTTTGCACATACTTACACAAGATTTCTTAACGTAGGCTCAAGATTGTAATATTTAAATCACATATTTATGTCAAATGGATTTCTTGTCAAAACATTTTTTCATCTATCAATTACTGTATCGTATGAAACTTTCAAACAATAAGCTCCAAGCATTATCCTTTTTGCATTCAGCATGCATGCTGGGTATGTTAACACGTGCAGCAGGGTTTGAGGTTAAGTTACATTTTCTGTTATTTTGATCATTTCAAATTGGATCGAGTTGAAATTGAGATACAATAATGACACAAGTTATAGGCAGAGTTTTCATCAGTCTTCCAGAAATTTGATACAGAGTTGCTAAATCCATCTGTAAATCTAGTGTGAATTAATGGATCCAAACCTAAGGCTCCCAGAAAGCCTACTGGCACCAACTGGAGTTTAATTACATCCCACACATTGGTTTAGTTATCCTTGTAGCAGGTAAAATGAGTGGTGTGAGTTAACTCTTCCAGAACAGGGAGGGAAAAAAGAGCAGGTCCTCTTTGCAGAGAAGGAGAAAAATAAAGTATTGTAGCTTCTTTTTTCTTTCTTTCTTTTTTTTCTTTTTTTCTTTTTTTTTTTTCCAGAAAGGGAAAGGGAAAGTGGAAGAAGGTGTATAGAGGACAGAGGAAAGAAAGGTAATGAAAGGAAACAAAGAGGCAAAATAAGTAGATTATATTGAAAGGAGTAGAATGAAGAAAGGAAAATTCTGTTAGGAATAATTACCTGGAAAATACAGACTATTTTATACACAGAAAGTATTAAGGTGGAAAACATAAGAAGAAGCAGGCACATCAAAACACCAAGTTCTGTGCAAAGGGAGAGAAAGTAAAATGAACAAAAATGGAAAACATAATTATGAGTGTATATGCTTATTGTAAGTCATTTCTGTACTTATCATCTGCAAATATTTGAGTCTCTCCACAAGTGTTTTCATGTTAAATGGGTGAAGAATTTGGTTAGCAGCATTACCAAAATAGGATCACAGTGATCAGCAGTGTTATGAAAATCACAGGCAAGGGTTATCAAGGTTTTAGTTCTGTAGCCCTTCATTTTTATGCAATGTATTTTTTTTCAAAGTTCAAAGATACACTAAATGTAAGGTTTTACTTCTATTAGTGTCCTAAATTAAGAGACTGTTAAACAGGTTCATTATATAACTCTGAAAATTCCTTGTTAGAAGTTAATTTGTCCTTAGTCATTTTTCAGTGCTGGAAGCCAAGAAAGAAACCGTAGTGCTGGGTAATGCTTACAGATGCCAGTGGCTGGGCAGCTGCTGATCTCTTGCCATACTGACTGCAGAGAAATAACACTTGCATCCTTCTAGAGCCTTTTAAGTGTAATTTACTCCTAATTTACCATCATATCTATCTTTAGATAGATCTATCTATCATATCTTTACCACGGACATTCTCAAATTGGTGTTGGAAGCTTGACATAAAAACACAAAGGCAAATAAATTCCAAGGTAAAGCTGAAACTTCATTTTCAATTCCCTTGGTTGTTGGGGGGTGCTGTGGAGCATGTGGGAACACCCACTGTTTGAAGCCTTGGCTGTACCCACACACAATAGAACAACTTAAGGATGGAATTTCAGCCCAAGCCTTAATGTTAGTGTAGTTTAGCATTTGTGGTTTGTTTTCTTCTTATATGGCACTGTTAAAGATAAAAATGAGCCCAAGTGAATCTCAGAGTCACTTTAAGTTATGCTTGCAAGAATCTTGTGCAAACAATTGTAATAGATTCTTCTCACCCACTGCTTTTCAGTAAATTTGAATTTTTGTACCCTGCTTACTGTGAGTTTGCACTGTTGGAAACTGCTGAGGTGTCAGATTACAGATAGCTTAAATATCTGAAGTCCAGCCTTAATTGTTTCCTACAGTATACTTGTCCTTATTTGAAATTCCTTTTGTGGAATAGAAATTAAGAGGAATATTCTGCTTTTTTGCCCTGTTCGTGCATTTTTATGAGCAAAATGAGCTTTGACGGTGTTATTAGAAATGTCAGGAATGTCAAATTGGTTTTAGGTGAAAGACTCCTTGGATGACTCAGGAAAAAAGTACTTGGAAATTAGTCAGGATTTAATTTAAGTGGGAAGGGTACTGAGATGTTGAGAGAGAGCTTGGTCATGCATATATACTTTTGACTGATACTTTAAAAGAAGATCAATCTTAAAATTAAGTTACTGAATCAGTGTTTTCTTCAAAACATAATTTTTATTCATTCTTTGGTTAGGTATTTGGAATAGTGATTAGAATGATTATTCAGTCATTTATCCCTTCTCAGAGCGAGTAAAAGTTACATTTCTGGTTTTTTTAACTCCACAGTTTTCTACTTCTTCCCATGTGGAAATACCCCACATGAGGAAAAGGACTTGGGAATGTTGGTTGATGAGAAGCTCAGCATGAACCAGTAATGTGCACTTGCAGCCCAGAAAGCCAACCATATCCTGGGCTACACCAAAAGAAATGTGGCCAGCAGGCTGAGGGAGGTGATTCTACCCCTCTGCTCCACTCTCATGAGACTCCAGGTCTGGAGCCTCCAGCGTAAGAAAAATACAGAGCTGCTGGAGGAAGTCCAGAAGAGGGCCATGAAAACAGTCAGAGGTCTGGAACACCTCTGCTGTGGAGACAAGATGAAAGAGTTGGGGTTGTTCAGCTTGGAGAAGAGGAGGCTCTGGGTAGATCTTACAGCAGCCTTCCTGTTCCTGAAGGACTTTTAATAAAGCATATGGTGATAAGACAAGGGGGAATAGTTTTAAGCAGGAAGAGGGTAGATTTAGGTTAGACATTAGGGAGAAATTCCTTAGTGTGAGGTCAGTGAGACCCTGGCAGAGGTTGGTGTCAGCAGTTCTAGGCAGTGGCTGGGCAGTGACAGATGCTCTCTGCTATTCCCCACAACCCTCCCGGGGGGGAGAAGTTTATAAGGAACCGAGACTTTAAGGTTGAAAAAACCTTGAGTTAGGTAGAAGGCTGTCTTGGTAAATGATGTCCCTCTCTGATGAGGAAAGGAGAAGCAGCAGGAGCAGAAGCAGTAGCAACAGCAGGAGGGCCTGAACCCAGCTAGCACAGCAGCCAGAGAGGCCCCCAGAGGGCTCTGTTGGCCAAGTTGGATGGGGCTTTGAGTAACCTGGTGTAGTGGGAGGTGTTGGAACTAGATGATCTTTAAGGTCTCTTCTAACCCAAACCATTATATGTACTGCCATCCTTTACCAGGTGTCCTCAGTAGGTTTGGCATCCCTGCTTGCTGAAAAGATGGAGAGATACGTGTTGGTGAAGGGAACAACAGTGAAGTAGGGGTATACAGCTATAAGTTAATAGTACTTAAGATGCTATTGCAGACTTGTCTGTATTTTACAACTAGGCACATGGCATATCACCTCCTTCAGGATGGTCATGTCCCCTTATCTGAGATAATAGATCTTCTTTTGCGCAGGGTATATACATTCTGTTATTCTGAGTAAGGGAATATCCTAAAACATAGTTTCAGGAATAACTGCACCACTGGCAATAGTAGCAGCAAACAGTTTGCTGGAAAGAAGTGATACAGTTTAAGCAAACAGTTTGGTAATTATGCTCCAGAACATGCTTCTGGAAATACTAACTTGATTTGGAGAATAGTCATAGTGAAGTGTTATTAATATCACTTTAATATAATTTTAATATCACTTTAAATATGTTTATTTACATTATGAGAGGGCCTTTGTGTGGAGAAACAAGAAAGAACTGAGGCAGTATGAAGGTTGTAGTTCATAGTGTGGCTAATGAAAGTGTCATGACCAGAACATGAGGAAGATGTCTGTGAAAGATTAATTAAATGCTAGTGGTAAGTTTAAGGAAGAAATTCAGAAGAGTAAGAATAAGGTAGTCAGTACTGATCTTTAAGGGGCAAACATCCAGCAACATTCAATTTAATTAAAATTGCAGAAATAATTGTATTGAATTTTTATGTCACATTATAAACTATATGGCTTTAACTCCTGACGAGTCAAAACTTCAGCAATGTCTTTGCAACTTGATTGTGAATGTCTGATCTCTGATGCAGAAGGTGGTAGGTTCTAGTCCTTAACTGATATTAAATCACTTGGGAAAATATTATTGTTGGTTTTGGAAAACAGTTTGAGAAAAATAGTAGCTAAAAAGCCTTACATCAGGATGATGTGCTATTTGAGTGTGTGGGCACTGATGCAACCTGTCTTTGCTCTGGACGATAAAAATCTCTGTATTCCTTACATACCTTGTCTTTTGGCTGGAGTGTGTGACACCCCTGCTGCAACCTCTCCTCTGAGCTTCCACCCTCTGGTACATTGACCAGATTTTTACAACAAAACTGCAAATATGTTTTGTGGGAAGGGAGGTCAACGTTTTTTGAGGTGCTCCATTCCTCCTTGCTTCTGAACCGTCTTCCAGACAACTAAAGAAGTCCCTGTAATTGCCCTTCAGAACTGCTCTTCTTGCCACTTGTCATCATGCAGATGCCAGGTCAGCTTTGTAGCTGGTATAAATTGTTTTGCTGCCATTGGAGTGCCATGAGTTTTCAGTCTGAGTGCCACACACAGTTCAGACGTAATAAGCAGTCTACATGTGAGCAACTGAGCTGTAGCTTGTGCTGGGGTCCAGAGTGCTTTGAGCAGAAGCTGAGCTTCTGATGTAGTGACAGAACATCAGGAATTTTGCAAAACTTCTGGAAACAAAGTAGTGGATGACGCAAGTGATGGAGTTTGTTCTGTACGGTCTGCTTGTCTCCTATCTCATTTGGAGCTGACTTCTGTAGGAAATTATCCATGTTCCCAAAGTCACTTTGCAAATCAAATGCAAAGTGAGTTTTTTTTTTGAGAGACTGGAATACCAGTCTCTGAAGAAAAAAAAAAAAAGGGGGGGGGGCGGTCAGGGGGAGGGGCTTGATGAATCTGTACTCACACGCTATTGTAATTGTGATGAGAATGTGTTCTCTATCAAACACAAGGCACTCCTCAGTAAAAAGCTTTAGAAAGAATTCAGGCAAATACTGCAAGGCTTAAAGTTGAAAATCTCATTGGTTTGAAGATAATATAAGATTAGCTCTTTACGTCTCATCTGAACTTTTTTATTTTGTGTTTCTGCAGGAAAATTGCTTTGCATTCCATAATTTTAGTTAAAGGACAACCATGAAGTAATATTACTTTTTTCTTTCTTTTTTTTTTTTAATATTTGCTGTTGGGCAAACATTGCCTGTGTTACTATGAGAAAGAGATGATTTTAATAAGAATGCTGCATGTTAATACTCATCAACTATGAACTATTCAGTTGCTACCTGCAATGTTTGTTGACTCTTGTTAACCAAGCAATTACAGTCATTTGTCCCTGTTGTCCTGTCTCCAGCCACCTTGTGCCCTGTATGCCACGACTATATCTTTGCATATCAGATTTTTTTTTTTTTTTTTTTTTTTTTTGTTCTAAATTATTCATATTTGGGTTTTTCTCTTGTTGTTGATGTTAAGTGGTTCCAAGAGTTCCATTCCCTTCTTGCATGCCCACTGCTGGGATGTGTGAACACCAAAACACACGCACCCCACCATCTTCCTTGCTGTTTAAAAATACCTGCAACTGTTTCCCACACAGCTGGTTGCCTGATACCTTGTGCGTTGCTATAACCAGTGCAGACTTCAGCCAAATACCTGAGCTGTTCCCACTGGTCTCTCCCTTCCTCCATTCACATACTATCTGCCTGTCTGTGTCTCACAATTCACTCCATGACCACACTGAGCTCATCACAACCCCTTTTTTAACATCAACTGGTGAAACCTTCACAGCATCTCCAGCTGGTCTGGATCTAACCAGGAGCCTCTGCCACTGGCCTGTCTCAGGAGTAACCAAGTTAGCAAAAGGCAGCATACACCAGAACTATAGTGGGCAGCTTAAATACCCTGCAGTTCATAGGAATAATCCAGAAACTGAAAACTGTATAAACAAATTATGATCAGTTCCTGGAAGGTGTGATGCAGCACCTTGGTTGGCCATGCCCTTGACTGTGCTCACTCATCTGCATCACACCCAGAGTAGTGCCATGGGCACTGACCCAGCTGCAGAACCATCCTGCTCTTTACTGACTTGTATCAAGTACGTTCAAGCCAGAATCTTGGTATTTAGCCTTGGATTTTCTTGCTTTTCCTTCACATTCTCACACCTTTCAACAGTGATGATGCTGGTGGTAAAATCGTTCCATGATTGATGTTCAAATACAAACAGTATTCTGAATTTTGGAGTGTCTTATTTTCCTGTAGTCACTCACTGTCTCTGAAATCCTGAAGTGTGAACATCTGTTTCACTGAGTCTGTGTCCTCTCTTGCTGCCTGATGTTACTGTGTTATTGCTTATCACAGGGTTGTCAATTTGTATTATTTTGATCTAAGGGGGTAGAGGGAAGACAGGGGATGTGGAAGTCTTATGATCCTTTGGCTACCTGAATCTTTGGGTTTGGTGTTATACTCTCCAACTCTATTGTTGGTGTTGTCATTGCTTTTGCCTGGTTTTCTAACTTCTCTAGAAGATGGGCCCATATTTGAACTAAATCATTGTTCTCCCATCTTAGGATTTGCTCCACAACTTTATAATTAACTTCAGGAGTGGTTCATTTGCATGAGTGCAGAGCAAATCTCAGCCATTGCTGAGCCTGTTATTAACCTGACAAAATACTATTTGCTGTTTGGTCAATTTAGGTTTTGTTGAGTTAGTAAGTTAAATTTGGCTCAGCAAGTGTCCAACAAGTAGCAGAGCTGGCAAACGAAGAGGTGTAGGACCATATGGCCAAGAGCAGGAGAGTGGGAAGGAAGGGCAGCCTTTGGTGACAGCAAGCCATTAATTTGGCTCAGCTGTGTTTTTAAGGCATGCTCTCCATGAAGAGAAAAAAAAATTAATACCATTATAAGCATGTCATTCATTAAGATCATGGCATTAATGCTTTAATTCCTGGTAGTCTCTTGTTGTGGCTACCTTCAAGATATTGAGGTTAATCAAGATTGGGTATTGGATTCTTCTTAATTACAGAGTTAGTCTGCAAATGTAACCATATTTCTGCACGGATTTTTTTTTTTTTCTGTTTCAGAAGGAAGATATCATTTATGTGGAAAATGATGAAAATCTTTCCCTTCGGAAGGATCGTTTCATGCATTTTGCAACACTGGAATATGAAGGAGAGTATTACATGACACCAAGAGACTTCTTGTTCTCAGTTGTGTTTGATCAAGTTGAACGTAAGTTATTTTCTTATTATTGTATTTATGTAGGAAAAAAAACTTGCAGGTCCCCTTAAAGATGTAATTTGCAAGTCACTGGGATAAGATCCTTTAGCTGACATAAATCAGCAGAAGCTAATTTATAAATGTTGTGTATATGGATTTTCACAGGCACCACCACCCTTTGCACCAGTGAAGTGAGGCTGATGATTTAGAAATCTGGTGACTTGATGATGACAGCACATCTCTGCATAATTTGCATGTCTGATCAGTATAGAGTTACTATAGTATATACTATATACTATATAGTATAGCATATACTCAATGCCACAGAATGCAATAGGATTGTAATATAATCTCATATCATTCATGCCTCCATTATCTGTCTATCCACTTCACCAATAAGTACTCTGTGAAGTGTTTTCATAGCAAAGACAGTCATGGGAGTGGCTTGAATAAGTGCAATGAAGCATTAAGCTCACCACTAAGCTTCGGTTTTCAAATCCCTGGTTTATACAAAACCTGGTTTGAAGAAATCAAAATTCTATGCATGTTTTTTAAAATGTACTTTCCAGGGAAAAGATAGCACCAGCACACAAATAAAAAGTGTATTCTCCTTTCCTGCTCATCTTCTGGCCTCATTAGTTCTGACCCATTACTTAAGCTTCTTTTTTCTGTCTCATCTTCTGTGATATCCATGTTACACTATTTTTTGGGGGTAATGCATTTTTTTTCTCTAAAAATGTGGTTTTTACTTCTTTGCCAATAATTTTTTTGCTTTAGAAATGTTAAGTTTTCCAAGTCTCTGTGAGGATTGTCACTCAGAAGGAAATACTTGGTTAGTATATCTGCTGAGGGAAAGAAGGCAACTTAGAATTTTAATCATAGTTTGCTGCAGTCTGCACATACTGACTAGGGGAGCATGTTGTCTGTCAAAAGCTGTTCACAGTCTGGGGTGCTCTGCCCAGCTAGCAGCAAATGTTGGAGTGACCTGGGAGTTGATCAGAAAACACAGAAGGGAATTTAGGGTATTGTGGAGGAACAAGGAGACCTGAACACACTGTGATTTGAGCCTGTGGGAAACCTGGATCAGAACTGAGTTTACTGAGCTGCAGGCACTCAAAGAATAGGACACAGAATTTGTAATAAAAGTTTTCTGTGTCTGCCAAAAATATATAGGTGATAGGGCACACGCTTTCACTGCTGACACACAACTTCTAATATTGTACAAAGCTGAATATAAATCCTTAGAAGGACTTTATGACCTTCAGAGTCATGGTGACTCTCAAAATGGTGGTTTTTAAATACATGGTTAACAGAAAGAGTTGTTTCCACTTCAAGACTTAGGTCATTAAGATAAAAACTTTGAAGGGATTTTCATTTGAATTTTCCAGCCTGAAACACTGAAAGACAGTGAATACTGAAATTTTGAAGGTGTGGGTTTCAGTTGTCTGTGAAAGCAAGGTTAGAGAAATAAGTGTTTTTAAGTCTTAGCAGTTCATACAAATTAATTGGTTACTCCATCTATAATAGTACACACAGATTTTTAATGAAGTGGTATGTGAGTAAGATTTATTTGTAATGCAGCCAGGTTAATTTCATTTACTTTGCTAATATGAGTAGGAAACAGCCTTAAACAGAACAGAAAAACTCGTGACAAGAAAAAAACATGAACAAAAATAATCTTAGCACTAATGCATATTTAGCATTTCAGACTGCAGTCAGGCTTACAACAATATCATCACAGGCAATTCATAGAAAAATGTTAATACATGAACCTAGTACTCCAAAACATTCTCTTAACTGTCACTGTTGTGGGTTTCCTGGCTAGTAGCATAAACATGATGGTAAGCAATTCTCTCCAAACCATACTGCTTGGGACTTCAGGTTTTCTTATAACTGCAAACAGACATAGCATTTGTTGTCAGAGAAATATGGTGTATTAATTAAGTATTAAAGGGGTATTTTAAGTATTTTAAACCCAGCTCCTTGTACACTGCATTTTGAAGAGTTTCCCATGAGGAAAATAAATGGACCTATTGCAAGCATCTTTCCAAGTTTATTCAGAGTAGATGAAGAAGGTGAACTTCTTAGCAAAGCATCAATTATTTTTTTGAAAGTTTCCACTTCTATTATAAAATTCATTCCCTTTCACCATGAAGAGTGATTTTAGAAAAGAGGACAGGCACACCACCACTAATCCCAGGAAGTTCTTCACTTAATGGCATACAGAAATGCAATTTAAGATGTGATACTGCATATAAATAGTGAGTCTTACAATGCTGGACTTAAAGCTGTAATGATTTGGTTATTCTCTATTATTGATTAATCACTTAAAGAAACCAATCCTCAGAAAAATTTGACACACCCATGCAATAACCATTCATCTTCATAAATTCTTGCTTAGAAATGAATGGAGCTGGAGAACTGGTTGCTGTTCATAATATGGAAGGCTCAGCTCTCTCTGTAGGCTGTTCTGAATTTGTTTCTGCTCCTTTTTACCTGTAATAGGCAGGAACATGTGACCAGTCTCAAAACCAATTTTAACTGTATACACCAAGAAGTCTTGCTGAGGTTGATGTCAACATACTGTGATCCTGATCAAAGATAAACACTCCCAAGGGGGCAAAAAGCAGGCAGAAAAGGTGAGGGGGAGGCAGTTATAGGTCAGGAATAGGGTTCCTTTTCCTACAGCCTTGAGGTTTTTCCTCACTGGTGATTGTCATTGGAGAATTACTGTTGGTTTTTAAGTATAATTAAATTTAGGAGAAAGTTTATGTGGTGTTCTGTAAACCAGTTGGGTTGTTGGTGCTAGATTGAAAGTGCTGACATTAGAAAATGCCAAAATATTTTATCTATGTCCAGATTGTCAGATGAATTCCTGTACACAGTTGGTTGGAATTTATTACTGAAGCAAAAATCTTAGGTGTGCCCTTTGACAAGGTTGCAAAACATGCAATAAATTTTTATTTATTACAGAACACTTTCCCAGATAAGAAAACAGATGAACTGTAGTGCAAATATATCAACTGTCATCCAGCCCAAGTGATCTTGAACCCCACTTGATAGACCATAGTTCACTAGTTCTGCTCATTTGTTTCCTGGTGCATGGGTTTCTCTATTACTCATTTTCTTTAAGGTAGGCCAAAAATTGTGAAATCTTGGCATTCTTATTGATAAATCACCTGCAAAGTTATTTACTGTCAAAGTGATAATGAAGAAAAATATTTACAGTCTTGCCATCTAAGGAGAACGAGTTGATAACAAATGCAGTTTCCTGACAGACTTGTTTTGCATATTGACAAAGCAAAGAGCTCTGTAAAGGAAGAAAGGCATCATCCAAAAAAAATGTGCTTGCTTTTAGCTGTCGTGTTTCACACTGAACTACCATTGTAACTATTTGCCTAATTTTTTACTGTTAGTGATTTTGTGGAAGGGAGCAGCCACTTTTTTATAAACAGTGGCAAAGAGTAAATGAGATGTAGTAGTGTGGCACAGCATTTGCATTGATAGGAAACACAACTACCCCAAGTAATGCAGTGTGTGCTGACTGTGCTGTTGAGATTTTTGGCAACAGTCCATGTCCTCTTGTGTTAAAACAATGTTACCACCGGGATGTGTGGCAGACTGTTGCAAAGCCACCAAATTCTTCTGTGGGATGCTCCTGTAAACTGTAATATCTGATGCAATGGTAGTGTAGTGGAAAACTGGTCTTTGTTTCTGTCCTTAACATGATGTAAAAACCTCTCAGCCTCTCGCAGTAGCTCATAAAAATCATATGAACTTTATGTGTTGCATCAGAAATTGTAGCATCAAGAAGGATAAAGCTCAGCTGACTTACATTGAATTTTCATTGCAATGCAGGATTATTTTCTAAAGACCCTTCCAGCTTTGTGTTAAGCTTGTGTTTTAAACAGTTGTGCATACTTAGGCTCATATTCCAGGTTATACAGCCAATGTTGTGTTAGAGCTTCTCCATGGAAATACCATCCCGGGTGTGCTGTTGTAAAACATATAAGGAAATCTATATTAAATTTTCAAAAGGACTAGAGAAGCAAATTTTTAGAAAATCAAGCTTTTACAGCACATTAAATCTGGAATGTGTTTATGTTAATTTTTCTGGAAAAGATTATTCTATTCCAGAAATACCTTCCTCTTTCATATAGTACCAGTGTACCAGAGGTAGCATTTCCACAGTAGAATCCTACCTGTCAGTGAATATTAATGTGTTTAAAGTTTGCTAGGAGAGGTTTCAGTTGGTTAAGTTTTCTGTGGAGATGTAGTTTGCACAAGGTTGTGGTGTGTTTGCAGCTTTGATAAGATGTGTGGCTTCGCCCTGCCACAGCACCAGCAGGGTCATGACTGTGAAAGAATCCAAAGAAAGGTTGCAGTGCCAGGTTAGAAATTATTTCTGGCTAATGAGTAAAATGAAGTTAAATAAATGTGTTCATGAGAAAAGGCTAGGAGACTGAGTTCTCTGTTGTCCATAGCAGAGATCAGTGCTGATGCAGTCAGTGGGGTTTGAAGAGCCAAGAGGGACCAGCCAAATAGATCAGAACGAGCTAAGTCAATCTTCTTGTTTATGGATCTTGAGTTTCTCTCTCTATTGGGAGTTCATACGCCTGTAGTTCAGTGTCTTCATTTTGTCCTGAATTTCATATGCAATAACTAATCAGATTGATATGAGTCACACATGAGTTTCAGATCTAAAACCTAGGATTCAGAGTTGAAGACTAAGGTTCAAGCTTGTGTAAATGGTGAAGCCCTAAATAGGTAGTGGGGGTTGAAACTTACACGGGGAGCTATTGGCACAGCTGGAAATTGAATTTAGTCCTCCTGAATTTCTAGTGGGTTAACAAAGAGATTGTTTTGTCTCTGTCTGCATTTAATACCTTTTACCACTGGTACACTGTTGTTGCACAAATCCTCCAAATGCAGTTGAGAACTCCTGAGGTATGCAGGACAGAGTTGAGCCCTTGCCCTGTGCTAGATGGAAGGCAACAATGCAAAAATGAAGAAGCAATATGGAGGCTTAAGGTCATTATATGAATCTCTTCTGAGATGTTAGAAAATGAAACCAAATCAGCTATTTCTTGCCAGAGCTTCTTAGGCGTCATTGTTTCCTCATTTCTTAAATAAGGTACCATTGTGAGTGAAGAAAAATAATGTTCCTATTGAGGGATCTGTACACACAAGCAAAGATAAGCAGTTATCAAAAAATGTCTGTTTCTGTAGCCAGCCCATCTTTTCATTTTCAGTTGTCCTTCATCACCCAAACAGCATTAGGAAATTCTACTACAACCCTAAGAAAGCCTTTAAAATATTGGCCTTTTTATTTTTCCTTAAGTGTCCAAATACAACATTAAAATGTGTGTTCTGGGTAATATTAGATAGTTTGGCATAATATGATGTACCTCAGCCACTTGTTAGTAAATAGATTAAGGGAAGTTTTTTTTTCTTCTTTTTCCTCAGCAATAGAGAATAGAGGCTGATTATATGATATGATTCTAATAGTATGTTATGTGGTATGTGTATATATATGTTATATAGTATGTTAACACTGATAACTTAGTTATACCAGCAGTTGCACTGGTGATGCAACACCAGTGGTCTTCATAGGATTGTTTTATGTACAAATTATTTTGAAGGGAAATAGTTCTTTATCTCTAATCACAAGAAATACTGCAGAAATTCTTATAACCTTGTGCATTTATGTCTGAACATAAGCTTTGTTTTGGAGTAAAAATAAAGTCAAATGCATTTTTTAATCCTTGCATCACAAGGTACTACATAATGGAATTGGAGATGGGATTCTTATGGGGAATGGGTCTGCCTCCCTCCTCTCAGAAATCAAATGTGGCCTTTTGGCCAAGCTGCTTTTCTGTTGTTTTAACCACTGCCAACTGGAATGATTTTTATGTTTGCTCTCATTTTCCAGGAAAACTTGTTAGGTTCAGAATCAGGGAAACAGAAGCAAGAGGTGCTGCAATTAGGGCAGAGAGCTGTCAGGTGAGACCTGGGTTCCAGCTCTGGAGCCCCTGCAGCTGCAGCAGGCAGGAAGCTGGGGGAGCAGGGGAAAGGCTTGAGCCAGCAGTGTTGGGAGGAAAGAGAACCATGGAACAAAATTCCTTACAAAGAGGCAGATATTAGCATAGCATTGCACAGGGAGAAGGTGTCAGTTTTTTCCCCCATTCCAGTTCCATGCCTTGAACCATGGGTACCATTCCCTGCAAGGTCAAATATATTTTTGATTCTTAAAACTATACTAATGACATTTGTATTTTTATGGTTATGTCTGCATGAAATGACAGTAAGGTTATAATCAGCTCATGGCTTTGTTGTGATTAATTTATTTTTTCCTTAGTGACATTGCTGACTAGCTGGAGAATGACACTAAGTCAGAGTTCTCTCAAAAGACTGTAGTGCTTACTGGTTAGGTAAAAATTTTGGCAAGATGTTATGTTTTGAAAATGCAATACTAGCTGTTAGCTTTCTGAAAAACAATTGTTAGTGAGAAGATGTATTGCAGCTTTTTAATGAATCAAAGCAACTTTTAACAATTCTGCACGAAAATAGTACCAGTAATAGAAATGTTCAGGCTTCGGCAGACTTGCAAGCAAGAGGCAAGTGGTCTCAACACACATCTTGAAGGGTTTAGTTATTTAAATTGTGAAAGTTATTGCTTATTTAATGGCATCTGAATGGAAAACAGATTCCTTGAAGTGAATTGAAATATATTGCATGAATACAGAATACTTGTAATACAAGTAATGGAAATATCTGGTTATTAGTAACAGGAGGCTGTTTGTTGTATAAACATCGTCTTCCTTAGAATTTCAGAAATCTTGCAACAGTTTCTGCCTTAGTCAAATATTCCAGTTTTGTGACATGCTACCACAATATTTAAAATAAGTAATACAGAAGTCATTTTTTTCTTCTTTTATATACATATGAGCAAATTTCAAGAATTGGTACAGTCTTTCTTGGTCTTTGAATATTTTTCCTATTTGTAAAGATTTTTTTATTCTTACGGAACACCACGCACTATTTCAACTACATTTATAACATACTGTCAACATACCACAGAAAATATTTCTGGGATTTTTTCTGCCATGTTGCTGAATACTTTTTGACAGATTACTTCAGTATTGTTTTTTAATAAATTCAGTGGAACTGAATCAGTTCTGAAACATCCTGCTTTACTGACAGCTAAGTCTTAACAGATGTAGCGTGAAAAACAAACTCAGTGAATTTTTACCACTCTTAAGCTTATTTTAATTTCTTGTAACATATGTCCTCAACACAGACAGGTAATTGGTTTGTACCTAAGAAGTATGATCTGTTTTTAAAATTCCTTGGGTTGCATTCAGATATTTAGAACTGATGGGGATCTGGCAGACCCTTAGTGGATGATAGCAGGTGCCAGGAGTGCAGGTCAGGCTCCTGCCAAAATCTAGCATGGTTCTAACCTCACATTTTCAGTTGTTTGTAACTCTTTCAGTGCTAATGATTCTGTTTTTCCTTAGACCAATGCTGTATTTTTATTGTATTAGTCATATGATTTATACTTTTTGGAGTAATATTGCTACAGACTGATTACACACACACACACACACACACACCCTCACATGTTCTCATAAGAAATGCTGCATTATGGGGTTTGGTTTTTTACATATATCTAAGGTAGAACCACGAAGTATCCATCACTTTCCTTCTAGGAAATGATGGCAGGCAAGGTGTGCAGCCTGCACTTGTAGATGAGAGGAACTGTCCTCACTTGCCAATTGTTTGGGGTCTCCAGTGAGACCTTTGCAAAGCTCCACTGCTCCCTGTTTGGAAAACACTGGCATCAATTTCCTAAGGGAGAAACTGCCTGGATTATGCTCTCTTTTTTACTCCTCAGCCCTGCACCTGCAATAGGTAGTAACACAGATGTACTCAGTAGCCTTTCTCACTGGCTGTGAAATGAAAGCAAATGCTGAGCTCAAAGGCTTTTTTCCATGTGTAAAACACAGATTTCTCTTGTTAGGGCCACCTGCTAACATGGCAGTGCCCTCTCTTGGATTTACCAGCTTCATTTCTGCAGAGAACACAGCCAAAAGCCAACTCTCAATAATCAAATCAATCTTCCAACATTCTCCAGTCCATCAGAGGGCTCTGGTCCTCACACCACCATCTGTAATACTGGCAAGCACCTTTGTCATTCTGCTAGCTATGTATTTATATCTTTCTTCTCAGACCTTGCAAAGGCTCATGCAGCTGACAGCATAAAGATTTTTCAGCCATAAGTAACAAAAGACACTACATTTTGCTACAAATCCTACCTTCGTTCTTACCAGATGAAAGGCAGTTCAGCATCATTATTACGTCCAAATGCATCCTAATTGGCCATTCTTAGTTTTTCTAGTTAGTTTATCAGTATGTAGAAAATGCCAGTATCTTGGGGCTTCATTCACTAAGACCTGTGATCCTACCTGGCTTAATAAAAAATTTAAAAATTAGCTCCATGCATTGGAACTTGAATATGAAATATGGCCAAGCCAGTTTAACTTTATCCAGATATTTCAGTTGTCTTTCAGTGGAGCTGACATTTGAAGTCTTCAGTGCAATAAAGCTCATTTTCTGAAGTGCTGATCATCTATTCATGCCTTGAATTCATGTTTGTTGCAACAATACCTCTGAAACTACTGAAATTACAGGGCTGTGCTGTGCTGGTGCATTGGTGTTGACAAGCACTGAGTCAGTCATGTATCCCACTGGAGAAACTGACAGTTCCAGAAACCAGATGACTTTTGTCTTTTTTGTTGTTGTTGTTGTTCCTCTCAAAATGTTTTTTGATTTTGTTTTTTCCAGGGGAAGACTGAGGTGTGTTTGTTCCTAAGTGTGGACTGGATCAAATAGTTGTGAGCCTGTCAGCACGGATTCTTGTAACAGAGAATATTAAAATTAGTAATTTTGTCTCAGATGGATGGGCATCTGCTTTTCCACTGGGACTTTGATTCCACTTTATTTATTTGCTATGTTTGACAACTTCTGAACAGTCACCTACACCCTAACAACAATTCTTTCTTCTGTGTGAATTTTTTGGTGACAGAGAATGTGAGAGCTCACTTCTGTTTTGCTCGCAATTTCTTGGGAGAAAATATAAAACCTGATGTTCAGAAATTTTAACTGCTCCTCTGGTCTTACTCATAAGAAAAAGAGAGCAACTATTTAGCAGAAAAAAAAAAAAAAAAAAAAAAAAAAGAGCAGTGTTTTTTGGTGATGTGTATGGTGGTAAAGGCAATTTCTGCAGTTGAATAAGTAAGAGGGTTTTTTAAACCAGTGTGGTCTATTTAGAAGTGCAGCGGGCAATATAAAATTATTTTACTTGTTTTGCTAAATGAAACCTATCTATTGTTTGCTTTTTATTTGCACCCACTCTGAGAATTGTAAAAAGCCTACTTAAAATTTTATTTACATTTCAGTTCAATATCTTTCCTGTGCAGCTAAAATCAATGCTCATTACAGGAGGACAGTCCCTGTTCTTCATGTCTGTACAGTACTGCTGTAAGGAGTAAAAAGGTTATCTGTTTAGTTGTACCATTGTAAGAACACTTGTACTTATGACCACAGCTCACCTAGGCTATTCTGAAATAGCTTGTAACATTTTTCAAGGATTTGTATTCTCTATTAGGGTGATACATAATGACTTTACACTTGTTTTTACCATTTCATGGCTATGTGTGCCAGAAGTTATATATATTTTTAAAGGGAGCTCCCATTTTAAAAGTTTACAAACCTAAACCACAGACTTTTGCAGATTTCTAATGTTCAATTTAAAATAATTAGCAACCACTGTTTATACTGGAAAATGCCAACATAGCATCTCCTCTGTTGGTTGAAAACTCTTCTGATATCCAAACTGAAATTAGGCACTGTCCACTGTTGATTTAAACCCTCTTGTACTTGAGCCAACATTTCACATTATCTAAAATAGTTTGGGTTTTTTTTCTTTTGAATCTTAAGCCCACGATGCATTAATTATTTTACCACTCAGCAGTGGTCCTGTTAGAAGCAAACCCAAGCTTATTTTTATCTCCTCTGACTGGGTGAGGCCATCCATTCCATAGCTTCATGTAGGTAGCTATATTCCATGCTTTCCTGAACTTGATTTTTTTTGTAAAGCCAGCTTCATTCCCTGACTCACAGCACAATCCACAAGCAATCACTATGCCTAAGGGGTGGAACAAGGGTTGAAGTCAGAAACTTTTTAGATTAATGCTGTTGCTGAAACATCTGAATTGTCAAACTGCAGCTTCAGCCAAGAAGAAAAATGGTACAAAGCAATGCTCACTACAGCAAAACACTTAAACTCATTTAGTCTCTACTTTACTTAACATTACCACTTCCAGCATCATAGGTGTTTTGGTCCTCATTTATGGGTCTGTGTGTCTGGTAGGCTGAGAGTACTACAGCAGGGCAAATTATTTGCTGTGGTTTTATGTGAAGAAAGATTTACTGTAATCACGGATTAATACGGAAAAAAAAAGAGGCATCAGGCAAAGATTGTCCATTTGGGAGGTTAAGGGCTTGACGTCCCCAGGCAATGTACACCTTTGACCAGGAACAGGAAAAATTGTTCATTTTTTTCAATCCAAGATGCTCTTGGAAGAGCAATTATTATTGTTAGTAGAAGCTCATCAGGAAGGAGATGATGCAGGGATAATTAGAGACAGTGGACATAGAAGCCCAGTATACTGAAGGCTGAAGTTGAAGTTCCCATTGAATGGGAAGACGTTAGTGGGAATTGTGATGTAAAATGTATTTACGCTTTTAGATTTACCTCTTTTATCTTTACTGAAGAAATATTTCTGTACTATTTCTGTTTTAATAGACCTAAGACAGTGTTTCCTCTGGTGTTTAATAAATCAGAATTCTTCAAAATTCACCCCTTAGAGCAGAGGAGGTGATCTAGTTTTTGCACAAGACTTTCTTTTATATTAGTAGGGACCTAACAGACATCATGTCAAACATGTCATGGTGTCAAACACAGACATGCAAATTAACCAGTGGTTTGGCCACTGCAATAAGGCACAATTAATGTCTACTGCTAAGCTTTTCTGTGATTTCTCATTACTTCAGCTCTCTCTGATCTTTTAGAATTGTTCTCTGAATTTTTGTGATCCTGCTCCTCTTCCCATTACCACGGCACCTTGTGAATAAAGACATTTCTTTATGTATAGTTTATGTAACTTTCCTTGTTCTGGTACTCTTAAAAAGTAGCCAAAGCTAGATTGCTTTATTAGCTTTTTTTCTATAGCTAATGTATAATAAACCTCTTTTAGCTTAAAATGCAGAAGCATTCTCTTATCACTTACATACTCTTGGAGCCCCTACTGTAAGAAAACTTCCCAAGCATCTGTTAATTGCTACGTGACAGATGTTAATGATTTATAAACAAGTCAGACTTAGCAGGGGCTGTTACTGGTTTCCTCAGAGCTTCCATATGTGCTAATAACAGAATGAGCTAATTTTAGAAGTAGGATGAAAACTCCTGGCTAATTTAAAGGTAAAAGTGAGGATGACGTGGACAATCAACTGAAGGAAAGCAAGGCACCCACTGAAAGGAAGTCCAATGAAGTAGGAGAAGGAAGACAGCAAGAAAAGTTAGGGACTGCAATAATTCCTGAACCTGGAGAATTATAGAAATAATGAAGTAGGGCTGCACACAATCAGTAAAATGTGCAAAGCAGCAGAAAGAGCCTTCTGCAGGAAAATTCCCAAACATGGTTATTACAATGTCCTTATTTTCTCACAGTAGCAACTGGAAAAAGTAATGACATCACTGGGGTCATCTGCATTAAAATGGCCTTCCTAAAAATTTTATGTAAGGTTGCACCTTTGAGCCTTATAAAGGTAAAGGCTCCTTCTAGAAATTCTGACATGACAGGATCAGCTTAATTCATCTCTGAATAACAATTTTCTTTATCACTAGTCATCTGTGTAATTTCCAGGAATCTAAAATATCTTAAGAGCTACAGTACTGCACCTATGCCAAATGTCTCTTCCCCTAAAGTAGCACTTCTATACTTTTTTTTCCCTTATGGTGATTCACTAATCACTAATGGGAGTTAGCTGCAATTACTGCAGTTCTGCTGAAAAAGAAGGTGTTACATTAGGTTCTTAGCTTCCACTGTAATAGACATGAGTTAATTCGGTTCATCCTTTTAATAGAACTAATTGCAAAATGGATATGTTTCTTTGGTGAGTGTTTATTCACACTTTACTTTCAATGGATGATACCAGGAGAATTTGGGAGGATGAGAAGCAGATGGGTGATGTCACCAATTACAAAAAACACAAGTATCTTCAGTAAAACCTTATAATATTAGCAAGTAAATCCAAATCTTGTGGTCTTTTTTTAATGTAGATTTGTCTTATGTTTTCCAAGTTTCACTTAGTCACGTTCAACTTTAATTTACTGAAACATTTTCAGGTGTCTAGTAAGAGGGTTCCTTCACTCCTTTTTGTCCTTCTATGCTAATGTATTTGTTTCTTCAAAAGCAAAGCAGGAGTGAATAGGAGATAGAGGTGTAAGTAGCCCAGGTCACGCCATGCAGTAACTGAACACCATCTAGTGGGTGTTCTCTTAATCCTTTCATTCCTAGGCAGTATATATATTAGTTATAATTCAGCAATTAACTGTTATGTAAACTGAATAGCTATGCCCTCAGACACAGTCACTGTAAATTACATGTTCATGAATGGGGCTCATGTTCTAAAAGATAAGCATAATAAGGTTCTAAATTTTTTTGACATATGCCATGCTCTGACAGCAAGGCAAAATGTCTCACGCCTTGAGTTTAAATACAGAGCTCTCATTAATTAAATTACCAACACAGAAATGCTTCATTCCAATAAAATGCCCAGATTTGCTGTTAAATCCAGTACTTAGTGTTCTCATGTCTTGACAAATAGAGCAGAAGTGCAATCTCTCCCTTCATAGGCTGTCAGTGAGAACTGAAGCCAGGATACAGTCTTCAGCTGCATAAGAATGTTGTTGCTTTTGTATAAGCAAGGGGGGGGCAATCCTAAAACTCCATATGAAACCTACCAACTGTTGGTTGTGTTTGGTGATGGTAGAGGTTACAGAAGCAACTAAACTGATGTTCTTCTACTGCAAAGTTGATCTGTATTCAATTAGAGAGAAATCTTGTATTTGTAGCCCTTCTAGAAACAAGTGTCTGCAAGCACATTCAGAACCCAAGTGGACACCATGATCTTGGGCAACTTCCCCTGACTGACTCTTGCTTTGAGTTGTCACTGTAAAAAGGTAAGGACATTGTGTTACCACTGTCATCTCCACGACTCCCTTTCAGCTTCAGCTGTTGTGTGAATGAGGCCATTTACCTAAACCATGGCAGGGCCCCACAAATGTCTCAACTTCTGAGACCATCTTATGATATCACCAGAAAGGTGCTGTTTGTGCTCTATTCCCTAGAGTTGTTAACACCAGGAAGGAAGTAAGAACACTAAGATGTTGAAAAGGATCTGTTTAGTCTGAAGAATGTAGGACAGCCCCAAAGGAGGTTCCAGACTTTTGATAGAAGGGCAGGACACTAGGAGGATGAAACAGGAGCAGTGATTACCACCATCATTGGTTGTAGTAGAAAGTGGCCATCCTGTTGATGAGATCTGCAAATTTCACAACAGTAGTGAAGATGGGAATCAGCCATCTTCTCTCTCAAGAGACATAAGTTTCTCAAACTGATACGTATAGCAAAATCACATTGTACTTTTCTAAACATCTTCCACCTTTTGTAACATTTTTTGCAGTATTTCTAAGACCTTTTACTGCATGTTGCTGTAGGGAAATAAATTAATCTTTAAAAGAAAAATATTATTTTAACTAAAAAGAAAGCATTAATGATGGCATAAATCACTGTCCTGGTTTGGGCCAGGATAATGGTAATTTTCTGTCTTGTAATTAGCAAAAAAGCAAAATTACAGGACAGAAAATTACCTTTATCCTGGCCCAAACCAGGACAATCACATGGTATATGATTGGATGAAACAGCATAAAAAGTGAGCTACTATATAAACATGATCTACATAGCTTTTTTATTTACAGGACTCTTGAGAACCTACTCAATTTATATGAAATGTCAGTGCTCCTGGTTACTTACCCACTGCAGTAATTTAAATTGTCTTGATGCACTAATATGTCAGCTATTTACAGCTTGGACACAAGTACTACCAATGCCCTATGTCTGAGCAGAATTATGGTAACCACACAGCATTTTTCATGCTGATGCCATGAAGAACTTTGATTTTTTCACTAAATATTTCCATTTTTATTTGTAAAATTATATCATTATTACTTTTTTACTCCTTGTCCACTAGGAATAAACGGTATCGATAGTACTCTAAAGTTTTTGCTTGAGTAAGTTTAAGAACAAGCAAACTCTTTAATGAACAAAGCAGCTGAATTAATGTCACTATTGCCTTTTAAACCAAAACTACCATTTAGTGTTAATACTGTCTTTTGAATGTGTGAACGTGTATTTTTGTGCCTATAAATTTATGAGATGATGCATGAGCAGAAGTCTGTTGGGAGCAATAGGACAAAGTAGGTGACCCACATGGTCTTTTCTGGCCTCGTTATCTATAATTCGTGTACAGTGGAATGTTTATTACGTATCAAAGTGCAATAAATGAACCATACAGCTAGTTCATATAATTTGACACAGTTTTATATGATTTGCAGTTCCAGCTTAGAGGGTAAGTTGCCCCAAAACAGGAAGGTGAAAAAGGTAGTCCTCTCTGACACATCCCTTCTTTTTCTATATTCCATGGTTAGCAAGGTAGCTTTATGCTAGTGATAAATTCCCATACAAAGGATGAATTCTTCACCCTGTACCTCAGTTATGTTTGCCAGCAAGTGAATCCAGTTTGTAATAATCATCAGTGTTTAATATTCTTGTGCTTAGTCTTTAAATGTTTGGGGGGTTTTTTTGCATTTTTTACAATGCATCTAGAAATTAAAAGTTGGTCATGGTAGAGAATATCTTCAGTTATGTGGAAGAATACAAACTGAAAAAGGCTGAATGAGTTACGATAGGGATAGAATCATAGAGTCATCAGGGTTGGAAAGGACCTTTCAGATCATCAAATCCAACTGTACAGTCTACTGTAACCACTAAATCATCTCCCAGAGTGCCACCCCCCAGAGACAGCAACTCCATCACCTCCCTGTTCCAATGCCACATCACTCTTTTGGTGCAGAAATTTTTCCTAATATTCAGTGTGAACCTCCAGATAGAATCATAGAATCATAGAAGGATGGTACAGTGGCGATGGTGGCTTTATATTGAGCACACAAATCAGGTCTTACACAGTGAGGTAAGAATCAGTATTTAGTGCTGTTAAGGTGTTGACATTTCCTTCGTTTTGATTGCAGCAAAATTAATTTGCACACATTTTCCAAATTAAACTCTGTTTACTATTAGGAGGCAATTTGCTCAAGTTGTGCATGCAGTTAAGACTTTTAACTGTGTCCTTTCAGTGTTGTTCTTATCTGACTTGTTCTAATTTTTGGCATACTTACCTTCTTCAGCCATAAAGTAGATTGCAGAGCCCTTAAGCCAGGGATCTGCTTGTGCTACAAGGCTGTCATAATAATTTATCTTCATCCAATGTTAGTACCTTAACCTAGCACGTGTTCCCACACTATACCATTAAAAAAATTTGTTAGCAATAGGAGATTACAACATAAAGCATAGCGAAGCTACAGAAATCATCTTTCTTACAGGCTAAGCTCAAAGTTTGTTAGCTGAATCTCCTTGAAGGCCTAATCCATCTTACTGTCACAGTTCAGGCCCAGCCAGTACCAGCCAGGCCTCCACTCGCTCAGCCCAACTCTGGGACAGGGAGGAGAAAATCCACCCAAAGGCTCCTTAATCAACACAAGGACAGGGAGGTTTTCATTCCCCAATTACGGCAGTGGCCAAAAACCAGACAGATTCAACTTATGAAGAAAAAAAAAATAATTGAATCTACCAGGAGAAAGAGAAAACATGACCAGATCTGAATCTGATCCCTGCCCTCCGCCTCAATCTTCCCAGGCTCGGGTTGCCTCCCCCTCAGGGCACAGGGGATGGGCAAGGGGGGGTTGAGGCAGTGCCACACACGGTGTTTCTGCTGCTTCTTCCTCCTCACAGCCTTCCCCAGCTCCAATGTGGGGTCCCTCTCATTAAATTGTCCCCTTCACAAACCCCTCCAACATAAGATGAGTCCCTCCCTCCCAGAGGTGCAGTCCCTTAGGAACTGCTCCAGCCTGGGCTGCCCACAGAGTCACTTTGGGAAGTCACCTCCTCTGGCATGGGGTCCTCCACAGCTGCAGATCCACAGCTGCCCCCCTTCTGTGATCCCACACAGGCTGCAGCTTCACATATGCCCACTGTGATCCTTCAGGGACCACAAATCCACATTTACCCCACCATGCTTCTTCAGGGTCTGCTTCACTGTGCTCCTCCATGGGCTGCAGGGTGACAGCTGCCATCTCTCTGTACACTGTAGGGAAATCTCTGCTCAGGCACCTTCTCCTTCTTCACTGACCTTGGTGTCTTTGCTCTGGCATAGCTCTCACCTCCTCCTCCTCTGTTTGTCTCTTCTTTATATTTCTGCAGTTTTATTTTCCCTTCCTTTAATATGTTATTTACAGCTTCCCAGATCTGCTCAGCCTTGGGTGGAGGTGGGGCCAGAATTGGAACCAGGGGAGCTTCCAGCAGCTTCTGACAGGAGCCACCCCTGTAACCCCCCCACTTCCAAACCACCACTGCACTAACCCAAGACTCTAATGCTGTTTGCTTTGCTAGGAGGGGCTGACTACCATTTCAAGCTTAATACTGGGAACTTTACTGGAGATGAGGCTCTGCCTGCCTACTCTTTGTGGAAGGGCCATAGTTTTGTGCAGATTCAGGAGACGCCATTCATGTTCTGTGTAGGTTGGCAGGAGTCATTATCTGCCCTTCTAGTCTCAGAAACATGTATTATGGATAGAGATTCTTCCAGGTAGTCTTAATTGTCCCTTATAGTACTTTATTGCTCCAGTTATGCAGCCACTCTACCTCTTGAGCTTTAGTACAATTTATTCCTTGTGTCTGATTAAGTTTTTAATAAAACAGAGGGTATGCTGCTCACATCAGGCTCACAGATAGAAGGCTGGAAAAAACAGGTTACAGATCTAACAAATACAAAAGGCAGTCATGGTGCAAGTTATTTGATTGCATGCAGAAAGATTCATCTGCTCTGTTTGTATACGTAAAAACTGAATGCCAGGTCAGAGTGAGTGACTGTAGCATCTCTTCAAATTTAATGGAAGGAAGTAGGTAAGTCCAAGGCCTTTATAAGACACCCATCTCAAGGTGGAAAAAATTGCCCTTTTGCTTTATCTCTTTCTCTCTCTGGACTATAAAGGGAACCTGGGGTCATAAGGCGGGCTGAGGTTTGTAGACAGAGATAATATCTTTTATTAGATCAGCTGCTGTAGGTTGGAAAAATTAGACAAACTTTTGGGCATATGAGCTCTTTTTCAGGTCTCAAATAGAAGCAGCAGATTTCAAAGTTAATTATAAACCTTTTTCTATCTGTGTCCTCATACCATCATAGTTACAGCAAAGCACCATAGAGATCACTAACTCAGATTTAGGCATCTAATTTTTAGGCATCTAATTTTTAGACATCTAAACGAAGCCAGAGGAGCCAAGCAGGATGTGTTTATTTGGGAGTTTGAGGCCTGGTATTTCACACAGTGCATTTTTCCTCTGGGTGCTGCCTCCAGTCTTGAGCTCAGTCCCAACCCAGGGGGCTGAAAACCAACCCTGCTGGTGAGATGCTCATCTGCAGCTGTGCTCTCTGTGCTTCTTGCTGCCATGTTACACATGAAGTCTTAACTTGAATCTCGTGCTGCTTTGACAGCTAAGGACTGCTGTTGCACACATGGTCAGTGTGCACAGAGATGTCAGCTCTTCCCCATCTAGATTGTGGTTAGGCTTCTCATCTTCTGGAAGAAATAGCCATCAGTATGCTATATATCATGGCAGTGCATATGGTGTGGTAAGCTTGGACGTTTGAATGTGTTCTCAGCTTTTCCTGTCTGCAGTTTCGATATGTTATTAGAAAGAGAGCAGACCTGTTACAAAGTCACTTTTCTTGGATAATACCTAAGGAAAAGTTGTCTCCTTGCTCTCCCTGCCATCCCCACAGGCTGCTGCTGCAGTGCCAATGAGGACTGGGCTACTTGTGTGTTCTGTAGCGAGCACCACAAAATCTGCTTTTACCCAGATGCCTTTGCTTATTTTGTAACTGGCACTGCTGATAACTCAGTGCCATTGTCTCTTTAACAGTTTTTGAAAGCTGCCTTATCTGAATTTTTCAGTCTGTTTCAGGTTCCTGATGACTGTGTCATCCTTTGATGTGTTCTCTCTCTACATCAGCATCCCACCCTTTTTACCCTAGGCTGCCTTACTCACAGAGAAACCTGGTATTGACTGGCTCTGATGCAACTGCTCTTCTGAAATGGATATTTGCCAGCATTGGCTTCAGCCCAGGACTGAATATTTTATGTTTCCTCAGAGGAACAATTGCTCTAAATAGAGAAGGACAGATGCAAATCTTGTTTTGTAAAGCATATCAGAAGCTTCTATTACTGCAAATTGCCTTTTCCACTGGGCATACTTGGATTTTAATTCAGGTGGTTCAATTCACTAATTTGTGTGATAGAAAAGACTTTTATCAATCACCATTCAGTGGTTCAGTAAAAGCTTTCTAGCTGATGTAGATTCTTGATTCATTTAGATGGCACATTCATTTATTATTCAGGTGCTGGTTTGCCAGGCGCTGTCTTAGGAAGCTGATCACTTGGTTGTCATGCTTTCAAAAAGCTGTAATTTATTTCTTTTTTAATTTGATTTGTGTCCGATACCACCAATATTTGAAAAGGAGGCCTTAAAGAACTAATTACCAGCTTGAAGTTATTCCCGCTACATATTGGTTTCATTAGCAGTAAGTAATGCATGGGAGAGCTTTAAAAAGCTGAGAATGTAAACAGGGCAAGTAAACAAAGGACACCTTGGTACTTCTCCAATATCATGAAAAATAAGATGAGAGCTGGGAATGAAATACAAGGAATCAAATTTCAATTATTTTCTATTTTAGGCTAATTTAAACAAAAGTTTTAATGGGGTCTTCCCAAGGAAATCGACATACATGATTCTTGTCTATCTCAGCTCACCAGGGCAGAGGGGCAGATTCTCAGAGTTCATCTTATGTGAAAGCTGGCACATGGCTAAAAGGGAGAAATACAAATTTTTGTTCACACTGCAGCCAAGGCTTGTAGGCTGTAAAGCCACAGCATGAGCTGCACACAGTGGGTTTGGGTTTTAAAATTCCCTGATCCTCAAATTACAGCTGTGCAGAAATCCCATCTAGCTTAAAAGTTTTGTTTCACTCGTCATTTTCTAGAATCAGAGTTTTGTTGAATTGTAACATACTTAGTGCTATGTTCTTCTTAATTCTTCAGGGAGGAAAAATTGGATTCCTAATACCCCTGTATGACTTCAAACTTACCAAACTTCAGCAAAGATAGCAAAGATTGCTATTTGAAATTAAAAAAAACTGGGAGGACATTTTTACTTGTTTATCACCGTGTCTATCTGAAATGGAGCTAAAAAGAGATCATGGTAAAAACACCTCTGACTTTGCTGATAAAATGGACAGGAGTTCTCATTTGAAGTTAAGGCTGTGGAGAAAGATTGTTAAAAAAATTAATTTTCATAGCCATGTTACAAAAATAGAACAATCTTGCAGACACATAAAAGTACACTTTTTTGCAGTTAGTAGTAACTTCTATACTTTATCTTTGGTATTTGGTTGTGGTTGTTATAATGGTTTGTTTTAGTGATTTTGTTTACTCTTTGCCTCTAAACAACTTTTGTCAATCTAAGCCTTTCCTTAGCTATACAGCTGTAAATCAGTGTTATTGAGTGCAAGTGGGTACTTGGTTAATTAATTTCTGATCCTAATATTAATGTGGGGTCCATTCTACATCTTAACATAAAAAACTGACAAATGATGGAAACACTTCTATTGCAAGACATGTATGTGACAAAATACCCAGGTGTGCCCAGGGTAGATTAAGGCTGATGTAGCTGCTTTTGCCAGTGTTTTCTTAACTACAGTTTCCAGTTAACTTTCTTGGCTAACAGCACAGGATTTGTGTGCTTCTAAGCAGGCTTGGTATTCATTACACTTAAAAAGCTAATACAGCTTTTTGTCCATGAAAGATGTGTCTTTACCTCATTGTTGTTTCATGGATCTGCCATAGATGGTGAAAACGAGATTATAGCATCTGTAAAATATGTAAAGAAATTCTCATTGTCCTTTAAAACATAATTCCGTCACAATCTTGGCAGGTCTGTAGGGAAAAAAAAAAAAACAAAAAAACCCCCCAAACAAACATTTTTCTTCTCATTCATTCAAGTTCAAAACAATAAAAATTCCAAGTTTCTTTTTCTGATAACGGAGTAAGACTATTACTACTACAAAACTGAAAACTGAAAAACTATTACTACTACAAAACTGAAATTAACAACAAATTCATGTTGTTAATTTACCTATTAAGAATCTGTCAAGGTAAAAAAAATACAGAAAAGTGCATTGTACAGATCTTTCACTTATTAGATTAGTTACTAACGATTATAAAAATTGTTTCTGTTCCTCAGAGAGACTTAGATTCTGGTACATTTGTAGTAATGTGTTATAGAACTATAGAATCACTAAGGTTGGAAAACCTCTAAGATCATCAGGTCCAACTCTCAACCCAACACCACCATGCCAACTAAATCATACCCTGAAGTTCCTCACCACGTTTTTTTCACACCTCCAGGGATGGTGACTCCACCAGTTCGCTGGGCAATCTGTTCTAATGCCTGACCACGTTCCATTAAAGAATTTTTTCCTAATATCCAGTCTGAACTTCCCCTGGTGCATCTTGAGGCCATTTCCTCTCATCATATCACCAGTTACATGGGAAAAGAGACCAACCCCACCTCACTACAGCCTCCTTTCAGGTAGCTGTAGAGAGAATCTCTCTATTTTGAAGCCCAGTTGAGAAGAGCACCATTAAAAAGCTCCACATTTATTATTCTGCTGTATTTACTACTCAGAAAAGTATAAATGTCTTTTTTATCTCTCAATCTATCCATCTTCCTCCTGCCTTTTTTTATCTTTTATTGTAACATCAGCCCCTTGTGCAGTCAGTTGTGGTAGGAACCAACTCTCATCCACCTCATTCTGCCCTTCGCCGTGTTCTGGGGTGATGTGTCTGTCCTCCTCCTCTTCTACAACACAGCAAAGGCTTCCTCTCCTCTGCTAGTCCTTTCACCTGTGCCAAGGTTTCCTAGTCAAAAGTAGCATGAGCACCTCTATGTCATTGTTGTTATTGCCTTTTCATCTCTGAAGCAGGTCACTTGGTGTGTCAACATCTGGAAGGTCCTCAGAATGGTGACCACAGCTGAATTCAAGAGAGCAGATGTTCATGGCAGATTTACCTTCCCATTCTTCATGTTTGTCATAGTAGGGTAATTCTCATTGAGGATGTATTTCCTAAAACTCAGTAGATGAAGTATTTCAGAGTCACTGTGCTGAATACATCATGAAGAAGAGAAACACAGGCTTAACCAGTGCACAGTCTCACCAAGTTGGCCTACTAGTGTTTCAGCTGTAGCTCCCACCACTTTCTCCTTACCGTGAATCAGTTATTTGTGCCTTTGCTGTTCTTGCTGACACAGTTCAGCTTGTCTCTCTTCATCATCCTCCTGGATACAGGCAGAAGACTACTGCCCAATACACTGCTGTGGTAGAAGTTGCTGCCCCAGATGTGATGCTCTTGGGGCCACCAGGAGAAAGGAGTGAGCAGAGCTACTGTAAACTAAATAAGAGTGTGTGGCTGGCTTCAGAACAGACAACTACCAGAGAGCATTTACAGTGCAAATTACTGCAGGGTGGTTTTCCCTTTTTTCTTTCAGATAGTGTTTTTCACAGACCTACAGCCTGACTCATTCCCTCTTACAAGGCTTCTCACTATGTGGGTCTCACAGAGCCAAAAGAGCTGCTGTAGTTTAATTCCACATTGAAATGCAGTATACAGAGGAGGTGACATTTCAAAGTTGACATCTGAACCATTTAATTTGTTGGATAGCCATTCATTAAAATACTTGCTGGATATAGTGATTTTTACTTGCTCTCCCAGACTGCTTTTAGTCTGATTTCTTTTATCTCAAATGAGCAAACTAGAGGATTTCATACTTCCTTTGAGCTAGAATGTATCTATGCGTGTAGTTTTATAAGTGTGTAAATATATGTACACGCAGTGTACAAAAATCTATTCATCCACAGTTAACAGGTGGTGCGGGCAACACCTGTTGCTGGGGTCACTCAGCACTCCAGTATTAAAACCCTAATTTTAGTTGCTTATAACTTTTGTCAAACTTAAACATTTGGGTTGCAATGTTATGTGCCAGGTGTCTGCCTTAGGCTGATTTGGGGGAGGGGTGTGGGGAGAGGAATTTATCAGCAAAACTGTTACTGCCAGTCCAAGGAGCAGAGGCCACGGTACTGGTTTGCTTGTGCTGAAAAATGAAACTATTGCTGGTTGAGATGTTCCAGTAGCTTCTGTCATTTGAAGGCAGAATTGCCAGTGGAATCCCCCTGTATCTGGGCATGTCTTTTACCAGCATTATGAAAATTTGCTATTTTTCTGAGAATTCATCCCTGTCTACCTAAATTACAGGCTTGTGAAAATGCTTGGTAGAAGTTTGCTGACAGCTGCCCTGCAGGCTGCCTCCATCATCTCTGTTTCCAAGCAGCAGTGCTGTGCTGGTGACCCTTTGGGTGCAAGATGCCTGGGAACCAGCAGAGTAAGCCTGGAGTCTGAGCATGGAACAAAGCAGGGTGTTGCACACAGGGACACGAGTCCTCAAAGCAACAGCAAGCAGCTTGGCTTTTGCTCCCACAGCATGAATAAACAGGAGGGAATGGCTGGCTGGTATCCAGAGAAACTTGGGGTGAAGGCAGAGAGCAATGGGCTGAGAGGGGCAAGAGAGAAGGACACCAGGTTCAAGAACTGCATGAGGAGAAATGCTGAGGAAGCAGACCAGTCTGGTAGGTAGATAGACTGAGAAGTGATGGAGCACAGCTCCTGCCAGTCTGTGACCACAGCATTTCTGTGGTCCCTGCCTAACCAGCTGAAATGTTCCACTGCTAGATTGCATCTCCTCACATGGGTGATTTACATGGGAATGCAACCTGTGCTGCTGCCTGTGGTTCCTCTCTTTGAGTGTATAGACTTGAACTTACTAATAAACATGAGTTTGCATAGTTTCATCTATTCATACTATTCATCCTATTTCAGGAGGCAGAGGTGTCCAATTTATGTCTGCTTAGTAGAAATATCAACATTTTCATTGTTTTTTCTCTTTTTCAGTATTTCTTAGCTTTTGCAAATCAGTCTGCACTTGAGAGTTACTACATATGCATGCATACATATGTGTCCCTTTGTAAGGACTATTTCTTACTGTATAGTCTTACTTTGGAATCTGTACTACATTTGTAGCTCACAGTATGCAAAATCAGACTAGTAAGTCAGTCATAGGTACCAAAGTCATCTGTGGTTTCATCTAGGTTGCAAGAACATTTGAACAGACTGCTCATGTTATTTTTAAATGTTGTCCTCTCTTGATCGGTGTGGGAATTAGAAACAAACTGCCTGCTGCAAAATATTCTGTTTCACATTACTTAGCATTTTCCCATAAAATTCTGAAGAAATGCCACAGCACCTGATCAAAGTTTAAAGTCAGTTTGTTATTGAAAGATGATGATTTTTTTTTTGTTATTATAGGTAAAGCCTCAGCCAAGAAACTGACAAAAAAGGTAAGCAAAATGTTCCTTTCTTTCTTCAAAAAAACCCTTGCATTCTTTCTATTACCTAACTGAATAGACTTCTCTTTCAAAACTGGTTTTATATTTTCTTGTTTGTGTCTTTTAAGGAGGTAGATGCTGCACTGCTATGTGTATCCAAAGTTAAACCAGGACCAACCTTTTTTAGACAGCTTGGTGATAAAGGTAACAAATATTTTTAATGTTGGAAAATACATCTTGCTTTTTATTTCATTATATGATATGAGTTGAATGTCTTTTTAAAGCAGATTTCATGGCATTTACTTCCTCCCCATCTAGCCAGTAGCTCTCTCCTTGGCAAATGTCTCAGTTTTGAAAGAAATAGTAAAGAAGCAGGGCTGGGAATTGAAAGCCTTCAAAGGTGCAGGAGAAGTCAAAGAAATCAGAAAACCTACTTGGAGAAGAGAAAGGGGCTGAAAGGATAACTTCAGCACAAAATGGACTTTTGAGACTTGTTAATACACCTTAAATACATGGGAACTAAGAATGAAAATAATTTTTTAATCTGTTTATGTACAGTAATACCCTTGATTCCAAGAGCAGTTACTTACTTTCCTTCTTCAGGAGCTTGATAGCCATTCACAGCATCAATGCACCTTGGTTTCTTTTCACTCAGAGTTTCCACCTCATATTGAGCTACATAAATAGAAAACTCATTGAGCTGGAATGTTGTTTCTGTAGCAACAAAGATTTAAAGAATTCTAAATAGACACATCATTTGCATAAATTAATTGAAGAGAGAAAACGAGCCAGAGTATCAAGGAAGCCAAATAGATGAGTGATTAACCATTTCACCAGTAACAAAGACTGAAATCACCAGAAGAATGAGACAGCATCTATTCCCAAACTTTCTCTAGGGTAAAGTTCAGCGTGAATGCCTTGTCCTGTGGACCTTTCTGGAAAATAAAGCTGCCTTTGCTCTGCTGCAGTTCCTTGGCAGGCATGAGCCGTGCTCTCTCCATGCACAGCAGATCCCTGGGCATGGCTGGCAGCTTGTGCAAAGAGAGCAGCCCTCACTCTCAGCCTGCAGTGTTTCTCCTGCCCTTTGGCCTCATGGCCACTTCTGCATCAGGTTCTTTATTTCATACTTGTGCAGATGTGGAGAGGTCTTTAACTCGGTGCCTTGCTCATCAGCCCACTCCTGAAAGCCCCAGCATACTCCAGCAGCCCTGAAACATCCCTGGACAGGCTGAACGATTTTTTCCTATCTTAGGGAAGGCTGGATTTTCCATTGAATTGTCATTCCATGCCTTTTCAAGTTACTAATCATGTGATTTCCCAGGATGGGGTTTAAAGCATTCCCAGTCTGTAATTCTGAGATATTCTTTTTCTATCCCTGCCTTTTTGGAGTCTTTCTTTTTCTTGTGGCTGCCAATGAAAATCCCCAAAGCATTCTGCCTGGGAAAACCAGGAATCCACCAACAGAAGGTGAAAACACAGCAGTCAGCACAGCCTCTATTTATTTCACCTCCCACAGCTTGGCAGAAAGTGGGCTCAGTGGTACACTCAGCCTGGCATTTTTTACATTCTTACCCTTACTTAGGACTCTGGGCCCATATATTCTGCCCTTTAAAGGTCAGGTGAGAGTTTGAGATGGGATTTTCAGTGCAGTCATCCATATCTCTCTCTAACATGTGGAATTTTTATAGTTTTTGGTCATGATGCCTCTTTAGTGACTTTATAGCTTTTGCTGTGAGATGCATTATTATTACACTTTTAAAATGTAAACATTTGTGTATTAAAAAATGCTTTTACAAGTACCAGAATAATGATTCTACACCTGTTCCACTGTTTAGCTGAGCTTATTTTAACTACATTCAAGCTGTTATTTAAATATCAAGTAGAGGGATAACTGTCATAAAGCCCAGTTTGTAAAACAGAATGCAAGGGAATTCTGCCTTCTAGTGGGCAGTTGTAAAATTCATGTCATATTTAGTGGGTGTATTAATGATTTATTCAGTAAGAATATTGTACTGTCAGCATTTGCTATAAAGTTTGAGGGCATAGATTTCCAAGGAGGGATCAGGAAGGTTCATTTAATGTTAGAAGATGACAGTATTTTGCCAATGCTAATTGCAAATACTTGGCTGTAAGTATGCTGAGTCATTCAACAGCATGTGAAGCTTTTATCTTTTAAATTTTGCTTGGACATGAATATTATTTTCTATAGTTTGGTTTTGTGCTATTTTTTAAAATTTGTTGCATTGTATCTTTTAAATTGAGTAACTTTTTAATTATTACTGCAGAATTAAAAAAAAGTTTTTAAAAATTAAATTTTATTGTACAGATAAGGTAAATTGCCATTCACTACAGGTGATTAAAGGACAATAAAACTAAAAGAGTAATTTTTCTGAAAATAAGTCCAAAACTTTAAAAAATTTACCCCAAATTATTTTAGTATAACCAGTCTGCCAAAAAATGTCAGACAGGTTGTGATTTTGCTTTAGGGCTCTGAGACAGGTTTTAAAGAACAATTGAGTTTTGGTTTTACATATTTTTATTATGTTTACATTTTTACCTATTTAAACATAGTAATTTTTCAATCAGCTTATGATATGATGATGAAAACAGTGTGTGTCTCACCCTTACCATTTCTTAAAAAGCTTTTCTTTCCAGCCCCCTGCAATTCAAGTGAATAGAGCTATCCTGCTTCTCCCTTGAGCCAATAAGCAGGGTGTTGGTTTTTTCTTTACATCCATCTCCATCTAAATTTTGCAGATTCTTTCAGCAAAATTTTGGAAGGTACAATGTTTCCTGTCTACCCATATAACTAAAACTCTCCAGGTGCTCAGCATTTTGTGGCTCAATCATTACGACTTCTTTTTCTCTCTGACTTTAACAAACATAATTAGCCATATTAATATCTTTTCATATGCTTTGATACAGCTGGTTTTCTTACATGACTTCTTCAAGTCTGTCATCTCTTCTTTTGTATCCCAATGCTGGTGTCTCCTTGTTCTGTTTGTTTTATCCAGCATGAGCTGCTTGTCTTCCCTTTCCAGATCATCTCATGACCATCCCTGTGCTGTCTCCAGGCAGCCAAGGGGCAGACTGCTGCATCTCCTTCACCAGTGATGCCATCACTTCATCACTTGCTGGTTAAACTTTCAGGCAGGGATCTTTGTGCTGATACCATTGAAGGCCACAGCTGGGAGGCCTTTTCTGTACGGAGCTGAAAAGTTAACACCTTGTCTTTCTTTATGTTCTTCCTTTAAGCAATCTTTTGCTGTGACATGCAAAACAAAATTCGGGGCAGAAATCTTTGTCACTACCCATCATGCTCTTTGCTTGATTTCTTTTCCTCCCCTATTTGTTTCTCTCTATTAGTTTTGTTTTGTTTTGTTTTATCTTGTCCTATACTTAGGTGAATAAGGAAAAAAAAAAAAAAGAAAACAAAAAAAAGAAAGAAAGAAAAAAGAAATTAAGTCAGTGTTATTTCTGTTTTGTTTCAAATCCTGGACATATTGTCTAGAAACATTGATTCCAAGTTTTATAACAATACAAACAGTAATTTGCATTCTTGCAGTGATAGTAACCCTAAAACTTGTAACCAGAACTAAATCTTTGAGATGAAAGTATTGTTTATTTCCACAATGTAGTCTGACTGTGCTGATTTACACATGATGAATGCTTGGTAATAGCCAGCAATAGCCCCATTTTGATGGAGAGGAAAATTGAGATATGGAACCAGAACTCAATGGTATCAAGTTTTTCTCAGATTTTTAGACTCTTGCACTGAGCAATTTAATATTTCTAAATTCTGGTACTTAAAATCTAAAGTATTAAGTCACAATTCGAGGTCAAATACAAATGCTGTTGGCTCTGCATAGCAATTTATCAGAAGTTAATTGTTTATCACTGAAGCTTAAGTGGATTCCTTATCTATCAATTAACTAAATATAAATTATAAAAATAGTTTATCTTTCCAGAGATAGGCGTGTTTGAACTTAATTATTTCAAGCAGCTTCAGCATTATACAATGTTTAGCTCAGAAGTTAAAAGTAGCTCAGTTATTTTGAAAAGTGATTTATAAAAAAGCCCTTTGCATTTTTTTCTCCAAATGTTATTGCAGGGCAGATGGTTCAGATTCTGTTGTTTAACCACCCTCGTTATGCACTCTCTATCTTTAGCTCCTGTGTTCTATTTTGACACTATCACATCTTTGTGTTTGTTCAGGCTTTTCACTTAAGGCGGTATTTCAAAGGAAAACACTGGAATTTTCCTTCTAGAGGGGGTAAAATACTTTCACCTTGTAGAAAGGACATGTTCCTATTTAAAAAAAAAAAAAAAATAATAATAACAAAACCGAAGCCTCCTCTTGGCACAGGGCCCAGCAATGCTATCAGCAAAATCTAGCAGCTTGGCAGCTTTGCGTGTTGCCATCCTCCCCTTGAGAATTAGAGGGAAGCTGTTCCCCACCTATCCAAGCCTGCCAAAGGATGCAGGACTTTGATCCTTCAGGGTAATGTTAGAGTAGTTCTCCTCCCGGCTACTAAATGTGACAGAGTGTGTTTAATTTATTTGCTTTTTATATAAACATAGAATGTTTTCAGTGAGAATCCAAAGATTTAGCGTAGACCTTTTATTAATACCAAATAAACCTTACTTTCTCGATGAACATTGATAAGTCTCTGGATAGGGAATTTTACTTTGAGAGCACTAAAACAGAAGTAAAACCTTTATTAGATAATAATAATGTAGCTTACTTTAATAACCTATTTGATATGATGTTAAACTATGTTTTTTATATTTATAAGATTTGATCTTTTAAGTCTTACTGCAAGTTTTGGGTTTTTTTGCAAGTCATTTTTTAACTCTTTTGTTTCAGGGTTGATATCTTATGCAGAGTACCTATTTTTGCTGACAATCCTTACAAGTAAGTATTACATATTTGAAATACATATGCATACCCAACTACTAACAGGTTTCCAGGAACTTTTTCTGATTTTTAACTTCTAAATTTCTACTTCATAGTAGAAGGTAAAGTTGTATTGTATATAGAGTATTAAGGCATTCGTATAAGTGGATGTAACTTTAAATGATTGCAGTGTACTTCCAAAGTGACACTTCCATGGTGTCATCATTGATCCATAGCAGCATTTCAAAAATCTTTTTAATCCCTGCATCACGGGATCAGTAAAGTTTTTCAAGAGAGTTTGGGAGTGGGAAGGCATTGGTTACAGGACTGCATAATAAGGGGAAGAAAAACAGTGGGAGAAGATAAATAATTTGTCTTCTGGATTTTTAGTAATTTTGGAAAATGAGACATTAACATTATAGATCATACAGTGGGGTAAAAAGCTATTGTGGTGTCTGAAAGGTTGTTTTCTATTCTCTGTGTGTTCAGATAGGCAATGGATGATACACAAACCAGCAGCCTTCTGCACTGTCCTTTTGTTTGGCATTTTAATCTTTTTTTTTTTTTTCCTCTGCTCCTTTTTACTTTATTTCCTCCGTGTATTTGGCATGTATTTCTACCACCCTCTTGCTTTCTTCCTTTTTCTCTGTCAGACACAGCATTTTGGTTTGTATGTGGAAGTGATCTTGGATTTTCTGGGTTTCTTCACTCATAGTTACACCGTGCTTGCCGCCTCCCTGTGCTGTTCTGAGGAAGCGTAGGTGATGCTGGAAAATAAAACCTAAGATAAGACATGCACTGAGTGTTGAGACCCATAGATGAGGGTGAAGTTGTCCATGTATATGTCCATGTATTGATCCACATGCAGTTCTGTTCAACTGACACAGGTCCAACGTTTCAAGCAAGGAATGAAACCAAGCTTGAGGATTTCGTGGGGAAAGGAAAGAAGGAAGCAGTCATTATTATCCCAGTGGACTGTAGATTTTTGAGCCTTATAACTTCCATGCCTGCAAGGTCCATGGCATGGACTTAAACAAATTAACAGTTTTTCTTTGCTCTAGAAGTCCATTCTGTCATGGTGTGGTAAGAACAAGTAGTGTTGGTCTCCAGAGTCCACTTCTTCACAATGACTGTCAGTACACACCTCTCACACAGTTTAGGGAGGCATTTCAAAACTTAGGTCATTTCTAAGCAGAACTGCATCAGTTCCCATGAAGAGCTTCAATGAGTACACACACCAAGTTGCACACTATGTATAAATTAATACAACCTTTTTACCATACAGACTTAGTGTTTTGCCAGCTGCTACAGTGTTACAGACAACTTGAACACAAAACACATGTTCAAATGCTTTTTAAAATCAAAATTAATATAAGGTCTAACCCAGTCAGAAAGGTGATTTTAAAATACTTGTTGCAATTCAAAGAGAGGGATTTTTTTTAAGTACAACCACATTATAAGTTCAGAAGAATACCTTAATTAAAGCTGCAGAAATAGGTGCTAAAGATTCTATTTCTTCAAAAATTTGTGGCAGCTGAAAGTAAATTTATGCTGATTTTTATTGGCTGAAGCAATGAGAAAACTGAAGCAGTATCAGAGAAGGTTGCTACAGTTCTCAAGACAATCAAGTAACAATATTTTTCACAGAATTTATATAGAAATGTATTGGACTGTAGAAACAAAGGCACCCTTTGATACAGGATAAATATGTAGTGCTAATTAATGCCTTTGCTTTGGCTATGCAGAGGGTTATCAGATCAATCATTCAGAAAGCAAATGTCAACAAGTGCTTGTGCCTCTCTGTCTTTGCCTACCAAGTATCCCATGCCAGTCAGCTCCCAGTTACATAACCTCTCTTTCTCACTAGTAAAAAATGTTGTGAAATTTCTTAAAGCAGCTACTAATGCTGAAATGACTTCTTCTAAGTCACCAACAGAGCAATAGGTAAAGAGAGTCACCAGTTTTCCAGAATTCCAGTTTCAGGGCACTGCTGACCTGATCATGCACCATCTTTAACACTGAACTTAAAAATGTAATTTGCTGCAGACAAAGGCTTTATTTTGTCCCCTGTGGTCCCCTTTACTATTTCCTGTGTGCCTTGCATCACAGGAAAATTACCCTTTTTCCTCCAGTGCTGTTCTGAATTTTATTTCCAGCAATTGGTTAATGGAGCTTCTGGTGAAGGTGCCCAGAAACTGAAATTGTCACCTTGACTCAAAGCTTCATTTGGATTTGGCAGTCTCACAAGTTGACAACTTAGTCAATGTGGTTGCAGGGGAAGCACTGAAGTCTAACCTGCACTCTCAGCTAAGATGAAGCTCTTCTGTCCAGATTTTGGAATTTTGCCTGATTCTAATTAAATACAAATATATCTGAGCTAGTCTTTGAACTATGCTTATTTTACTAACACATACCTTTGGGGTTACATCATATCAGATAAGTATGTCATCTCTGAAAAGTATAAGCAGCTTTAGGTCCTATATTTTCAGTAACAGCTCTCTTATCTGGAAATTGCAGCACAGATGGTATGAACTACCATTAAATACATCAATTCCTTTTATTCTCCAAATATGTTATAGGATAGGTTTTTCTTGCTTTTGTTGTAGAAACACAAATTTAGTATGTGGCATTTCCATGGGAATGAAACCAGTTTGGACTATTAAAATCCAGTTCCTGGTGTTGAAGGGCCCTACTATGCAGACTCCAATGGTACTTATAAAATATCCCTGCATCACAATGTTGCTCCATAGAGAACATTAGTTGGCTACTGAAGGTGTAATTTCTAAAATGTAAAAATACTACTTTATATTTAACCATCTTGTTATGCCTTAAAAGGAAAGGGATATTTCTTTAATTTGGTCCTTTTACAGAAATATTCTCTTAAAAAAAAATTAAGACTGGAACTTTATGGGATGGATCAAAAAGAATGCATTTCTAAAAGAAAAACTCTGAAGAAATTAGAGTTTTTTTAGACATAATGCCTCACTGCCCTCGTGAGTCCAACACCGTTCTTGGAAACCTGAACATATTCTAGAGACCATAAGTTGCCATGGCTTTCATATTAATGCCTGACTTGATTGGGTTGTGGAATTAATTCACCTACTCCAGAAATCACTGGGGTAAGTCCTTGCTACTGCAGTGAGCTGTAACTACGTTTCAGCAGCATGCTGCTCCTGTGTGGGCTTGCTAATGAGCAAGGCCACCTCTTGTAAGCAAAGTAGGATCAGGAAATTGTGGGAAGGAGCTCAAAACACACTGTGTTTTTATAGTGCCTGCAAGACTCAGAACTCATTACATTTTTTGTGTTGAAAAGAAACACCCACTCAGTGAGGGAAGTGTAGGGTAAAATGGTGTAAAATGCCTGAAAAAAAATCATCTTGATGGGAGTCACACAAAACCTGCTTTTGTCCAGAAAGTTCAGAAAAAGTGTCCGATTACTTTTCAGCAACATTTGAGGACATTGTTTAGGGAGGGAGGGGAAGGAATGGGAAAAAAAAAAAAAAAGAAAAAGGGCCTGGGGCTAACTCAGCAGGAGAAGGAACCAGGAAACCTGCCCAGAATTACAGGATCAGTCTGTTTGCTGGGGAAGACCAGGGAAGACTGCAGATACTGGGATACAGGGATGCATGCAAGAAGTACCTGAGGAGTACACTACCTCTTTCACACCATTTGGGGATAATTATTGGTTTCTCAAGGCGCTTGCCAGTCTTCTCACCTGAAAAGGAGCTCTAATAAACAAGGCAGAGCTAGACTGCAGAAGGGACATGGGATTATGGAGACATCCGTAGAGAATGTCTGTGACCAGGACAAAAAGACATTTCACAGGCGTAGGGATCAGCAGTGCTGTATATATATATATATGTGTATGTATAGGCATGGCTGTACTTAGGCACTGCTGGCATTTCTTGCTTTGTCATTGCATTAATTATCCCTTAAAATAGTAGTGAAATGGTGCTGTAAAAATTTGCTTCTATTGGAGGAGCTACATATGGTTTACTGGAACTCAAGTATACATTCATAGCAATGGAGAACTGAACCATAGGCAATATTCCTCTTGCTTTAAATATTTAAGTATGTGTGTATGTTTATCATCAAGATCTTTTGCAATTTGTTTTAGAACCCCAGACTGGATTGCAGATTGCCTTTAAAATGTTGGATGTAGATGGCAATGAACAACTTGAAAAGAAAGAATTTGTGAAGGTATGTATATTTATATGCATACTAATGGTTCCATGGCTTATATTTGTTAAATGAAGATTCTTTAAAATTTTCAAGCCAATTTTTGAGCCCAATCTGTGCTCACACAGTTAACTAGAATAATTTATACAGAAGGAGCACATACCAAAGCATTGCTGAAGAAGTACTTTTTATATGTGACTCGACTTTCATCACAGAATCACAGGAAGTTAGGGGTTAGAAGGGACCTCAAAAGATCATCAAGTCCAACCCCTCTGCCAGAGCAGGGTCACATAAGCAGGTCACATAGGAACGTGTCCAGGTGGGCTTTGAATGTCTCCAGAGAAGGTGACTCCACAACTTCCATGGGCAGCCTGTGCCAGTGCTCTGTCACCCTCACACTAAACAATTTCTAAATTTTTTATGTTAATATTTATTATTTTTATAAAAATTTGGTTTTTATTTTTATAAATGTTACCTTTGGCTTGTATCTAAAAATCTGTTACTGGGAACATAGGAGCTGGTGTACATCCCTTAATCCCATGAGGTAATTTAAATAATTGTCTGTAGAAGTCCTATTTGTTAAGTATTTCTAATAATTTTTTATTTCACCAGCCTCTTTTGTTTTTTATTAATTTTGTTTGCTGTTGCACATATTTTTTTACCAATTTGCACTTTAAAGGGTAACAGCAGTATTTCCTATTATTTTATGTAAAATAAGAGGGAGAAAGGCAGGTGCTTGAAAATGAAGAAAATCTTGTTCTGATGTTTCAAAGAATAGTCTTAATTATATAGCTTATTCAACTTCTAAGTATTTAACAGGAGACTGTTTACAAGACTTCCTGTCAGAAGTCAAGTGTAAAATTAAAAAATGCAGTTTTAATAGGCTCTCAGCTTAATACAGATCATTCATATTGAAGGTCACTAGAGAGACAATTTTATAATTGAAATGCCTACTAAAATGAAAATTATTTTCTCTCACTAGGATAAAGTTAAAGATGATAATTAATATAGCAGTGCTAGAGAACTATAGAATCTAGAATTTACAAAGATGCTCCTGTGTTAGAGTAAATTAAAAAATGTATTTACTTGTACTTTCCTAGCCTAAAACTATGAATTAGTGATATAAGAGCTGTTAGCATGTGCTTTGCATTGATAGACATTTTTTCAGTGGATCTTTCTTAGTAGGATTACAGTTGATGAGTCATACTTAATTATTTTTTTATATATATTTTCAGTACTTTTTGACTTAGTAGTACTGTTTGAAAATTATACTTGAAATTAGACTGTTTTCTAAGACAGTGTTCCCAGCACAGTGTTCCCTAACTGAACAGAGACCTTGCTCTGATCTGTTACTATGCAAAATCTTTTAAGATTGAAGAATTTGCTGTTAAAATGTTTACTATTCTGCTGATTAAAAAGAAATCAAATTCTAATTAAAACCTTTGGTTTTAACCCACTGGTACAATCCTAGTGAATTGTTACTGGAGTAGCAGTGTCCTGATCACCAAAGTTAGAGGGAAAAGTAAGCCCATGAACACAAGTGAACAAGTGCAGCCTGCAGTGCCTCTGCACCAGGATGCCCTGTTAGCAGTTCTTCCTTTAAATAATTACTGTGTCAGCTAAGCAAATAAGGAGATTCTTGCAGAAATACAGCACAATTCTTTTGGAGGAGATACATTCTGTCATGCATGCAAAAGCTATGAGATCTAGACTTTCTAAATAGGTTGTCTTTATGCACTTGTCCTGGACAGCAGATACCACTAAAAACTTGTAGAGGTTCTCCTGAGGCTGAATAAACCACCTTGCACTGTCAGCATTGTGGCGGTTTGGTACTGAACACCTGCTGCAGTCCTAGCACACTTATGAACAGTAACTTCTCTGAAATAACTGGAAGATTCAAAATCACCTTTTTTTGTTTGTTTATTTGGATTTTTCGTAAAGACTGGCATAGCCTTTCTGCCAGCTTTTGTCTTCTTCAGAAAAGATTACTTCTTAATGTGTCTTCAGTAAAGAGGCATCGGTTGCACATAATAGGCTTCATTATCCATTAGAATCATAGAATCATAGAATTGGCTGGGTTGGAAGGGACCTCAGAGATCATCAAGTCCAACCCTTGATCCACTCCCGCTGCAGTTACCAGACCATGGCACTGAGTGCCACATCCAGTCTCTTTTTAAATATCTCCAGGGACGGAGAATCCACCACTTCCCGGGGCAGCCCATTCCAATGCTTGATCACCCTCTCAGTAAAGAAATTCTTTCTAATGTCCAACCTAAACCTCCCCTGGCACAACTTGAGACCGTGCCCTCTTGTCTTGCTGAGAGTTGCCTGGGAAAAGAGACCAACCCCCCCCTGGCTCCAACCTCCTTTCAGGGAGTTGTAGAGAGTGATGAGGTCTCCTCTGAGCCTTCTCTTCTCCAGGCTGAACAGCCCCAGCTCCCTCAGCCTCTCTTCATAGGGTCTGTGCTCGAGTCCCTTCACCAGCCTGGTTGCCCTCCTTTGGACCTGCTCCAGGACCTCAATCTCCTTCCTAAATTGAAGGGCCCAGAACTGGACACAGGACTCGAGGTGTGGCCTCACCAGCGCTGAGTACAGGGGCAGAATCACTTCCCTGGACCTGCTGGCCACGCTGTTCCTGATACAGGCCAGGATGCCATTGGCCTTCTTGGCTACCTGGGCATTAGGTTTCACTTGCCACTAGTAACTTCCAGTGATCAACAGATATAAATATTAAAGATAGATAAATGTTACATGGAGCAGTTGATATTAGAATATCTCAGGGGCAGAATTCTCCCTCTGTGAGTAGCTCTTCCACTGTACAGGAAAAAATCTGCAAACTACTGGAAACAGTCAGGCACTGTAAGGATGTGTAAGAGAACAATAAACTAAATCTTCCAGAACACTTGTGAAAAAAATTATGCTATGTTTGCGTGTTCTTTAATAGTCTCTGCAGATTTTTTAAGAGTCATTGAAAAATAAAATCCAAAAGATAAAATCTTACTCCCTCCTGTTTGGAAAGTATTTGCAGTTCTATGTCTTGTGTGTGAAGAAAGATGGGTTTTATCAGGTAAGAAAAAATGTAATTTTTCAGTGAGAATATGAATGAACAGTTGTGGTTTTATCCAGAGCTCTATATTGTGATTTTGCCATGAATAAATTGACAATGCTTTTACTGTACTAGTCAGTTTTTTGTAAAGGATCAAAAATCACAATAATTTGGGAAAACTTCAAAGAACTGGTACTGTTTAATTGTCTTATTGTATTTTGATAAATACTACCAAGGCATGGCACTTAAAAGTAGAAGGCAACTATCCTGAGGAAATAAAAAACTGAGGCTATTAAAAAAAAAACAAACAAGCCAGGTGAATTAGTCAAAAATTGAAGGCCAAGGGAAGACCACTGGTGACACAGTTAGCAATTTTCCCTGTTTACTACTTACAAGCCCATAATGCCTCCCTAAGCATCATTTTTTAAAATGCTGAGAAAGAAAACAGTTTGAATGCCCAGTTTGAAAACCATACAAGATAACAGCCAAGGAAATTTGGTCATGGATTTTTCCCCAGTTTTAATTGAAGAGGTGAAGAATCCCTCAAATGTTTGAGGAGCAAGGCAGGAGCTTAGAAAACCCTGAGCTTTAAAATCATCTCTCCCAAAGTGTCCAAATCCAGAGTGCTCAGTGTAAGTCTGTATCTCTACCTGAAATGTAATAAGTTCCCTGTTCTTTCATTTTTGCTGTCCTGTTGAGGATTCATACAAATACCTGTGAAAGGTAGGTGTACCTTGTGCTATGTTAAATCACTCGTTCTTGTGGCAGTGTTGACTTATCAAGCTAACATATAGTCAAAAAAACCTTGGAGCTGAAATATACTTGAGATGCTGCAAATTAATGCACTTTCTATAATACCTTAAAAGTCTACCAGGGACAGTGAAAATTGTATTTTAAAATGCGATCCTTTTAAGTACTTGTAAAAATCTTCTTAGCTAATATATTCAAGATTCATTTATTTGTGTGATGAAGAGGCAACTGGGACCACATTTTGCTTAATGCCAGTTCTGAAAATATGTTTGCTTATTTAATTGAATTATTCTTTGTTGTTAGTTGTAGAGTACCTCATTTGAACAGGCATGTTTTTATGTCCAGAAGATCACATCTGAAGCAGAACTATGTAGGAGAACAGCATGAAAATCACAGGAAAATTTTTATTTCCTGAGTGATCCTTGATGTTATACCCCTGAGTTTCAAAATCCTGTGGAGTCAATGCTAAGTTTCTAGAGGAAGAAAACCTCTAAAAATAGAGCAAGCAGTAGGTTGCAAGAGGTGGAGTAATATGCTCTGCTTGGCTATATTAACCACAATAGATAAGACAATCCTGGGAAAAAAGTGTGCCTGAATAGCAGAATATCCTTCAGTATGCAAATATTTTGTCATGATGATAGCAACATGCAGAAAAACAATGATTTTATCTTTTGGAAAGGTGAAATTAATTAAAGTTTCTGAAAAAAGGAGACTCGTGTAAGACCAAATTTGTAATTCTTTTTTTTTTTTTTAATGTTTTAACAAATACAGCTACAGAAAATCATTGGGAAGGAAGATGATTTGAAAACAGATGGAGAAGAAACAGTATTTCAGGTATGAAATACAGATACATTTCTTAACAAAACCTTTGTCATGTTCCCCATGAACATTATTTTTTTCAGACTGTTTAGGTAAGTATATAAGCATCAGTATTAATGCTCTAATTAAATCAAACTGCATGATTTGTCAACTATTTTCTTACTGGGAATAAAAAATGCTTGTCATTTCTGATTCTCCTGATGAAATTATTGCAATTAATGAATTATTGTGTGGTCACTCTGTTATTTAGTGTCTGTAAGCCTCTGTTTCAACTTAGGAAAAACTTAGTAAGAATTCTGTATCACTGTGTGAGAAAAGTTGGCTTTCCAAATAAAAATTGATACCTTAAACTTACTTAAATGCTGCTGTTGCAGTAATGTCAGCTTATTCTGAGGTGTTTTGGAATGTTATTGCTGTCATGGAGGTGACAAAGGCAAGGATCTTCAGTTATTTAGGTTCACTTCTGGAAATAAAGGGCTTAGATGCAGACCTGAAGAGGAAGCAGTCGTAGAGTATGATCTTCCAACTGGGTCAGCCCTTTCACTGCAGACCATTAGCATATGGCAAATACAGCTCATCATAAAAGGAGCAGGTAAATTCCTGCTCTCTTCTGGCTATTGTCCCCTGAATCCTGCCAGTGTAACCTAACTTCTTCCCCAAGTGGAGTCTGCTAGCAGCCCTCTCTCTCTTCAGTCTCTATTTAGCACAGATACAAGATATTTTGTAGCCTGGATGAGATTGAATGAAACTGAAAACAAAGAGGGGGAAATCCTTAAGTACTAAAAACATCTCAGAGGAAGCTGATGAAGCAGGTCAAAGGAAGTACAAATGGATTACCTCCAGCTATTACTAGGAGGTGCTGCTTACATCAGCAGCACTGCTTTTGTTATCTGCTTAAATTGGATAGTGTAGCTGAAGGATATTTTTCTCACCCCAAACTTGCTTCAGTTGTAAAAGTGAAAATAGGTAATTAGGCAGTGTCTGCTCGGGTTGGAAGCATTCGATGAGAAACCCACACAGGGCTCTGCTTTATAAACCTATCATGCATCATCAGTTTCTACATAGAGCTGATCCAGGTCATGTTCTTTACTTTTTCCCCTGCCTGGGGAAAAAATGGAAGTAGCTGCATTGCTACGACCTTTAATATTTAGTAGACATAAGCAAAAACTGTCTTGTGATGCATAAAGGTTTTGCTCCCTCAATATGCATCCAGAATTCAGTTAAAAATTTGTTTGACTGACTAATAACCATCTCTTTTCTTGCATCTTTTCATCAGTCAGCAGATTAAAATAGCTAGGATTAATAGGGTTGTCTGCTCCTCAAAACCAATTTCAATTGAGACTTAACTGCCATGACAGTGAAAGAAAAAGGATCTTTATTCTGCATGAATGAACAGCTATAGTATAAAATTTCCAGAGAAACTTTGATACAGTTGGACAGATTTAGTTATAGACACATAAGCTTCTTGAGATCTAATTAAATACCAGAGCCTGAATGTCTCTATTTTGTTTTTTTCTTGCTTTGAATATTGTCTTCAGTATTCTCCATTGAGAAAAATCTGAGGTTATTGTAACCAGAAAATATTATTTAATACGGTTTCTTAACAGATTATAAATGGAATTATAGTCTGTTCAAAAGAAGAATTAAATAGCTTTGGAGGAGTACAGATATCTTGAAATTCTTCTGGACTCTATATTTCTATTGAATGAAATCCAAATTGTTACTTCTCTTCTAATTTTTATTTTCTTTCCTCAATCTTTGTCCCACAAAAGAAGTTGACTAGCTTTATAAGCAGTGAATCTAACTACACAAGTGTAGTCAATGCATATGTTTTTACCCCTTGTTTTTAGCAATTATGGCAGTTGTATATTACTTTGTATATTTAGTTGTATATTATTCGTATATGCTTTGTATATATAGTTGTATATTAGTTCTTTCAAAGTAATTCAAGTCTCTGATATAAAATAGACTTACAAAAATAATGTTTAAATTGTAGTCTGCAACTTTATTTAACCACCACATATACCCAGGTGTGTTCCCTGTCCAGTATGTAGACAGAGGTGTCATTCATTTATTGTGTGGAAATACCACTTAATACTCATCAAACTACTCTATCAGGGAAAGAAAAAGCAGTACAATTGCCATGCTCTGCCTTTATTACTAAGAGTCTGACTTATACATCTAAAATTCGGAATTTCACCACTTAGCAATTGCCCTCAAATGGAAGTGTAATGAACTTCATTATACAGATAAATATATTTCAATTGAGGGATTTTCTTTTTCCAGTATTGTAACTGATGCTGAAAGAAAAGCAAAAAAAAAAAAAAAATATGCCGAGCCTTAGCCAACTCAGTCTTTTGCTGACTTTTGCAGAGCAGGCAGTCTGTTTTACTCATGGCACAGGCATGCACACAGTGAAGGAGAGGTGCAAGCAGATTTAGGAGACAGGCAGCCTGGCTTATTCTAACCAGACCAGAGAAAGTGGTGCAGAAGTCAGCAGAGGCAGTGAGTGTCTCACCTCCCCAGCACCACTGTCCTGCTTCAGGTGGGACATCCAGCTGAGCACTTGACCGTGCTTCACAGAAGAGCCAAGGCTCTTTCTTCCTGTCTGTAGGTAATGTAGAGTGTTACAGGAAAGTGCATAAGCCAGAAGAGTTTGGTGTGTTTTGAAAAAGGTGTTGCCAAGTGAACAGCACTATTTGCTTCTGTATTGATGCTCTGAGTTCCTTAAAAAGGCACTCTTAGTAGTGAGACATGTGTGAGCATCCTGGTACTGAAAATAATGCTAATAGCTTCAGGTATCTACTGTACAGCTCAGTTGTTTAGATCAGGGACTTCCCTCTTCAGGTTTAGAGTTATGAGTTATCAAGTGGTTTCAAGACCTGTAATTTAATATGCTTTTAACTTTGAAGTTAATTTTAGCTACTGTTAGCAAAGGAATAACAGTACAGAATATTCTGTATTTGTTCTTAAAATGGAATCCGTATTGGGAAATAATGTTTGCATTTGTCTCATTTCCAAATAGTTAAACATATGCTTCTCATATAAAGTATTTCATTTACATGTTTTTTTAAACACACTTAACTAGTTCCTGGGGACAGCAATTAATCTCTTTTTGTAGTAAAGTTCAGTCTGACTATAAGCAGTGTAGTTCTAGACCCATACATGGATACTTTTGTGTATTTTTACTTTATTGATTGTGTGTCTGTTGTTTTAACCTGTTTACTTTTTTTTCCTTCATTATTCCTTCACACATTTATTACCATTTAGCTGGTCATCACAGTTTTCACTTAGACCTTCAGACATTGCACCATAGCGATGCATCTCCTCAGCCACAGACTCTGTGGGCCATCATAACCTGCCCATCTCTAATTAATTTAAAGTTTTCTTGCCATAGCTTCCCAGTCTGTAAAGCCCAGAGTCTACAATAAGTACAGATTGCATAAACTAGAGGGGGAAAGATGGTGCTTGACAGCTATGCTATCTTCTAGTGGAGAAATACTCTGAAAAGAGATGCAGCATATCTGTGCAGCATATTGAATTTTGCGAGGACCTGGGCCAAAACTAAAATTAATATCCCTCCTCAAGAGAGTGTGTCATTAGTCTTGTCATCTCTCAGTTCATATGGAATGGACATTTTTTATCGTGACTTATCTTCTGCAGCATAAATGTGAACATTTTGCATCAGCAGACTAACATTTAATTTTATTGAAAAGCTTTTAGATACTTTAAACGATGGAGTATTGCAATATTCCTGCATAATTTAAAAGAAGCTTTCCAGGCAGGTAAACCCCATAAAGAACCAAGCCATGTGGCATCAAAATACTACATTACTAAAAAACTGCTGGACTATTTTTTACCTCATGGACAAGGAAATTATTTTCTTTTTCCACATGATCTGATGACATTATAATCTCAAGAGAGGCAAAGAAATGTGCATTCTGACATCTTACTAGGTACCTGTTTTGCTAGTACATTGAATTTGGCTTTGCTGGCAAAACCCTTTCCCCTGAGGAATCACTCTGGAAGCCTGTTGTGTTCACAGTAGCTTTGCAAGGGTGTGTGAGGCAAGGCCACCCCTTCAGTCTCAGCTACTTAACCTAGTCTGAAGTGCTTTAAATTATATAGCTAGAGAAGCCAGATAGCAGTGTGGGCTCCTGACGGGGCAGAGAAAACATGATTTGGCTTTGCTCTAACAGCTCCAGACCTTGATTCAGAACAGTGAGAATCTGGTCATAGTCTCTGAAGGCTACCTTGTGCATTTGCTTGTAAATGTAATTGAAATAAACTGGAAATATTGCAAATGAGCATGCTTACTTGGCATTTTGTGATAGCAAAGACTCGCCTGGCAGCCTGAACGTGGATTACCTGAAAAATAGAATAGAAAAGGAGTCACTTTTAGTGCTGAGATCAAGGTTTAGGCATGCTGAGAATGGGTGTACTCTGCCTTTGAGGCCAAATCTGCGTTAAATAAAATGAGTGTGCTACCCTGTACATCATACCTCCTGAGGGTGTCCTTATTATGAATTCTCTACTTTTCACAGAAATTAGTATTTTTAAAGTGTGGTGTGACAGGGAAGCAGGGCCTGAATTCTTGTGAGGTGCTGTCCCCAGCAGTTTTTAGGCCACCTGACTGGGAAAACATTTTCATTCTCTACCTTCTCATAAGCTGATGAACACACTGAAAGCTGAGGACTTCTATGAAGTTACATCTTCTTCCTTGCTAAAGGCACTCATGGTACAGCACAGCAATTCTGTGGCATTAGCTGTTGTCAAAAAACAACTGATCCCCAGGTAATGGGAATGTTGGATGTTCTTGAATGCTGGGTACAAGCTCTTTATTGCTTGAAAAATGATCCATCAGATTTTTTCTGAGATATTCTTGTTATATACCCTGTAGAAAAAAAGTGTGCACAGTTTATCCTGTTTATACAAGACCAGATGTATTCTTGAATCCTACCTTGTAAGAAAGTGGCTTGCAAAACAGTAAAAATTTTTAGTATGGATTTACATAGAATCATAGAACGGTTTGGGTTGGACTTGATGATCTCTGAGGTCCCTTCCAACCCAGCCAATTCTATGATTCTATGGAAGAGACCTTAAAGACCACCTAGTTCCAACTCCCTGCATGGGCAGGAACACCTCCCACTGGACTAGATTGCTCAGAGCTCCATCCAGCCTGGCCTTGAACACTTCCAGGGAGGGATCATCCACAACTTCCCTGTGCAACCTGTGCCAGAGTCTCACATGCTTAAGCCAAAGAATATCTTCCTACAATCTAACCTGAATCTACTCACTACAGTTCAGAGCCATTACCCTTTGTCCTGTCACTACATGCCCCAGTAAAACTTCCCTCCCCAGCTTTCCTGTGGGCCCCCCTCAGGTATTGGAAGGCTGTGGAGCCTCCTCTTCTCCAGGCTGAATAACCCCAACTTCCTCATCCTGTCTTCATAGGGGAGGTGCTCCAGCCCTCTGATCATCCTTGGGGCCCTCCTCTGGATTTAACTTTCAGAGCTCTACATCTTTCCAGTGTTGGGTACTCCAGAACTGGAGTAATCCAGGTGGGGTCTCAGGAGGGCTAAATAGAGGGGAAGAATCACATGATTAAAGGTGATTCATCATAAAATGATCCATTGTTGATTCCATTGTATCCATTTGTCTGGGATCTGCTTAAAAAGACTGCTTTGAAGATACAGATCTTCTGATCTCACTGTCTTGCCTGTTCTTTTGACTAGCTGTAGTTGGCAGGATTAATGTTGCATATGGTTTTATCTTTGAAACCTTCTTCCCATAACTGAATTGTGGGATATATCCCAATGTTTTGGAGACTCTCAAAATGATAGAAATTATGCTCTTGAGCAGTGTTTGGGGCTAGGCTGCTTAGACTGAAGTCTGCATTGCCTCCAGAGATGCCTAACATGACTGACCTGGCAACTGACAAAGACCATTTCAGAGAAGTGAACTTAAAAAAAACTGCAAAAATTTAGTCATAACTAAAGATTTGGGACATCTCTAGCAAACAGAAACTAAATCATTGTTTTCCTTGACCCTCCTCTCTTTTCTGCCCCTGTTTTTCATATATTTGCTCTCCTTCTATAGTAACACAAAAAAATTTCAATCCAAAATATGTATTACTTTACATAATATGTATGTATTACTTTTGCAAGTTCTATTGAAACAAGACATTGCACAGCAAATACCATCTCACAGGAAGCAAGTAAGAGAACAAGGGGCATATTATAGATTTTAATCATCATGAATGCTTTCCAGTCATGCCTAAGGCAAATTCTGCCATGGAACGTGGTAAGAATCTAGAGACAGTAAGTCTATTAACATTTCAGATTAATTTTAAAAATCAGTTAGGTACATTATTCTGAAAATCTTGTCTCACTGAGTGATAAGTTTCTTCTCTGTAGCACTTGTTGCTACTTGTTGTAGTATCAGGTCCTAAATGTCAAAAGCTCAGTGGAGAGTTAGAGGATTAGGTAGGTCTGTGCCATGATTCAGTGTTTGCATCATCAGGCTTCTATGTTAGTCTTTGTAACACAATAAGGAAATAAATGCTGTGTTATCTGATCTTGCTTAAAAAGGAATAATTGCATAATTTAACACTTAATGGTGCTTTTAAACAGTGTACAAGGGGTAGATTACACTAGGAACATAAGTCTCTCTAATGTAGGTACACGTGTTCATTAGTTCGTAAAGACTTGGTCTTTGGGATTCTTTACATGAACCAGTGGTCCCAGGAGCATGTCTGACCTTCCCAGTGTGAAACATGTCTGGGCCCCATCCAGTGCTTGTATCAAGATAAGACCCAGAACATCACCACCCTTCCTCAGCTTTCTATAAAGCACACAGCCTAGAGAGGGTGCTGTGCTGCACCCTCCCCAGACTGAAGCCACCAGGTACACCAGAATATGAACTTTCCTCAGTTTAGATTGTAGTTCTGTGACTCAAAGCTACCAGACTGGTCCATTTTACAGTACCAGGATTTAGGTTACCATGTCATCCTCATTGCCAAGAGAGACATTCCAAACATAAGTTATTCTCCTACCTAAGCTCAGGAGGGTGAGGTGTTGGAAATACTAATAGAGCTCTCATTATCTTCTAACAAAGATTTGTTGTGTTGGTACTAATTTATACAGTTCAGCAGCAAAAGCTCCTAATGATTCTGTAGACAAAAAGGAATTATGTACTAACATGTACTTTATTTAGTAGCATTAGCTCTAGGAAAAGCAAATTTTTTTTAAATTTTGCCCTTAAGCAGTAGTTTCTGTGGTCTCCTATTGCATATTCTGTTTTAAAAAATGCACTGTTCTGTAGTTTTCAAATACATTTAACTCTCACTAACATAGTGTTTGGACGTCTGCCAATTCCACTTTGGAATTTCAACTGATAAAGAGGGTAGCCAAAAAGTAGGTGCATATTTGTTATAAATCCAGGGATAGGCTTTGTCATCTTAGATAAGATGAAATGGGTATTGTCTGTATGTCTTCTTCTAGCTTAAAACTACAGAAACATGAAAAAAGCTTTTTCTGTCACAGCCTTAGTTCTTCTTAGAAGGTTATTTTAAAACTTCTTTTTTCCAGGTTGTTTTCAATGCAACACTGGTTTTAATGTAGTGTAATTAAATTGGCAGCATTAAGTTGTGTGATCATGAGTTCAGTATTCAAAATTCAAAATTACATCAGCAATTTTATTTCTTTCATTTTTAAAGTCTCCTTTAAACATGTAAGCAAAAAAACCCACAAAAAGGTTTGTCTCTCATTGCATTGAGAAATATGTGGGTTCTTTGTTTCTTAGAAAACTTTGCATTCTGCTATGAGTACTTTGGGTTTGAAATTCAAAGAAGCATAAATGTATGTTAGACTTTCTACTTTTTAAAAAAAGCATATACCAATGTTTATGCATCAGTCTTCACAGTAATCTGAAGTGTTTAAACTTTGGAAGGATGGATCTTGCGGGCATTTAAATATACTTTCCCTGCAGTTAAATGATAAAGTTCAGTAAGTACAGTTTGCATGTAGCTTGAAAAGTTTTTTTCTAAGTTCACTCATAGATAACTCATAGTACTGGCATTTAGTGAATTGTATTTTGCAGTAGAAATGAGGAATGTTAGCTCTTTAACTATAAAATAACTGCATCACATATGCAGTAAGCATGAAACACAGTGAACTAATGGAACTTGTTATTGATGATGCTGAAAGCTAAATAACCATTAGTATTAAATCTTATGAATAGACTCTTGTCTTTCATCTTACCTCTTCAACCAGATAAAAGACACAGAGGCTATTTAGATGTCATAAGAATAGTTTGTTGAAATCCCTCCAGACTTACAAAAAAAAGAAAAAATCTCTCTTCATGTTGCTTAGTGGTCTGTTGCGTTCAAAGAAATGCCAGTGTGCTAGTGCTGAAAGAAGAACAGAAATCCAGCATTATGTGTGGTTTTAGGCTTGCTAAAGATGATGTTGAGTTGAAATAATGTGCATCCTTCTTCTGCAGAAATCTCTTCATCAGATAGACAATTCACAAGAAGCCTTGCAAAACCTTATTATGAGCACTGTAAATGTTTGTATTTTTCTAGTTTTCTTATGCTGTCATGAATGTCTTTAAATGGCTGTAACAAATTAGACATACACAAAAAAAATTTACAAAGATGTTAACTTTATTTAAAGCTTCTGTTCACGGAAACAAAGCTTTTTAAAGATTTAACTAGCAACTTTCTCAGTTCTTAATCAAATACACCAAAGGTGCCTATAAATTGTACTCATCTTTCATACAGACTATTTAGAAACAGATCATATAATATACACTGTTACCAGTTATGTGAAAGAATAATTCAGCTCTGAGATCCTGCATAATAGCTTTGGGAACTGTAATTACATTGCAAGTATCTCTTCTGAAATTCTAGTTCAAATAACTATATCCAGATTTGTTGTGAATAAATATTAATAATCATAGAATCCTTAATAATTAATCACACTGTTTTTTGTTTTGTTTTATAGGAAGCAGAATTGGAAAGCTGTGCTAATACCACTTTGCTGATACATTTCTTTGGAAAACAAGGAAAGGAAAAACTTCGCTATTCTGAGTTTTTCAGGTATTTTCCTACTAGACAAGCCTCAGAGCAACCAGTCCTGTTCCTACCCCCTCTACTTTGTACCAACACTGGCATTAACCTGCCCACACACTGGACTGATTTACAAAGCTAAGCAAGTAATCAAACAGGAGATTATTCATGATTTTGCATTATTAAATTTCTAGTTTAGCTCCTAGGGTCTGCTGTCTGCAGGAGGAGGTGGACACCAAGGTAACTCCAAAGCAGAAATGGGCCAGGAGGTTGTGAGGATTGAGACTTCCATTCTTGGCAGCTGCTTGATGGCATACTTTAAGATAATATTAATAGGTATTTTTCTTTTTCTTGATCAAATTTAAAAATAAAAAAAAAAAAGAATTGCCTATCAATTAAGAAAATATTTTCTGAGCTGATACTCCCCTCCCCATTACATCTCTCATGTAGGCTGCAGGCAACTTCTCTGCTTGCTTCAGATTCCAACTTCAGTTAAAACTTTACCTGTGCATTTTCCTTTGCCATTTGAACTACTTTTTAAATGGGACTACACAGATATTTTGTAGCATTTTTGTCAGAACTGAGAATTAATTCAGATGGTAAACACCACATGGGATAGAAACTGGAGTGGAATACCAAGTGGCCATTACTCCTCAGAAAATAAGAGTTTTGTCTATTTCACTGTAACCGTTGCAAAATCAGAAGTTAATAGAAAGTTCTAAGGCTGGTTTAGGGAATTGTTCAGTTTATGTCATCTACATACAGGAAAGATGGTGTAATCCTGGTTTACATCAGAGTAGGATGTTCTGTGTTTTATTTGCATGAGGTGCTTTCTTCCAGTCTTTTATTTAGTAAGGATGACCATCACCTACACAGAATTGCAACTTAACTGGTTAACTTTGTTCATTTGGAGCTCAATTTCTCCTGTTCAGATGAACTCCAGCCACATCATGCCATGTGAACTTGGGCCCAGAATCCAAATGCAGTCTTTCTTTGAGATAAAGGGAAGTGCCTAAATACCTGTGTGAATCTTGACACACGTCTCATAGCACAGCATCAAGAGAAGATTATCTTCATCAGTATTACCCCTACTGCAAAAATAATCAGTGGTCTACAGACTGCAAAAATAAATTGGGATATAATATGTTTTACTTCAGTTTATGTTCAGAAGCAGAGAATCTGTGTCAGCTGTCTTAAAAATTAATGTTGTTGCAGTCAATGGAAGTTTGGGGAAAGACACAGTAGAAAAGGAAGAGGGGCAATTTTTCTAACACTAAAAAGTGTGCAGCTTCACTGGCTCTGGCACACACTTGTCTTCAAATAAACAACCTTTCTCTTTTGAAGACCTTGACTCAGTAGGAATCTAAGTGAGTAAAATAAGTTTGAGATGCCTCCAGCTCCCCATTCTGTAAATAACATGATCCTCTCAATGAAACAAAAGGCAGAGAGCACAGTAAAAGGTTGTGTTTGCATATGCAGTGTAAACTGAAAAGCCTCAGGTTTTAGATAAAATCCTACACTGACCCAATGAGGCATGACATTGATGAAACTATGTACCTACTACATTCAGAACACGTAGGTTAAAGACCTTTGCCTACCACACAGATAGAGGCCTGTAATCAAAATCAAACTCCCACATCTTGCTCTTAAAATTTGTGGGATAAGTGTAAGGTTTAATGCAGGTAATTTTTCAACGGTGGCAGTTATGTTTTGTAGAGCTGGAATGTGGCTCTTTATCACCGTGTAGACACTCCATCTCAGCTGCAACATGACAGTGAAGTTTGTTTAACACACAGAGAGGTGAATAAAAGGATCACTGTCTTTTTAACCTGTGTGAAGATATCACCTTTCACATGATTTTATTTGCAAGTACATCAAGCACATCATTTCTAGGTTTCTATTGTTCAGAGAAAATGTGATTTCTATCTGATGGCCTCTCATAACATTTTACCTTACGCGGAAAGCTATTGTTGGCTGTTTGATCAAAGTGCCAGGCTGTTTTTACAAGAGATGACTGATGAGCTGTACAGACATAGATCATTGTCAAAAGCAGAAAATAATGATTGCAAATGCTTTTATCATTTTCCAAGTTCTTGCCTAGAAAGCTTTTCCATTGATCAGCGCAGTACCTAGTAGAAACTAGGGCTGATTAGGTTTGATTAGGACACACTGAAACTTGTCACATTAGTTAAATACACAGATATTGCTGTGCTGTAGGAAAAAAGGCAGGAATGCTTTCTTGGTGATATTTCACTGTACTTACATGGTAACTCAGAAAGCTTAGACTAGTCTTTATACCTCATTACTTATTTATATTTTCCTCATCCTTCCTCCTTTTCATTTTGTCTGATGTTAAAAAAAATCCTTTTGTAAGTGTGCAACCATCTGTATCTTCACCTGATCCACACGTGCACCAGTGATGTCCAATCCTTTTAGCCCTCAGTCAAAACATTTAAAATACCTTGCACAGCCACACTCAATATGTCAGGGCAATTAATTTTCCCTGTTCTCCTTTCTTTACACTCAAATGGCACATGGAAAGTGGAAATTGTCTGTATCTCTGCAGGCAATGTGGAGAATCACTCTTGTTCTCCCTTGACTGCCCCAAACACAGGAGGCACACTGATTATAGGGAGGGGAAATGGTTATTAAGCATGTTGTGCTCCATATGTCTCTACCTGGTGCATGGTTCTTTGGAAATCATAGCTAGGTGTTACACACAAGGACAGTTCTCAGGCTGTTTTTTGCTGGACATAAGGAATGAGACTACGAAACAGTATCAGATCACTTTTTACTTTTTCCTGGTCTGCTGGGAGCATGACAGTAAAGAAGTACCCATTTCATAGGCATTTTGTGACACCAGTCAAGTCTTTTCTCACTGCCTTGCAGACCCAAGTCAAAACAGCAACTAAAACTGTTCCTTTTCATTCTTTGCTGAAAAGTAGTGGTGGGACTCCTGCATTGTTCTGTAGGGGTTGCTTGGAAGCAATCTAGGAAGGACACCATCCTATGTACCCCATAGTAACAGGGTGGGTTCACAGATCTTAAGAGACAAGGAACACATGTTCAGCTCCAGATTACCACACAATTTCTTGCCAGCTGTATTGTCCTAACCAAGGACAGTATTGTAATTACTAATAATAATTCACAACTTCAAAAGCAAGAGCTTGTTTCTCTGACAAAATTTAGGAAGTTTAAATAGTTATGGAATATATTTATGTACCACACTAGTACAGGTGGTGCTTCCTCATCAAATGCAGCTGGAGTCATTATTCTCCTCTATCAGTTTAAGAAAACATAGATTGTGCAGCAAACCTAAAATCATTTAACAAAGAAGGGTAAATTTAAAGCAAGAACCTATAACCAGGTGAGACTTTTTTCTTAGAAGACCTGAGCAAATTTCTCTTTCAGACAACCACCACTCAGTTTTACACATCAACAATGAAGTCATCTTCTAATACCAGGTCCCATGTTACAAAAGATCACATTTCAAATATGAAGTCAGAAGTTCTTTGGAATACCAGGCTTTTTTTTCTTGTGACTAGCAGTTTCCCCTGGTTTTTGAGACACAGATAAGTTTTAGTCTTTCCTTCCAAAAAATATTTCATTTGTGCCTTATTTTCCAGATACATTGTATGTAGTATTTTTTATTCCGAGTAGAAAACTATTTCATTTTCTAGGTATAGCAAATATTTCTTCTTGACAGCCACTGTTTGTTTTTTTTTTCCTCAGAAAGTCCCTTACTGATCTTGTTTAAGTATGTCTAATCCCAAATAAAAGAGGAGACAGTAATTCACTCCCTAAACAGTTTACGACTGCTATTACTTTTTTCTCTAATCTGTCCCCAAGCAAGTTTAAATCTCTCACAATCTCCTTGAGGGAAAGGAGAAAAGAAAAAGTGCAGAGTATGAAAAGAATATTCAAAAAATATCCTTATTTTCTTTTTTTCCTGGTATGACTTACAAAAATGTACTTCGCAGCATGGTTAAACGATGGGCATCTTTTAATCGTATCAGGAAAATTGCTTTGAAATCCAGCTTATGGCATTTTCGTATCTGTTTTGTTGCTTTCAATTTTCTCCTCAGTTAATGGAATTTTGCATCAGAAATATTCTGTAGTCATAGTTTCTTTCTTGTTTTCTTCTTTAGGTGGAAGGTCACAAATTGTATAATCATACACAAACCATGCTTTTTCCGTATCTGTCCAGTTTCTTTCCTTCAGTATTTTGAATTAATTGCTACATTTCATTTGAAACCTTGGCTTTAGGAAACTAGAATGCTGTGGACTGATCCACACTGCTAGTGCTGATATTTGCCTGGTGCTGTTGTGTTTGTGCTGATGTATGGATGCAGCAGCATCTTTAGGTAGCATCGTCAAGCAGTAGTGCTTTTGCTGTGATGACTGCTTGTGAATTTTCAGTGATTTTTATCTAGGGATTTGTAAGTACTTTGCAGATACAGAATATGGTTGTCTCCTTATTTACCTCTGTGCCTACCCTTGTATCTGTGTGTGTGTGTGTGTGTGTGTATGTATAGAGACCCCTAATACATGTAGAACTACATCTCCTGCAGCAGAATCAGAGAGTGAGGAAGTGGAGATGGGAACAAAATAAGACTTTGTGATCATATATTCTTGTCATACTGAATATGAATAATTTCCAGTATTCAGTAATGGTATTGAAAAGAATCTGTTCCTTCCTTTCCTATATACTTAGCAAAGGAATAGCTTGACTAGGTTCTACAGAATGCTTATAAATGTAAGGGAGTAGTTCTGTTTTGCTGAGTTTGGAAACACTGAGGACAGTAAATCAAAGGGGATTTTGCTTGTAATTCTGAAAATGGTGAGATTGATTAACTGTCATACCACTTGCAAAACTGAATTTACAGGCATAGATCTAAATGTTCTCTAAAGGTTAATGGTCAAGCCTTCATTACATTTTCCGTATTCTGTTTTGAAAGTCAGATTTGCAAAAAGGCAACCTTGCAGCTGGTTTGCAGCAGTCGTTTGGTGTAGAAAGGGTCAGAAGGACTTCAGTGTCCAAAGAGGAGCCAAAGCAGAATACAAATGCTGGGGTGGTATGTCCACCACTATCTTTGTTGTGAAGTTTTCTTCCTATAAATCAGTACAATAAGATCTGGCCAGTTCTGTATTAGTATATTAAAGCTCTGCACAGACTTCCAGTTAAGTTTTATGTTTCTTCTACTGTTGTGTGTTCATAGCACTTCATTGCAACATCTCAGGTTAGGAGAAAAACTGCATTCCTGAGGTCTCCCCACTTTTATTACATTTTCATTTCTATTATAGCTGAGCTGGCAAAAAGTCTTGAGAACCTCCCTCTTTCTGTAGATGTGCAAAGCAAATTACAAAATTAAGGGTGAATCCTGATAAGGTTTCTGGATGCTGTTCTATCAGGATAACAAATTTGGCCACTGGCCTTCAATGTGGATGTTTTAGAGAGTGAATAAAACAGATCTTAAAGACAGTACTATCTGTTCCCAGCCTTTTCACTATCTTAAAAATCTGTGATTTACCCTTTGTTTTTTTTATTTGGAAACTCAGGGCTAGCTTTTATTCTCAAGCTACTGTAGCATAAGTGTATTCCCAATGTAACTATTTTTGAATTGTAGAACACATCTATGGTCAGAATCCTGTTCCTGTAGTTGAATTATAACTCCCTTCTATGATCTCAGCCAAGGTCCCACTGACTTTAGGACAGCAGGAATTTCATTCCCATGCTTGTTTTTCCTAATACCTGGGGAAATTTTTACGGAATTTCCATCAGAAACTTGTCACACCATGATTGAGAAGATACAAAAGCAAGTATCCCTGGTGATGTCTTGGCATTTAAGTATCAAGTTTTACTTCCTAACCGGAAAGTTATTTTTAATAACTTTTAATAACTTTCACTTAAAAAAACCTCATTAGTATTTTTAACTCTGACATCTGGGAATAAGAGTGACCTAGAATGCTGATGTGATGATTCATAGTATTTTAATTTTTGTAATATTGGAGGCTATCACATATAAATTTAGAACTGCACATTTCAACTGCTGCTCCAAGTAGAATTCGGTACAGCAGAAAATCTTCCCACTCCAGTTTGCCAGGAGCAAATGTACAAGTTGAAAAGTACTTTTTTGCACTTAAATAAGTAATTCCTTCTCCTCTTCCTAATCTGCACAGTGCAGCAGGATGCACAGCTCTTGTGCCACAGTGTCATTGCCCCAAAGCAACTGGAGAGGGCAAGAGCCCAGGCCTGAAAAAAGGCAGTGGAAAACCCATGGTGAGGCTGGAGAAATACAATTCTTCATTCACAGTCTGAACAGAAGAGGGTGCAGAATCAAGCACACACCAAAAATGCCACAGTCAAATCTTTTACTTTCTCTTTTGACTTCACCACACCTTTCAGCCCACTGGTGTTGTGGAGTTACGTGGGCCACCCACTCCTTCCCTTTGCTCCTATACTCAACCTTGAGTACTGTGTGTGGTTTTGGGCACCGTGGTATAGGAAGGACATTGAGGTGCTGGGGAGGGTGCAGAGGAGGGCAATGGGGCTGATTAGGGGTCTGGAGAACAGGCATATGAGGAGAGGCTGAGGGAACTGGAGCTTGGAGAAGAGGAGGCTGAGGGGAGACCTCATTGCTCTCTACAACTGCCTGAAAGGAGGCTGTGGTGAGACAGATGTTGGTCATTCTTCCTGGTGACCAGTGACAGGACAAGAGGAAATGGGGTCAAGCTCCACCAGGGGAGGTTCAGGTTGGATATTGGAAAAAATTTATTCACAGAAAGAGTGGCTAAGCATTGGAATGGGCTGCCCAGGGAGGTGGAGGAGGGGTTGTAGGACAGACAGTTGGACTCTTAGAGGTCTTTTCCAACCCTGATGATTCTGTAATTCCTCAGCATGTAGAAATGCTTGGTCTTTCAGGTGTCCTGCTTTCACTAGGCATGGCTAGAGGACAGGTCACTAAGGGTTTTCTACTTAAGTAAATGCAGTGTTTAGAAAAGATGGAAGAACATGTAGTTTGTCATCACCTGTGGCTACTGACCAGTACACCAAATGATGGTGAGTTAGCTCTCCAAGATAAACAATTTGTTCTTTCAATAACAGACCTTAAGTCTTCTGGGGGATATGTCCACCTTTCATAGATTAAAAGCCAAGAAAATAAAACGTGTGGTATCTCCTTTCCCTATATCCACATTTTAAACATATTTCTGAAAATGACCTCATTTTCATCAGCTTCTCCTCCCCCAGACTATGTGTTATACGGGTTGAAACCAACAGTCAAGTATTATTGTTCTGCATGGTCTGCTGTGACTTTCAACCAGGCACAAGCCACACATCCAAGATACCATCTACTCCTTGCCACTGATGGACACTCCCCAAATGCAACCAAGTGGCCCTGGTCAGCCTGCTGGACTGATTCCATGCCTGGTCTGTGTGCTGGGTCCAGGCTGTCCTCTCTCCCCTGCAGCTCGACCTCCATTCCCAGGGTCTGGGCAGTCTCCTGTATGCAGTGTGGCAGGAGTGTTTCTGCCAGTCCACACTGGCTCATCTCCCCAGCACATACTGAACACTGAGCTGGCCAGAGGCTGCAGTCACCCCATGAGTTACAAGGATAGGAGCTGCCTCTGAAAACTGAAGAGTGGTTTGCAAGTAAACTCTCACTGGTGTGCAGGACACAGAGCCTCCCCTTCACACTCTCATCCCCTTGTGAGAGGAAGACCTGAAAGTGAGCCAGGTCTAAAGGTGGACTCTAATTTCATACCTCAGTGCATGGCTGTGCTGTGGAAGCCTTGTTAACCCCCTTTACCAGACCAGAAAAATGCCCATATAAAATGTGAGAGCCTATCATACCTCTCCTCAGTATTATCATAATAAAATTCTAGCCTGAAACTTGAAGTCACTTGCACTGTCAGGCTCTCATGTACCTGCGTGTCCCGAGTCTTGGAAGTATTTGATGGCCCTTTATTTGCATGTGTAGTTCTAATTATTAGAGAAAAAAATGAGAGAGATCTCATACTGCAACAGCAGTCTTCAGCTAACCCCTTGCAGACTTCACAGAGCTTCAAGCATTAATTGTCCAAGTGATCTCATTAAAGAACTAAAGATAGCTGTGTGGATTAAAATGCTGTAATTTCAGGGGAAAGAATTCAAACCCAGTGAGGCCATGCAAACACTGGTGAGCAAATGGGCCTCTGCTTATACCTGTTACATAGACCCTTAGCTGTCCTTAGCTGTCCTCCTCTCCAGTTAATTGCCTTGTCCCTAATGTAGGAGTATTTCATTCTCTCCTGTCAATAATTTTGGCAACTTAATAAAGCAAGATTCTTTCAAAGTTCTAAGGGGATTCTGGCAAGCATCACCGTGATTGTAGCCTTTATTTATATTTTTAAATTACCACTTTTGGAATTGCCCCATTTCTAAAGTTGGAATTGCCTTTCTCAAAATTCGTATTAGGCCAGAAGAGGTTATAATGGCCTCCTAGACCAAAATGGGGAAACAAAGCTACTACTCTGCTTACAGTTCTTGCTCTGTGCCTGCTGAATATTACTCTCTTCTTATGCTGTATTTCATTTCTTCCTAAAAGAAAGGGTGCCTCCTAAAACTCTTGGTGTTCACCCCTTCCTTTTTCAGTCAGCTATCTTTATAATTTCTCAAACATCTGCAATATAACTTTCTGTGCTCTTCCAAACTCTGTATATGTCAATTGTAATCCTCTCTAATCCGTCCTCTAGTAAGTGCAGAACTGATTTACTAAACCCCTCTTTGCAATTATAATCTTTGAGGCTTTTAGTCATAATTTCCTGCAATGATGATTTCAAGTTTCCTCTTTTGTTTCTCCTTTGTATTTATTAGTGCCTCATCTTTCTATGCACTTTCCAACCTTATTCCTCTCTTCTTAATATGAAATTTCATCAATCGTGTGGCAGGCTTTTAGTTACCATGTCCTTTTTCATTCACTCACTGTAATACTGCCTTATCAATTATTTTATCTCATTATCTGCATGTTTTTAAACATTAGTAAAATCTAGATGCCAAGTCTATCTGTACAATATCTTAGCAGCAGCAATACATTAATGCAGCCTTAGAGAGCACCCTACTGGTTTCAGTTTTGAAATGCATCCATGGAAACAAATCTTTATGCACAGGTAAAATTAAACCAGTGACATTTTAGACAAGAATGTTGATGAGTCCTTGTCTCCTGCATTGAGTAGTTCAGGTAGTAGTAGTAGTAATACAGTGATGCAGTTATCAACTGTTCAGTAATATCTGTTTACACTTAGATTCATGGAAAATCTGCAAACAGAAGTCCAAGAAATGGAATTCATAAAGTTTTCAAAGGGTTTGAACGTCATGAGAAAAGAAGACTTTGCAGAATGGTTGCTTTACTTCACCAATGAGGAAAACAATGAAATTTACTGGCAGAACGTGAAAGACAGAATTGAGGCAGGAGAGGTTGGTACAGAGCACGTGCTTTCTTTTGATTTCTCATTTGGATGTACAGGTTTTCACTTGAATATGAGTATCTAATAGTGTAACTAGTTGCCAGGTGAATCATTGCAGCCTTTGAATTTTATGCAAATAAGAGCAATGATAATTTGCCAACTGAGAAATACAGATACTGATGATGCATGGGCAGTCACACCTGAACACTAGGTCCCACCAGATTTACTGAAGTAAATATTGGGGTTTGATTGTATTACTTATTACTTATCTTCTGAATTCTGTGATACTCTAGAATATCAGTTTAGAAGAATTCAAGACATTTTGCAAGTTTACAAATAACCTGGAAGACTTTTCTATTGTCATGAAGATGTTTACTCTAGCCAATCGTCCCATTAAACGGGGTAAGTGCTGCACGCCTTTCCTTGTACTTTTTTGAAAAAAGAAAGAATGCATTTTTGTTACAGAATTAATAAGAAGTTTCTCCAGCATAACACTGTGAAGTCCAAAAGATAGCATACTCCTCTTTATTCTAAATTAATTCTAATTTATTAAAAAATAACTATATTAAGTTTCCAGAATACTTTGATTTCTAAGTTCTAATGTGCTATCTATCATATGCTGAACCACTCACAGCAGACTAAACCATAGAATCATAAAATGGTTTGGGTTGGGAAGGACCTTTAAAGATCATCTAGTCCAACCCCCCTGCCATGGGAATCTTTCACTGGATCAGGTTGCTCAAAGGCCCATCCAGCCTGACCTTGAACATTTCCAGGGATGGGGCATCCACAGCTTCTCTGAGCAACCTATTCCAGTGTCTTAGCACCCTCTTCATAAAAAGTTTCTGTTAGGATACTCATGAGACATCATAAATTGTACAGAATCTTTCTATTTATGTATTTTCCAATTTCTTTACAAATTCACAGTCACTTCTGATGTAATACTATGTTTTTACTAGCGGAGTTCAAGAGAGCAGTGAAGGTGGCAACAGGACAGGACCTCTCAGATAATGTTTTGGATACCATCTTCAAGATTTTTGATCTAGATGGAGATGACTGCCTGAGCTACAGCGAGTTTCTTGGAGTTCTGAAGAACCGAATTCATCGAGGTTTGAGGGTAACAAGCTGACATCATTGTTTTTAAGTATCACAGACGATTGCTACAACTGTCTTGTTAACACTTGTAGAAGGGCAAGTAGAGGTAATGAACAGAAAAAAGTTACATTTTGAACCGTAGATTCCTTACTGCTTATGAATTTGGGAGGAGTGGTGCTACCAAGAACTTTTTATTATGCACATGATCTATGGGAGCAGCAGCATTGCATTACGTGTCATATTTGCAACAGTCTGTGAATAGGAGTCTCTTTGTGTAAACACTAAACATACTTTAACTTTATTAACAGGTACCACAACAGCAAGGCATTCAGGGCTACTGGAAGTGTGTGAAAAGAGAAAGCATTAAAGGAGCCAAAGAAGTGTGGAAGCAAAGTGGGAAAAGTCCTTTTTAAAGCAGTTTATTGTTCTTTTGCCGTAAATGTTGTTATGTGGGGGGGATGTCTGTCCTGTTTACATAACTGCTGAATCAAAAATACTTTTTTCTTACTATAGTTAAACTTTAACTAACCCAGTTTCTAATGCAATACTTTTCTATCGTTCTAGTGCAATCAGTTTGGTTTACAGAACTGTTAGCACTATTAACCTGCATATGGAAATACTCTTGTTCTAAGGATGTGTTCTTTACTCCCTTGTGGAGTCTGACCCTGCACTGTAGCATACAGGATAAGCTGGATGTAATAGCAGCCACTGGCAGGAACATCATATCAATATCATCTCCTGTTGGAAGAGTGGACATCATCTCAGTTAGCCACTAACACAGCAGCTCTCATTGCCTGGCAAGGGTGGAGATCCAAAAGGCAAAACCACCTGCACAATCCATACAAATCAAGTTATCCTAAATCACAAACTCAAATTCACGTGGCTTGTGCCCTCATACTGTGAATTGTTTGTGTGCTAGGTCCTGGTGGATGATTCCACCACATCCTGTGTGGATGTCTGGGTTGTCTACCTCCATGATGATAATACTAAACTGGAAATACAAGACTGTTGATTCAGGTTTTAGAAGCTGTACACTGATCAATGAATGTGTGTTGAGCTTCTCTGACCTCTTCAACAAATAGGATAAATGAGAAGCAAAAATCCTCCAGTCATAAAGGGCAGTATCTACAATTTTAGTTATAACTATGTTGCTTTAATTGTATTGCAGAAGGTGAATGTGTAACAAATTGTTGCTTTACCTTAGAAGAGGTGGTGACAGGGAGTGATGCAGTATCTCAGGAATTCAAGGTTGTAATAAGCAAGTGTTGGGGGAAAAATAAGTCAAATGAAAAAGTACACAAAAATGTTTACTATTCAAAAATGTGAATTTATTTGTATGATTTTAAACAGTATGACATGAAATACAGTTTACATTTAACAATTATGGGTGAACTTTTTTTTGCTATAACAGTGTGCATCTGTGTATACATAGGTGTGCATATTACATGTTTTTTATTTTCTTGGTCCCAGGTCCAAATCAGTCTTCCTGGTTGTCCACCATATGTAGGAGATCTATCTGCAAAGGTTTCAAGGGTTTTCAAAGACTCTTTTCCCTTCCCAGTTATCTGACTTGCCTTGACTGGGATGAAAGCTTAACCTTTCAAGACAGGTATGTGGTAACAGACTAAAAAGAAAAACAACCGAGAAATCTCACCACTGTGTGAAGAAGTATCCATCCCTTTTAATGATGACACTAGCATTGCTATTCTCAAAGTTGCATATAAGCTCAACAGGAGGTGTTTTGTTGTAATTCCTGTGGTGTTTGATGAGAGGAGTGTTCCATGATACACAGATACCAGAGCAGCCCTCTCTCAGATGAGGGACAGGAGATACTGCATTAGGAAACCATGAAAATGCCACCTAAGGGGCACTGAGATTACAGAGAACGTATTTGGTTTGTCAGTAGGTGTCAGGCAAACTTGTGCTGAGGAAGAGTCCCCCAGCACCAGCCTTGGCAGAGTGGTCTCATGTAGAGAAATAGAGTGAGAAGCTAGCAAAGCAGCAGTGTGCTGCTCTCTCCACAGCCTTCTCTTGGAGCACTATTTAGATTGTGTGACAGAGAAAATGCTCTTATTCTTGTCATCTGTGGACGTGCACCCAGAGTCACCCACCAGACCCAGAGCATGCTGTGCAGGCATCCTGAGACCTGCCTGGCTCGAGCACCAGTGACCACCAAGGATCCCTTCACTTCCCCAGGAAACCATCAGGATGAAACAAAAAAAGCAAATAAAAATAAAAATTCAGTAAGCACTTCAGCCTTCCCCCCCTTAAACTGAGCTCATGCACGCGTGCAGAGGGAATTAAATAGCTGGTTTACTTTGTGTGTTTGGAAGCTGCTTGCTGCTTCTGGTGATGGGAGCTATGAGGAAGGGACAGCTAACAGGGGCTGTGGGACTGGCATTAATGTGCCACAGCCAGAGAGTAAAGGACACAGTCAAGCAAGGCATGGCTGTATCTCAGAAGTGTCATGTTCACATGAAGTGTGCTTTGTTCCAGCTCTGCCTTTAATGCAAGACTGCCTTTTATTTGTTGCTGTTAATATTTTGGCAAATTGTTTTTACTTTGAAATGGAGATTCTTCTTTAACATTTTATTATGTGTGATGTTCATAGATTTTTTTTATGTTCTTTATTGGCTTTGTGTTTTCTTTTGTTTACCAATGCCTTGCTTCCTTCCAGCTATTTGGTTTTCTTTTGGAAAAAATCAATTCATTTAGATTTAGTGTATCTAGGAGTTTAACTTCTCATTGCTCCTTTGTATCTGGGTTTGTGCAATCAATGGTAGCTTTGAGCAGCAAATTACTAAAAATGGAATTTTAAGTTCTATTTAGCAAAAGCTTTGGTGTCAAGTTCAGAGGAAAAAGAGAACAGATATGCTTATTTTTAAATGAAATTTGTCTCTAGTAAAAACAAAGAAATGAAGTTATCAATTCAGAGTTAAAATACAGTAATGAGACATTTTCAGAAGGTATCTTGAAAGTACAGCCAGGAAACTCCTTTGAAAACTTAATCCATCAGGCTTGAAGAATCAGTCTCTATTTAAATTTCTAGTCAATTTTTGTTACTCTCAACTTGAATTCTTTATAAACATCTTTAAAATAATTTCTCGTATTCTTATTTTTTGTAGTCTTAGGCTGAAAGACTTGTTTATGTGTTTATACTCACCTTCTGTTAAGGAATCCATCATAGTTTTCACATTAGATGTTTTAGTTCCTTGTAAAAGCTGTATGATTTTTGCAACCTATCAGTCAGCATTACTCAACACAGTTTAGTTAGAAGTTTATGCCATCTGCCAGTCTATCAGTTAAACTTACAATTATGATTTTTTTTTACATTATTATTCTTCCTCTCATCATAAATATATAAAAAACTAAATAAAGTTATTTTTGTTAATCTCCAGTGTTGTGTCTTGAGTGTTGTATAGAATAGAGTTGAATACACCGCACATTGCAGAAGTATCAAAAATAGATTTAACATATTTCAAAAGGATACATAAAGATGAATTTGAGTATTTTAGAGCATATAACTAGAGAATTTTAGTTGTATCCCCATACAACTTTCTACATTTCTTTCAGTTTATTTAGTTTAAGATAATTTCTAAAGAACTTTTATTCTTCATTTCTGAAAGAAGCAAAGGCGACAAATGCTGTGTGATATTCTACAACTAAGAGAAGCTCAGTGGTTGTTTCTAGAAATTTCAGTGTCTGAATTTATGCCAGTCTCTTACTAAAAGCAAAACTTTCTGTGGAGTCAACAGAGTTGGTGGATTTTAATGAAATATGCAACAGCAAGGAGTATATATTCTGTATCTGTGAACTGAAAAAAAGGTTTTATCACAGTATTACATGGCTGCATCAAAAGCAAACCTCAGGTTTACTCCATCTCCTCTGGTGCCTCGTGTCCCTGAACCTCCCCTCAGGGTTCAGGTACTGATAGTGCCTGGAACGAGGCCAGTGCCAGATCTGAGCTCAGGTGTCATTGTGGTGGCTTCTCTGTGGAACCAGGTATCATGAAAAGGGTGGGCAATATGTTCAGCCCTGTTTTCAAGCTTTTGGTGGAGAATATGTATGTGTTTTATCTCTGGACTTCAGGTTGTCTCAGAGCTTGTAGAATTTTGAGAGTAGATATCAGGCCATGTCTTGGCTCTGAAGAGTTTACAGATTACACTTGAATCATCTCAAAAGCAGAGATGAAACATTAAAATAAACAAGCCCAGCCAGGGATTGCAGTTCTGTGGCATTTCATACGTCCAGCACGTATAACACAAAAAAGGATCACTGCCTAATAAAGGACTAGGATGGAAACAAACCCAGCTATCTAGAGGAAGTATTTTAAAATCCAGGTATAGTTTTCATACTTCGACTTAAGCATAGAAATGGATAATAAATGTGCAGCAGAATTTAAAAAGAGAGTTTTCCTCTCATGAAGACTTCTCATGGGAGAGTGCATGTCTGATGCCTTCAGATTTAATTTTTCCCATGAAACAGTCACAACTGGGTCAGGAAATTACTCCAATGCAGAAAAAAAAAATCTGCAGATCTTTTGAACAGAAAATATATGCCCAAATGGTGTTGTGTTCCTTATTAGTGAGATCCAAGGTGACTGAACAACAGCTCCTGTAATGCAGCTGGTAACAAAGGAAGCATGAAAATTAAAGTGATGGATGTGGCCACACACCATTAGCTCCTTGCTGGCCACAGAAACTCCTGCTAGAGAAACTGAAGCTGTCTCCCAACATCAAGTGGAAAGCCCTGTTCAGGACAGAAAACCCAAGAGGCTTGAGCATGCACCAAATTAATTTGCAAACGAGTTCATGTCACTTTCCTGCTATTTGGAAGTTTCCTGCTGGCTTTGTTGATTAAACAGTTCCTAGTTGGTTCAATGATACCAAAATTATGCAACATATGCAGAGACAGGTTTCCCACTAGGCTGGTATTGGCATAGTTAATAACGTTCTCAGTTGATTAACTGGAGTGCCCTGGCACAGAGCTCTGCTCACCATCCTATGCCAGCCCCTGCGAGGAAGCTGCTTACAAGTGCACCCACCTGCATGGCTTTAGAAAGAATGTCTCATGCCTTGAAAAGCAAAAAAGCCATATTTTTCCACACCCCTGTACCCAGTGTGAAGCCTTGGTCTTTCCTCTTATGCCCCTGGCTGAGGGCAGCCTCCCTTTCCACCCTGACTGCCTGGGAGAAGGAACACAGAAGACAGCAGGCTGGGCAAGCACGGAACCTGCAGCTTGCAAGACACGGGGCTCATGTTGCCCCATTTCAGACACGCAGGTTTTAAAAGATGGGAGGAGAATATTCTGTAGTTAATGCAGAGAAACGTGGGACGGGGGGGATTCTCACCTGATTCCAGTTACCAGCGAGCTGCTCCGGAACATCTGGAAGACCCGACCTTTCTCCATTAACTGCAGAGGGCGCACAGAACGTGAGCGTCACTGCACTGAACTACTTGGTGAGTGCTTCCTTTCTTCATCGTGTCTGGTGGCCCTCTACAAAAGTACTTGCATTTGGATATTTTTTGTTAAATTGATGTGCAATTTTATGTGCAGGAGGACCAAGCATCTCTTAGAGAGGAGCTGGGTTTTGAAAAGTTTTTAAACTTTAGTGAATTTGGACCTGAAGGTCCAATGTAGTAGATTTTGAAATTGGAAACACCCAGGGAGCAATTTTTCTGGAGAAGGGTAGTGCTACAGGGGTGTTGTACTGCAACACTCTGTACATCAGGTCTACTGCTTTAGGGAAAATTTGTCAGTTTTAACATCACCCCACAAAGCAAATATACTATAAGTCATTCCCAAGAAAATAACTCGGTTTAAAGACTTGTCAATACAGTGGTTTAAAATTCCCTTATTTTTTAAGGATAAAGATTTTGTGTGTGTATGAGAAACATGAAGCCCCCCCAAAAAACTGATTTGTCTGATATTACCATGATATTCCAAAGGAGGTGAATTAGCATTTTCCATCAGTCACCACCTAAGAGGCTGTTGGGATGCTTCTGCCCAGGGGCTGCATGTTCCCAGAATTTCAGATGAACTGCTCTGAGAAGAAAAAATACAAAAGCAAAATAGGAATGAAACTGTTGTAAAGGTCTAAGAACTATAGAGAGAAGTTCTGAAAAACTGGAGTGTTTACAGTGTCTTACTCTTTCCAAACACATAGCAAATGTCAGCAGCTATATTTTTAATTTAAAAAAAAAAAAAAAAAAAAAAAAAAAAGTTCAAAGGGCTGATGCAGTAATCTACAGTGCAGTAAATTCTGCTATCTGTTCCTGACAACCTGCACAAACTATTTATTGCAAATAGATGAACAAAACATCTGGAAGACTGTGCAATAGACTCTAACTGGTGCTCAGGCTGCAAGGAGAAATATTTCACTTTTCTCATACAGTCCTTTCTGGGGCTAAAGCAGGTGGGCAGCCAGTGATGGAGCTGTGAAATATGGAAATTAGCAGGGGACACCTTTTTATTTATAATTATGGAATCCGATGCAAGTGATGTGAGCAGCCATTTCCAAGACACAGCATTTACAGTCACTGTTTGGCTCCCCAGAGTCTGTTCCCCAGTGTCACTGTTTGTCCCTCCTCACCAGCTGCAGTGCAGCCATTTGAATTGAAACAGGTGCTCAGTGATTTCTAGCAGAGCCTTCTTCCACCCTGTTTGGCACCTATTCAGGTACCTGATTTCTGCTCAGAAAATCCTTATAGAGATGTCCTGTATGGCTTTGGGAAGTGGAAGATGTTAGCTCCTGCCAGCTGTGCCAGGGAGCTCCTCATGCAGTGTAACTCCTTGAGGGGGTCTGTGTGGGAGGAAGAGTCCCTCTCTGACACCTCACATCCTTGACATTGTCCTTGTTTAATTCAGTTTCACTTCAGTTCCTGTCAGAATGGAAACACTGCACAGAAATATTATTGGGCAATAGCTGGTCAAAAATTCCCTTTGCTTCCCACTGCTGAGTATCAGGGTGCAAACCTACCTGTCCTCACTCCATCCTCCCAGACCAAGTCTTTTGGGCAGAGACCTGGTGTGGAGTCCAGGAGGGCTGTACAAAGGGGTTCCCCCTGGTGTCCTGGGGGTTTTCAGGTCTGCAGGTGAGGATCCCTAAGGCATTCACACTCCTACTGTCAGAAGATCCCCCTCCATTTTTCTTACCTCTCCTTATTTTTTGAATGTCTGGAACCACTGTTACAATTGCCAGCAGTTGTGCTTGGTACAATAACCAGCCAGTTCAATTGAATTCTCCAGAGGTATTTTCCATTAAAGTGGCAGTTCCTTTTGCCACATGCCTGGTCATCCCAAGTGGTTTTCATTGCCACTGCATCAGATAAAAATCCCAAGTTTGTTACTGAATTATTTTATATGGGAACCAAAATTTCCTCCCCCTTACCTACATCTTCCTGAATTTAGCTGAGAGAATTTCCATGTCAAATGGATTTAGAAGTGTTAAATGTCAGATGTATCCATACCTCCTATATTGTTTCCATGCTGTTTTCCAGGCAGCCAGTATGCCAGGCAAGTTTTACCAGGCAGGCAGTACAACAATTATTCATTATTAGGACACTAAATATTTAAATTTGTTCCCATTGCTTTGAGGCTAGGTGATAAAACTCCCTTGAAATCTTGAAGGAAATTGTGTGCCAGCAGCAGATGCATATTTTTAAAGCTTTAACAAGCAGAATGAAGATTAGAGGAGCTGAAATACCCTAACAGGACCCCTGATGTGCTAGCCAGCAAATCAACTGAGAATTTCCCAAGCTCACATTAAATCCAAAGTGCTCTTTTTTGTGTTACTACTTCTCTAGAGTGCCAACTCCCCATAACCAAGATGCCATTCACATAACCAATGACTCCTCCCATACCTTCCAGCTCTCCATTAGGAATGGAGCAAAGATGTTCCACCTGTTCTCTCCCTCTCCAATAATCCCTTTCTTTAATAGCCCTTGCATTACTATGTAGAATTTTGCAACCCCATTCCTTAACACCCTAATCCTGCTCCCATGTTCTAGCATACAAGTTATTTCGTCTGGAGAAAAGAAGGCTGAGGGGAGACCTTACTTCTCTCTCCATCTGCCTGGAAGGAGGTTGTAATGAGGAGGGTGGTGGCCTCTTTTCCCAAGAACCAAGTGACAGGACACCAGGAAATGGCCTCAAATTGTGCCAGGGGAGGTTTAGATTGGATACTAGAAAAAATTTCTTTACTGAAATGTTTGCTGGGCTGAAAGAGGCTCCTCAGGGAAGTGTTGGAGTGACCATTCTTGGGGGTATTAAAAAAAACGTGGTCCTGGCAGTTAACAGTTGGACTCGGTGATCTTAAAGGTCTTTTCCAACCAACACAATTCTTTGGTTCTATGCCCACACACTTAAGAGCAGATCCCAAACTGACCTCCGTGGTCCCCGGGCATATTCCCCAGCTGCGCAGTTGCTCATTAGATGTGAAGACCAGAGGTCACTGCTTCCTTTCTCTGCTTTGACACCCCGCTGAACACACCTGGCAAAGCCTCGCCCCCCTCCCGCTGCTCCCGGGCGCTGCCCCCGCCAGGCTCTGCCGCTGCCGCCAGGTGGTGCTGGAGCCCCGTGGGAGCGGGCCGGGACCGGGAGAGAGAAGAGGAAGGGCGACAGTACGGGCACCCTCTTACTTTGAAGGGATATCGGGATTTCGTGAAGCCACCGGGCCTTCCAACCCGCATTAGCAACGTCCACTGTGCAGCCCCGCACAGCAGCGTCTGTGGAGATGCCTTTCAGGAAGGTCGTGGTTCTCTCCGAAGTTGTCAGGCATTAATTGAGGTTCAGAAAGCAGTACAGTAAGCTATATAATATAGTATAATAAGCTATGTATAAATAAACATTGCTGCATCCAACGAGCCTTTTGAGCCCTGTAAGTACATGGACTTGGTGAGCAGGAGGAGGCAACATTCCGACAGGGCCCCGGGCACAGCTGCCCAGACCCGTCCCTGCGGCTTTATGCCCAGGGTGGCAAGCATGGACCCGCCCGGCCGGCCCGGACCTCAGCAACGCTGAGGTGTAAGAGGAGTAGTTGTGCTGGGACCAGAGGAGGATGCAGCCCAGAAACTGCCCTGCCGCTGCAGGACGAAAGCCCCACGACCGACTCCCCCGTTAAGAGGGCTGCTCTCTCTCAGCTCCCTGCCGGCGAGGGACGGGAAGAGGCAGCGGAGGGCGGTGGGACGCTGGGGCCCTCCGGCGCCCGCGAGAAGGAGGCGGTAGCGGACGCCGGGGCCGCCCCTTTCCCGCCCACTGCGGCCCGCCCAGGGCCCGCCCGCCCGCCCGGGGCCGGCTCCGCAGCGGCGGTCGTGGCTGCAGTCGCAAGCGCTGGCGCCCGTTGCAGTACCGGCGCCGATGTCTCCTGCGGCGGCCCGGCAAGGAAGATGGCGCCGTCCCACGTCCTCAAGTGTTGCCAGAAGGTGTTGGCCTGGGTGCCCGTGGCTTTCATCGCCCTGGTCGTGGCCTGGTCCTACTACGCCTACGTGGTGGAGCTGTGTGTGTGTGAGTGGACGGGGAGGGTCGCGGGCACCGGGAGCTGCCAGCCGGGCGGGGATGGACCCCTGACCACCCGCCTCTCTGGGGCTGCCTTCTTCCCTGCGTCCCGGAGGGGTTTTCACTCCCTTGACCGCCTCAAGCTTCTCTTCAGGCGGGCGAGGGGAAACCCCCCAGCGTTCCCTCCGGGGCTGGGTTTACCTGTTGTCCCCCCGCCTCAGGGGTCCGCGGGCAAGGACGGCGGGAGCCCGCCCTCAGGCGCCTCATGGCGGCGGGTCCCGGCTCGGGGTCGCCGGTGGACAAGAGAGAGACCAGGGAGAGGAGGCCTCGGCGGGAGGTCCAGGCGGCTTCGTCTGGGGACAGGGCCCTCAGGGAGCCGAGAGGGGCAGAGACCTCACGAGGGCTCCGGCAGCACTTGAGGTCTCAGCCCCTCACGTCTCCCCGTGAGAAGTTTCCCCTGTTTCCCTGTTGTTAATCCGTCTTCCTGATTTATCAAGTAACTCCTTCACCGTCTCATGGATGCTTTGATTCTCTTCCCCCCCACACTTCTAATTAAGAAGCTCAGTGTCATTGAAGCATAATGAGGCTGAACATCCCCCTTAAATGGGCAGGGTAAAGGATTTAGGGCTTAGGGGGTTTTTGTCAGGTCACATCAAGGCTTTCTGGACAAGGACTCAACGTTATGTAAATCTGAATTGTGGACCCTGTCTGTTAGGATGATATTTACCTTTTCCTGTCTTCAGGAGGAAACTTCAGATCAGGAGGATGTTGGCTTTCTCCAGGCAGGGTAGATGGAGCAGCCGGGTGATCAGCAGTAATTGTCAGACTTGGTGAAACTTGGAAGAAGCACAGGAAAACTAATGAATGCCTTACTAAACGTTTGGCATGTTTAAGTAAGGAAGATGAAATGGGGGGGGGGGGGGGGAAAAAAAGCCAAACAAAAACAGAAGTATGAAGAAACACCTAGCATCTGTAGGTCCTTGTACTTTTTGCTGTTCGTGTAAAACGTGGCCTTTGATATTCATAGCTGGAAATAAAAGGTGTATGTACACATTGTATCTTAGCAGACTTGTAAAGACATTCTTCCATTAGAAATAATCAGTAACTCTTTTTTTCTGCAGGACTTAGTTTTATTGATAACTTTTATGAATACCCATGGTACTTCACCACCTTTTGTTTTAACTTTACATATGTGGACTGTAACATAAACCACAGGCAAAAAGTTATTTGGACTTAAAATGGCAGAAATATAGCTGTAAAATAATGTTTGTTGAGATACTGTGTGAAATGTTGACATGAGAGAGTTGCAAAGAGAGTGTCCAAACTTGCCATGCTATGGTTTAATAGTCTGTGTGAGTAAATAGGACTGATTTTCTGGGAAAATTGTACTCAAATTTATAAATACTTAAAACCAAATTCTTAGACTGTCTTTAATAGTGAAAGTCTGGGGCATGTGTAGTTGTTACAGTAGTCCTGAGAGGGGCTATGCAAGGTTGTAGACTCACATTTTACAAGTGTGACATGAAGCTTTTCTGTACCCATTATAGTCTGATGAGTATTACAAAAGGCAGATTAGGGCTGTGTGTTTCTTCTCTTAAGCAAAGAATAAAAACTCAGATATTTGGCTACGATTGCACAGCTGGTCTCTGGCTGATGTGGGAACAGCCTCTGGACCTCCTGAGTCCCAGCTCTGTGTCTTGATCACAGAGTGGGCTGGGGCTGGGTGCTGGTGGATAATTTCTGTTCCACAGGCATTTAGAGGCTGCAGGGAGCACTTCTGAGTTCATTGGGATTTCATTTGTGTGAAAATTACTGAAAGGGCTGGCTCCTGTTTAAGTGAGAACTTTCACACCTGTAAATCTGGTTTCTAGATGTCTGGCACTTTTTGCTCGCAAATCAGCTCCATTCTTAATGATTGCACATATAGGCTATTTAACAAAAAGTGGTTATTGATGAGAAAATTACTGATTTTTACTGCATTCACTAGTTTTCACAGTTGTGAGCCGTATAACCAATGATTTTATTTTTATGTAAGTTTTTCCTATTGTGAATCTTTCCTTTTGTGGTTGCTTTGTTTTTACCCCGCTGAATTTTGTTTACACTCTTAATGAAAGGTCATCTCATCAAGGGAGAGGAAAGTGGTTTTGTGTTTGGGGATTTTTTGATGGTGGTTTTTGTTTTATTTTCCTTTGTGTGGGTTTCTTTACACCAAAGTTGAGTTCAAACCAGCTAGTTTGTCTGGGTAGGTATGTTTACTTTCTACCAGTGCTCTCCATGTTTTATTTTAGTTTGAGAACTACTGCACTATGTACCATGAGGAAGAGCAAGGACGTGCCTTTAGTGCATTGCTGCTGAATTTGAGGTGACTCTGGTCTCTGAAGATGTTCTCATACAGCTGGTACAGAAGCAGGGCTTATGATTTGCTGCACTTTTGTGGCTTTGACAAAAGGCACAATATGCTGTGTGTCTGGGTAAAGGAAATACAGATGGAGGAAGGGAAGTGTAGAAAAGAGCAGGCACAATAAAAAATTTTGAGGAAATGCTGAGAGTAAAAGAGAAATTGAAACCCCACAGACACCAGTGGGTTTTTTTAAGGCTATTCTTAAAGATCAGAGAACCATTAAGATGTGAAGCTAATAAGCAAACAGGAAAAGAGAGCCTTAATTTCCCCAATCATTTCTTCTTCCTGTTGTTTTGGTTTTTTTCTTTTCCTTGTAGTCCTTGCTTATGTATTAAAGGTTAAACATATATATTCTATTAGTAGATAAAGTGGTAAGCCAAGCTTTATGTTGTATCATAAAATATTCCTAATAATCAAAGCTGAAAATGTTAAAGTTGGGGCAGTTTCTTTCATGAAATAACCCTTTTCCTTTCAGTTTTCTTTCCCTGTGCTGCTTGCCCCACCCTCCTCTGCTGTAGTGCTCACATACTGCTCAGTGTCTTGCTTTTGGTGTCTGACTCAGTCTTACTTGGTAATTCTTAGCATGTGTTTACTTGGATATATCCCTTCTATAACCCTAAATTACATTATTTACCCACCAGCTGTGAACACTGGGGAGGACTGGTGTGGATAAGGTGAAGGGAGATTCATGAGCTTTGTTTTCCTCCCATGAAAACTGCCAGCATCATAATAACTCTGAAGCATTGCTGCTATAGGCTGGTGAACACTGGCTTATTTAGACCTCTGCTGCTGTGTAGCTGTGATCCATCAGGTAGATCAGCTATGAAGCTAATTTGAAAGGTGAACCCATTGCCAAATGGGTACAAGTTGTGGGAATGTCAGCAAAGTGGGAAAAAATTGTGAACACATGTAATTGAAGGAACAGTAAAAGACTTGAGGTAACATCTCATTCAGACTTTTTAAAATGTTTTGAAGTAGAAAATCATGAATGGACAGTTTATTACTAGCTTATTTCTTATTTTCAGGTGAAATTTGCCCAGAGGTCTATTTGCAAGAAAGCATACAGAGAAATACATAAAGGATGTTATAAAGTAGCTTTTCCTTAGTTCAAAACCATCATCGTATTATTTCTTATTATCAAAACATGTTTTGCTTTTTAACATTGCTTTTGTAAACAATGGCTGTATTATGCTGTTGGTGAATCGGACCTATTGTGTCTGTTTACCACATCCCTCAGAAGCTCAGAGAGTAGATCTCTTCTTTTGTGTGCTTTTTCATTTATGGCTGAAGACTATCTTATTACCTATCCCAAATGTTTTTATAGGTTATGGGCTCTTACAGAGACTGGCTAGAGGATGCTTAGAAGACACAGCTTTGGCATACATAGTAGGAGTTGGAGGGTGAAGCCAGCCTGTTTCCTACAGGCAACCTTTTTGCTAAAAAACTAGCAGAATTTGGTAGTGCAGTCTGCACTGAGGAAGAGAGAAAGTTAACTTTGGCTGAGTTTTTTGCACATCATAGCTCAGGTGTATTGGTTGGTTTTATTTTTAAAAAACTAAAAATCCTTTTAAAATCTTCAGGTTAGGGTTTTACTTCTATGGAGAGAACTGTATGTTCTAAAAAGCACAGTCTTGGCTCTTCTCCTGGGCCAAGAGTTGTAAGAGGAACGTCTTGTTTTACAGCTTTACCAGTCTTATAAATGCATGGGTGGTGTCATGCCTCAGACTCTGTGAAGTATGGAAAATCTAATTTTGTAAGCTATGGGAGTAATGGCGTGTTAGATAGCTCTGATTTCTCTGAAGCACAGTCCACATGAGAAGCACATGGTTATCTGTTGTCATGTTTCCATTTGATGAGACTGTTGCATAAACAGAGAAGGTAATTCCATCTGGCCTCCTTCAGAAGAAATCTCTACTGAAAATGCTAATGCAGTAGTTATCAAGCAATGGTAAGGTGATATTAAAGCAGTGTGTCAGTAACTTCTGATTTCAAACTACAGAAAAAGCTGAGGTATCAGCACTGAAGTGCATGTTAAGCATGCAGAAGGCGTTCCCATAGGAAAAGAAGGGTTGTCTTTCAGGAAAAAAAACAGCAAATGTAACAGGTTAGATCATTAGTAACAGTTAATTATGTTTATGTGCCTCTCATGAATTTCAAAATAAAGAAATTGAACTGCTTTGGATGCACTTAGTTGTGTTGTAGCATCTCAGCTCAAGTGTAGGTGTGATAATCTTAAGTGAGAACCTTTTGTTATTCTAAGTAAGTAGAATTCCTGTTGAGGTGCTCAGACTGGATACAAATGTGTTGAAAAACCAGGTGCTCGGTTTGAGTAGAAAGAGTATCTGTTACATGGTGCTTTGCATTGTATTGATCGTATTAGTTTATAAGGACAAATGGGCATGAGCCCTTTGTATAGCATGAAATCTGCTCTCTTGGCAGCCCTCTAATGAAAAAATTGTTCCAAGAGCAACAGAAATAGTCAGCCTGGTTTCCTGGAAAGTTGCTTTGTGTCTGCTCTTCCTACTCTGCTGCCAGCAGACGGGCTCCATCATTCTTCCTTTCCCAGCCTTCTGTTTGCAGTGCCCAGCACAACCCTCAATCATCAGTTTTCACCTCTATCTGCTAAAACATTCCTGACAGTTCTGCATCAGTTGGTGTCTTTCCTTGATCCCTAGTTACCATTTGGTTAAAAAGAAGTGTGGTCCAGGGGCCAGTTTGGTGGTGTTTGGCTTGCTGGGGAGCTGGGCGGAATGAGCACCTGAGCTCAGAGCAGCTATTTAATTCCTAACAGGTTGTGTGGGCTTTTCTGCTTCTCAAGCAACAGCTTTGGTTAAGATTCCTGGCATATGCTCAGTGTGAGACCTCTGCTGAGCTTCAGAACTTGACTGAAGCTGGTCCATGGGCAGGATCACTTTGGAGTAGGGGAGGGAAAGAGGGAACTGAGGAAGTATCTGAGGCCAAGCAGGAGCTCCCCTTGTGGTGTTACTCTTGTTGTAGCTGTGATCACTCCCGGCTGCAGTGCTTACTGGTCGCCTTTTAGATGCCCACTATAAAGCTTTTGTTGTTGATTTGAAAGGGCTTGGATAAGATGAGTATTTAAGACTACGAAAAATAACTTCTATCACATTTTTCTATTCAAACTTTCTCTCTGGTAACAGCAGTAGGAGCTTTCTGTGTGCTTTTACAATTAGAGCAGCAAACTAAAAAGTCACTTCTGTTTTTAATCAGGGGTTTTATGTTACTTCATCACTTGCTAGTCTCCCAGTTTTCCTTCAAGGTAAAAAGGACCAGAATTTCAAATGTATGTTTTCAGTAGACATTACTTTGAGGTTATCAACCCTCTGCATATTGTGAACTTCAAGCTTCATCATCTACTGATATTTAAATAATTAAAACTTTGTTCTCTAGCAGCACATATTTTTATGATTAATATAGACATGCTTTCCGTAATCAAAGATTTTAAAGTGTTACAAAGATTTGTATCTGAGCTGAGTTCTCACACACCTGCAGCAGGTAAAACACTTGGATGGCACTGTACCTGCTATTACTTTTAGAAATTGAGGCTGCCTGTGTTGGAAAAGAGGAGTAGGAGAAATCCTAGTTGTCTAAAATTGCATCCATGAATGTTGAGGGTTCATGGTGTTCATTTTTCACGCATTCAATACATCAGTGTATATCCAATTCTTTTTGTTCAACCGTTTCCTACAACTGGTAGGAGTTCATGCTGGTTTAGCATGTAATTTCCTTACAAGTGTTATAAATGGTAGGTTCCTGAGTTTCCTGAAGCAGCTTTTATGGAGTTTTCAAGTCACCCATTAACTCCTGCCCACCTGGTACACATTCGTCCTGTAACAGGACAAGAATACAAGAATTTTTCTCTCATTAATGTGTGTCAAACTTAATAGAAACATTTGAGAAGCAACCACGGGCTATTATTCTGCGTGAGCTGAATCTCCACCAAGGTGAATCAGGTATAAAACAATAACGAGAATACAACAAATATATTCATTCTTTTGGCTACTTCCCTAATATTATATTTTTCTGCTGTCACTAAATTGTTTCCTGTGGGATGTGCTTAATTCCTCCTGTCCTGGGTCAGTAAAAATAACCCAAACGTTTTCCTCTCTTCTGTTCCCCTTCCCCCTCAGATCCTCAGTGGAGTGCCTCCTACATAACCTTTGGCTGGTTTATCTGTGCTAAAAAACAAGTTCCTCCTCTGCAGCATTTCAAGCCTCTGCTTTTCCTTTTTTTTTTTTTTTTTTTTTTTTTTAAGACCAAATGGCTCATCCATTCCTTATTCATGTATTCATGTTCCCTTTTTGACTATTAAAATTGTCTTATGATACTGTTGAAGAGCCTAAGAGACTAGATGACAAGAACAGCATGCTTTCCCTTTGCAGTTTCTGCAGTGCTCTCTCTGATTCTGTACATGGTGCAGCATTGTCTTAAATGTGAAGCACAGAACCATTTTAATCATATGATTTACACGGGGATGGAGTAAAGGTTTTATGCAGGGTTTTTTGTTTGTGGTATTTCAGCTATGCATCCTGATTTTTTGTTTGTCTCCAGAGTGTGGAATTTTTATGCATCTCTTGTGAAGCACTAAGCAGGAAAATAGCTGGGTTTTCTTTTTTCTTTTTTTTTTTTTTTTTTTTTTTCCCTTTAAACCTTTTTGGGATAAAAAAATTTAGAGAGGAAATTAATAATTCACCTGGAATTAGGAATTTCTCTGCACTCTGCCAGTGCAGAGAAACTGAAACAAAAAAGCTTACTAGGCTCTTTGTGCAGTTTTTGTGGGGATGTTTTGTGTCTGTATATTTTTACCAGTTTAATTTACTGCTCTGTAAGTTCCATGGGTGTTTTGTTTTGTTTTGTTTTTTTTTAGTTCAGCCTAACAATTGCATACAGATATATTACTGTTGCAGGGTAGATGCCTGCTGAGATAATGCGAAAGCAGTAACTGGTGCAAAGGGTAGGCTTGAACTCTTTTAATAATTCATATTTTAGACAAATTATTAATTTAGACAAAGGGAAGTGTAAAAACCATTGAAAGCTAGATTCACTCATTTTCTCTTTGTTGTGTGGGCTTTTTCTATTGACATTCTCAAACATGTAGAAATCCTGTGTTTCTCCCTACTTCCCACACTTTCAGAGCCGCTTGGGAAATGGTATTGCCAAGGGGAAAAGGGTTCTATTTGCCAGCAGAAACGACAGTCTGGGAGAGCAGGTAGGCAAACAGAGGGCAGCAGGATATGCACTGCCATGCCCAGCTGCCTGGATTTGTGATAGTCTCCTGCCATGTGCCAGTGCTCTTCTCTAGCAGCGTGGCTTCTCCAGAGCCATTAGGCAAAGCAGCTGCACTTCTGATCCCATCCCAGTTTTTGTTTCTGTGTAACTCCTCAGGAGGCAGCAGCTTTAAGGGTCTAGATCATCTCATACTTTGTCACAGATGTTTAAAAGTAGTCACTTTCCTGATCTAACTTCCCATAACTCAGCATGGTTCCTGACTTCTGTGTTAAATGAGGGGCAATAATGACTTGTTCTTCACAAACCTTGTTTCCCCGTGGTGTACCATGCTCCAGGACTTCACCTGCAAATGCAGATATTTTTGCAACTGTTTTACAATATATGGTAACCTAGGAAGATGACAGCAAAAGTTATTTCTCTTTGTAGGTGTCACGCATGTATCAGACTATACTTGTTTCATGCCAGGCAGTTTTCCAGTCCTGTGTTCATCCAGTGCTTAGCCGTGGGAGACCTAATGCACCTCAGAGGTATAGTAGGCAGCACGTTTCTTCCCTTGGCACACATTGCATTAGGATTTATACTATTGTAGCTGACCTTTTTACAGAGTCCTATGTTAATGCTTTCCAAGAATATTTGATTTGTCAGCAGGCACGTGAGCTCTGAAGAATTTATTTATTTATTTCTGTATTTATTGAAAGCCATGTTTACTAAATGAGAGCGGTATGGGTGACAGGCTTTGCTCTTTTTAATGCTTGCCTCTCTGCTTACTCTGGAGTACCTTTTAAGTTTTAGTATAGAGTATCCAAAAATCCTTTTTCAGTGGCTTGCGCAATCTTTGTGCCATCATGTTTTTTCATGTTTGAAAGTGGACTGGTAGTGGACTGAGACCTGATGCAACAAAAACATGCTCTTCTGATCTTGTTCTCCAACCAAAGCAGTCTGTCCTGTTATCCATGTTTTTTACCCTCTGCAGCACCTGGATTTTTTTATGTTCCTGAAGGGAGTCGCTGTTTATTTCTTCCTTTTTGCAAAGAAATTGGAGGAAGTAGCTTCAGCTACAGTCAAGATCTCTCCTGAGATGTGTCAGTCCCAGTAAAGTTTAATGAGTGACATTTTGTTGTGGAAGAAGAGCAAACATCAAAAGTTGGCAGCATTTGTTACCAAGCAACTTGATGAGCCATGTATGGACAGATTCACTGAATCGCCATGAGCAGTCCTTTAACTTTTATTTATTCCATAAATATTTTAACAATAAAAATAAGAAAATATTAACCAGTTATTGATATTTACAAGTCCAGTATGTCGAAGACATGAATTCCCCGCCACTGAGCTTCTGCACAACCAATAGACATGTTTTTAAATGATGTGTTTTAAACCAAACCTTCATTACAGGGCTCTATTGAAACAGTTGTTTTATCACTATCCTGATGGAAGTTGATGAAAGTTACATTACTGAATGGTATGTTGTTAATATGTTGCTGGCAGAAAATTCTCATCACAGGTAGTTCCATACTTAATCTCAGGTGGCAAATTCCAATCAAACCAGACCAACATTACAAAAAAAATTGACCTTAAAACTTCATTTGAGGAATCCAGTGACCTAATACTTGCTTGCTGAACAGTTTGATTTCTCTCATTACCTGATGAACTTGGCATCAGGAAAATCTTTCTCTCAGAAAAGAGTGCTTAATACTTTGTAATTAGATTTACAGGGAGATTTTGATCAATGGTCTTTTGCAAGGAGGTTTTGATCAATGGAGTTTTGCAAGGAGATTTATACCCTAATATCTGAGGAAGCACTTGTTGCTGGCAGAGCCAGTTAAGTAATCAGACAACTGATTTTGGAAGAGGCTTAAAGTTAATGCCAAGAAGGGTGCCTGATTAACACAGGAGATCCATACCATTGGCTGAGGTATGGATCACTCAGCTGCCACTGAGGGATGGTTCATGTCTGCAGGGCACAGCAGCTGTGTCTGGAATTTTTTTCCCCTCAAATTGAAACCTCTGCTCTCCCACCATCATGCCTCACAGCTGTGCAGGGGATAGTTAAGTAAAGAATGTCATTCTGTTTTCCTGTCTGCAGTAGAAGTAAATGGATTTACTAGTAACATCCTCAGCCATTTGAGAGACCACTCAGTTTTCAGTGACCTTAATATTCAAGGCAGGCATTGACTGGCAGTCACAAGCACAAATTAGTGAAAAGAAGTAGTAACTCTTTAATTACCTTGAAAAGAAAGTTATGAAAATTAATTCTATGTTGTTGGGTTTTGGTTTGGGTTTGTATGGGTTTTTGGTTGGTTTTTTGTTTTGGTTTTTTTGGGTTTTTTTTTTTTTGGTTTGGTTTGGGTTTTGTACTTTAAATATATTGAGGGTTTCTAGTATTGCCTGCAGAACACCAAATCTTGTGCCAGCTCTGTACAACATAAGATACTAACACTCTGTCAACACCAGCTGATCATGCTGTTTGCCTCTCCTGTCTCTTGCAAGTGTCCTACTAGTGTCTTGACTACAGAACCACTGGAGTTATTTCTAACACAAAAAGCCCTTTCACTTATCCGGATGCTTGAGTTTAGTGTTACTGTGAGCTTGATCTGGCCAGCCTAAATGTAAATACCCCTCCTTCAAATGTAAATGTAATTAATTAGTGGTGTGGACATAAGCTAGTTCCACTCAGATGCTGCTGAGTTTCCCTGCTTTTCTGCTGATGCAGTTTTTTCCTATTCCCCAATGTGCCAGAGGGAGCACAGCTCACTGGATCATGCAAGACCTCTCTTTGTCTTTTGACAAGAAACGAGGCTTTCTTTTGGATGTGTCTGGTAGCTTAAAAGCAATACTGGAAACAATTTATGTGCAGCACTTCCAAACTACTGAACGATAAAGCTGTTATTGTCATGATAAAGTAGAACTTTGGGGGAAGAACTGAATGAAGGAAGTCCAATAATTTGAGTAAGTAACTGAGGAAAACATGAGGAAGTAATGCTAGGGTTTAAAATCCATCAAAATGCAAATAGAATGAGCAGTGGCAATAGTAATTAAACAGCTGAAGAAAATCAAGTTATATTAGGTTTCTTTCAGCAATTACAGTAAACTGAAAGTGAATAGTGCTTTTCAGAGACAGCAAACTGGTATTTCATAAGCAGAAAAAGCTTTTAATTATTTAGACTGATACTTGTTTTGATACATATGGTTCTTAGTGCAACACAGTTCTTGGCAACACTTACTTCTGCAGGCTAACCCAGTGTAACTTGATTTTGAGATCATTTAAACCACACAGGCACCCTCAGTGAGAAGACCATTAGTAGTCCTTTGGTATAGCTTTCAACAATATGTTGTGGAGGCAGAGATAAGGAGGCATCTGTAGGATTTTGTGGGTCCCAGTCATCAGCTGCCTTTATAGTTGTGTTTTCAAACTGTGGAAGTGGTAGCACAGAATTTACTGTTCCCAGAATATATATCATAAACCTTACAATTTGTCATAGCTTAATTCATCACTAAATGTAACTCAGTACCCAAGGACTATCTTGCATTGATTATGCTAATTTCTGCTGTAGCCCTTTTTGTATTTATGTACATACTCTCTGCACTGAGGCTTGAAAGACCTTGGCTAAATAAAAAAGACCTTTATTATTGTGATAGGAGAATGTTTTCTGGGCAGTAAGCCTGTGGCTGCTCTAAATTACTTTCTGCGGTGAAAAATTGTGTTAATATTGTCCTAAACATAAAACAAACTGTAATGATGACTGGTAACAAATAACAAAAAAGGTCTGCTGTGCAGCTGGAACTGCATTATTTGAAATATTAAGTCATTTTACCTAACCCTGTAATAATGCTTCTTTAAATGCTGTAGCAATGGGCACAATGCTCATAAGCACAGAAAATCTGGTGGTCACAAACAGCAAGGTGTCTCTTTCCTGACTGCATTTTTTTTCTCTCTTCTTTCACCCCAGATTTCCCACACCTTCTTCCCCCTGCAGTGGCTTTGAACATCATCCTGTGCTGCTGGTGGGGCAATCTGTGCTTCTTCATACCAGGACAGAATAAAGGCCTGGGAGCCACCTCTCCTGCCTCACCCTTCTATAAAACGTTACATTCTGTATTACCACAAGTACATTAATGGGAACCTTGCATCCTATTCCTGGAGATCTGGAGGAAAAAAAACATTAATCTAGCACCATGTGAAGATAAAACTATTCTAGTCTCCCATGGATCATGTTTCTGCAGAGGACATTCATTCCAGCAGGTGGCAAGTCATGTGTGCAGTTCTTTGGCCCCTGGTAGCCTTTCGGCAGGGATCTGGCAGCATCTTCCTGCGTTGGCTTTTGGCTACGTGGTGATGTCAGCTCTGTCATCTTGAGTCATTTGTCTAAAAACAACTCCCTGCTGCTGAGGGAGTAAAGCACCTAGTGGGTGGTCAGGAAACAAGAAATAGCTCAGTGTAGAAAGGTCACAGAATTACAGCTTTTAGAGAACACTGAAGAGGTGCTAAGGTCTTCATGCTCTGGTGCTGCCCTGTAAGAGAAGTCAAATGATTATTTGCTCAAGAAATTCACTCATTGTCACCAGTCCCACTTGTGTCAGTAATATTCTACCATTTTCTTGGAAGTGATTAAGGTCTGCATTTGCAAGTGGGAATTATGTTACCATAAATCTAAATTGTACTTTGAATTCAATGCCATTCTCTGAACAAATTAAAGACTTGGGATAATGTCAGCAGTGTTTGCCTTTGCAGATAGGGTGGTGCCTGTGGGGACTTTTCTGATGAGTTTCAGTACTGGTAACTTGTGGAAATATGTATGCGTGTGTGTGTGTATGCATGTACATATATATATATTTTTAACCCTTTTCCTTGAAAACTGAGAAAAGTTAAGGCTGTACATCTGCTGAAGGGATGCAATTGCACATTTATCACTCCTTCTTCCCACCCATGAGGAATGTCAGCCAAAATGTGAATGTTACTCTTTAGATTCATGCAGAGGCTGTAATACCCAAAGTGTGACTTCTGGTAGGAGCCATTGTGGGAGAGGACAGGGGCAAATAAACATCGCATAAGATCAGTTCTTTTCCTTTTCTATACCTCTACAGTTGTTTCAGTTTAGTTTCTTGCTCCTGAAAGATAATATCTGGCTTTGATTGGAATATGCCTTTTAGACAGCTTGGGAGATGTCACGTGTGGATTTTGTAGGGTGGTGAGGTTTTTTTCTTCCAAGGCATGTCTTGGTTTAGCAGGCTTCTTGCAGGGTCATGGCAGATTGTTGCACTTCTTTACCTGAGAACAGAGAGATCTGGATTTTTTTCCTGTTACACCATGATTTGGAAGGTGCTTGAACACTTCATAGCAATCGTGAAAATATGCCTGAAACTGAAAGCAAACCCATTTTCCAAGCATACTTGTTCTTCCAGGATATTCTGGGAGGTTTCCTTAAAACAGCTTTAAAAGTTCTCCAAGGCTTTCTGAAAAGTGCATTTCTGTCAGTTCATACTCCAAGAAGAATGCTTCCAACAGATGACATTTTCACCCCAGTCTCATTTGTTACACAGCTCATTATATCCCTTAAATATCACTTGTTTCCTGTGATAATCTCTAGGCTTCCCCCTCTTTAGTTCTTGTGACATAGGTGAGATGAAAGATAACAGACAACAATATAAGGAAGAGTATCTACAAAGAGGTGAATTTAACAAGTGGGGTCATGAAGGAAAAAGTGGTTTTGCTGCCAGCAGTGATGCTAGGTGTCTGAATCAAAGCTAAGGCAACTTTTTCCTCTGCTACAATCAAACCTGCAATTTCAGCTTGTCCTCTAAGCTGACCAAATGTAGAATTATATTTGAATCCACCTTAGTCAAAAGCTGCATCATGTATTTTGGAGGTAGTATTCTGTTGGAACTGAAACCACAAAGATGGTTTTGTGTGCTTCATATTGCAGTGATCTCAATGTAGTGTGTAAGCTGCTCAGTGGTGCAGGACTGACAAGCGGAGCATACTGGGCCTGTGTGTCCCTGGACAAGCTGCAGCAGCAGAAGTTCAGTTGTACACCCATTTACTTCTCTTTGCAGAGAGGCTTTGCTGGGCTCCTTCCATAATTAGACTGATTTTGGAAACCCTGAGGTAGCCAAGGTAAAGCTCTGCACTGCAGTCAGACAGGACTTGTTCACTCCTGAGTGGTCAGTGCTGGTAATGCTGAGACACTGAAGCCTCTGGAATGAGAGCCCCTTGTGGAAACTCCCAGCCTGCATGAGCACGAAGAGTGCCTGTTCTGAGCTCTTTGCAATTAAGTGAGATGCAGCTTTCATTGACTAGTAATATTTTTTAACCCTTCTCTTGCAATATCTTGCTAGAACGTAGTATGTCATCTTGAGAAAACAGACGCAATATTTTTAAGAAGCCAATCCTGAGAATGTTTTTGTTCCTTTTTTTTCCTTTTGCAGCAGAGCAATAGACTGATATGGGCATGTATTTTAAAATCCTCAAAAGATCAGCTGCTTAAGAGTGACTACATTTCTGAAATATGGACAAGTTTGCTCTCTGCAGTGCTTAGGGCACTACCATGTTCTGATGCATCCAATCTAGTAAATCCTGAGTAATCATGTGCATTCTGGGGTTAATATATAAATAGTAAGCAGTGCTTATTTTGTTAAAAAAATCAATTAGCAAAAAGGCAGCGCTGTCGCTCAACCATCCCACCACCCCTCCCCCAAACAAGAAAGAATATTCTAGAAATGTTTAAAGCTAAAATGGTATTAATTTAGCATAAACTGATGGCAAAATCTAAGTAGTTAGAAACAGTAGAGAAGAAAAGTGATAGAGAGCTGAGCTTGTAACTTCAACTACAGGACAGGAATGATGGGACACTGTGGTAATGTCTTGGTCTCTGGTATTTTTTCCCTGAAGCAAGGGAAGGCCTGTTTTATTAGAGGTTAAATATTAACTTATTTAAAGGAGAGCTTCACTTTGTAGTTTAAAGTTCCTGGTAATTTGCCATTGGATGAGTGAATTTGATCAAGTGGCATTGCTGTTCAGTTCAGTTGTTATTCCCACTGTCAGACAGAACAAACAGAAAAAACTTACACAAGCTTCTGAGGCATAAGGGAACTAGCCATCTTTTATCTTATATTTATTTCATTTGGGGATGATGGGACACCTTGAAAATCACAAGTCTTTCAGTGCTGGCTTTTACTTCAAACTGCAGGACTCTGCACTGTCTAATAACTGCGTTCTGACCTAAGGGACCTAGGTACAAAAGAGAAAGTTATCTCCCTGGTGCTTTTGAAGCTTTAATTAATTTCCATGAAGTTTGTTTAGAGATCTTTCTAGTGGAGTCTCACAAGTGATATAATCTCAAGCTTTTTTTCCTGCATGTAAGGACTGTTCGTTATTTTTCATCTTCAAACATAAAATTTGGTTCATAATACTACTTTCTTGTACAGAGAGCAGAAATGAGGTTACATATTATGGATTACCTTAACCAGAATTACTTTTAAAAATTCCTGCAGTTTTATCAATAACAATGTTCTGTCATCCCATTAGATGATAATTAAGAACTTTTTTATATTTCTTGTCTCAGGAAATACATGTTTTTTCAGCTGTTTGCAAAGGTATATACTTAACATATATGAGGAGCCAAAGACAAAGCATAATGTAAAGTACTTCCAGTATTTGTTTTTTAAGTTGAGGAAAGGATCCTACTTAGCAAGCTTTTTTTAAGTTTCATCCTTTTAGTGGTTTTTATCTTCTCCTTGTGCTGTTGAAACTGTTTAAACCAAAGAAATAGCACCTAAGTAAAATTTCAAGCAAAAACCCTCATAGGATTTGTTTAAAAATAATACAACTTCTGTAGCATGCAGTGGAGTAGCACTGACACTGCATCATGACACAACTGGACCTTCTTATATTTACATGCATATTTTGCAGGTAAACATGTGCTTCAGGTCTGGTTTTCTGTATGGATTGAATCCCTGCTTCAAACAGAAACACCAGAGGAGGATTTGCGTGTGTAACAAATGTGAAATTAAGCTGTTCTTTAGGCTTGACCTCCTTTAGTTTGAAGGAAACCTTGTTCTGTTCTAAATGGTAGTTTCTTTCTTTGGGTGGAAGGAGAAACTTCCTAGAGGTCTCTGCAGAGAGGTAGAGGATGCTGGGTGGGTATTCTAAGGAAGGAGGAAGGGAAGAAAGGAGAAAACAAAGAAACAAACAAAAAACCCAATCCCCAAGCTCCCCATATCTGAAGAAAAAGGGGTCACCTATACATTGAGGTGTCACATCATTGTGTCTCGTTGGCTGTAAAAAGTGCCATGGTTCCATTATACAGTTGCAGATCCTTTCACTAAAGCAAGACACATGCTGCCTCTGTGACAGGAGTAACCCTTCAGAAGGTCTGCAGTGTGCACCAGAGCCCTGCAGACTTAAGATTGGAGTGTGCATCAGGAAAAAGATCTTTTGAACTGGCACACAGGCTGATGACTGTAGAAATGTCAGAGCTGGGAGAGAGGAGATGGTGTGGAGTGAGGTGAACTGCAGCAGGCGGATTGTGTTCTGTTTATCTTTTGCTTGTGGATGATGACCAGAAGTTTAAATTTGCTATAGAAGATGAAAAGTTGGGAAAAGATCATTTTCTCATTAAATTTCAGGAATTCAATGTCTCAGGAAGAGATCCAGCAAGGGGAGTGATATGAACAAAGTGACCCAATAAGTACAGTGGCTTTCTAATCAGCATCTTACCTGAACTGATGAATGAAGAGTGAAGGTTTTGGAGAAGCCTGAGGGCAGGAGGATGTATGTTAATCAGACAGTATATAAGGTAGATTTGAGGAATAAAATTTGCTGTTGGGATAAAAAGAGATGAGGATGTAGGAGAGGAGAGAGGTGGAGGTGGAGGGGTTTTAACTGTGCCTCAATAATTCAGGTCAGGGGAAAAAAAAAATTAAAAGTAGCATGTGACAGAAAGAGAGAAGTGGTGGGGGAAAGCTAGGAGAGGGAACATGTAACAGTTTCACAGGGACTTCAGTAAAAACCAGTTCTGTGCCATTTTCTGCTTTCCAATGGTACACCTTTTGGCCTAGTTGCTGACATGCCTCAGAGAAAATCACTAGGTGCATATCTGAAGGAGAGCATCTATAAATTATGATCTAATTAATGTCTGTGAAAAGGAGTGGGCTTTCTTACTAAGTGCAGGGAACTGGATCTCTTCAGCTCTTTCACTGACTCACCATGCATCAAGGGCTGGAAGTAGGAATACTAATTCCTGTTTTACATCTGAAGAGGCTAGGGGGGCTCTGGTAACAACTGAACTACATTTTGGAACAAGTCAGCTATCTCATATACCTTACTTCTTGCCAACCTTTTGATTCAATACAGATTTACTTACCATATCTTTTTTTTTCTCTTCCAGTTACTATTTCTTCAACTGCAGAAAAAGGTAATTTTTTTTTTTTTTTAAAGCTCTGAATAGTTTTGTTGCATGCAACTTCTAAGGCATGTATAATTTAAATGTACTCCTTTATGTGTAAGCTCTGTGTAGTGTAGACTAGTGCTAAGAAACAAAGTAAATATTGTGAGGTGGAGACATTTAGCTTCTAATACCTCAAGCTTGGGATGATGACAAGACCTGTGGGTAATGCAACTATGATTTAGGTGTGCAAATATTTTTAAATGGTTACATTCAAAGACAGAAAAAGGAAAAGAGAGAAGGAACTGCAACAGATCCACAAGTCCATTTGCTTCTTATTCCTGAACACACCCTGTGAGACTTCTGAAAGTAGAGTTGCTGTACTGCTTGCTCGTTTCCAAAGTTTAACAATTTCCTCAGAACTCCATTCTTTAGGGCTGGTTAGAACTGTGCATCACACAACTGTTTCAAAGTTGACTGCACATTATAATTTTAAATTTCCAGGTGAAGTGATTAAGGCCTTGTTTTGGCAAATTTTATGTAAGTCTTCATATGGGCTTTGGCAAGTACCAGCCACAATGGGTTGTACTTAGAGATACCAACTGACCAAAGAAATGTCAGCATTCTTGCTCTACCACTTCTTTTAATTGTGAACAAAACCTAGTCTAGAGAACAATTCAGTTCCAGAAGTTCAAAATACAGGATTCTTTTACAATTTTTTTTTCTTTTTTTTGGAAGTTCATTTCAACTTACTGGGGAACATAAGTGGTACCGTAAGCATAGATTAGCATTTTGACTTCCACAGATGGCTTTCTTCAGAGTATGAGACCACTAGTAAGAAGCTTTCATCTCCTAAATATTTTTTCAAAAGATCACATAATTTGAAGCTACTCTAGCAGTTTTCTTCTTGGTGGGGAACATCCAGGAGAACACTGAAGAGAAGGACCCTTGATGGTTCAGGATGGAACCTGTCCACTTTCATCCTCTAATAGATGAAAGAGTGGGAAAATCTTCAAAAAAACCCTGCAAGCCATACAAGATAGGAGCTGTGTCTTAGCCTGGGTTTTTACATCACATTGCAGAGCTGGCTTCACCTAGACTTCACAAAATACTGTTTTGTGAATTGCTGTTTTGCATTACTGTTGACCTGTATAGGAATAAGTATCACTTTCTAGTCTCTCCCAGAAAGCCAAGATCCATGTCTCAGATAAGGACTGAGTAGTGATGTTGGTGTTGCATAATCAGATCTCTGGTTTTAATACAAATGTATTAAACAGTCAGTGCCTGTCTGACTGAAGTGGGTACTCTTAGATCTACTAAGAAGAAAAAAAAGATGCTTGATTAATAAATGAGACAGAGTATCATTGGAACCTGACTGTTAGGCTTTTAACAGCTGTCACCTGCTATTGCACCTTCATTTCTGAAGCATGCCCAGGCATCCTGCAGGCATGAATTTCCTTACCATTGAGGTTGATCTTAAAAGGAGATGTGAAGTCTTTTTTTTTTCATTTTATTAAAGGCTATGATAAGCTTTATGAAATTCTTAGAAGCTAATTTTGAATGACCAGGAAATAACATTGCAGGAGTCAGAAGACCAAAGTATCAATGACATTGCTATGTAAATATATAATGTGCATCTTAGCACATGTATTTTGATCTATATTTCAGTGTATTATATTCAAATCCTTTTACTCCACAGTTAGTTACAACTTTTTATTAAATTAGTGACCATTTCTTCACTCTTTTAAGACTTAATTGTTTCTTGGTAGTTTTATATTCTTGTCCAGACTTACATCTATTAGGATAGGTGAATAAAATCAATGCTAAATATCTCAAAAAATATAATATACTTCTGTCGTATATTATTACCTCTTTGTAATCCGTGTCTTGGAAGTAATGTTAAGAATGATTCAGAAAAGGACATTAAGGGCAAATCTTAAAAGGGTTTAGCATATTTTAGCAAGATACTAAGAGTAGTTCTAAAGACATTGTCCTCCTAACAGCATAAATTATGGTCCAGCAAGCATCAGTGCCCTTAATGAGAGATGACTTCACTTAGTCACAGTATGGCACCAATAGTTCTGGATTCCTTTAGCTTAGCTGAGACTTCCTCATGTCTTTAAGTTTGGCTAAAGAGGCAGATATTGGGGTTTGAGATTTTTGATCTTTTCCATCTAGCTTATAATTTCAAGAAAATGAGCTGAACAGAAATGAAGCTATCATGTATTATTCTGGAAACAGCTGCAAGAGGCTTCAGGGAGTATTCTGCAGAAAAAATATTGCCACCCAAAACAGTGGGGTAGATGAACTGCCAAAGTAAAGCCATCAAAAAATACTCCCTTTACTCCCTTTCATTTCTTAGGGAGCACTGATGGCACAGGTACCTGTAATCTCAGTTGGAATAGCAGCATGAAAGTGGGAAAAGGAACAAAAATTTGTTCAGTGTGTTGCCAGTATGGTCTGCCAATTTCAGGCTCTTTCTCCTCTTGACTGGGTGGTCCCCATCACTAGAAGAGCTGTGAAAGCCTTGCTCTTCCTTGGGTTGTTCCAGTTTGGCTGCTGAGGACAGGCTTATAGTGGTGATGACAGACTGCAAGATCTCAGTTTCTCCAGGAGTGCAAGAGCACTTAAACTGCTGCCTGTTTCTAGTAAATACTGGTAGGGCTGGCACAGATCTGTACCCTTGCTGCAACCAGCCTTGGTACCTCTTGTTCTTTGTGTTGTTGTGGCATTTGCAGCCTGTGGCAAGACTTTGAGGTTCTGGCATTTGAAGTATTGTGTATGCACTAAAAATAATCCTTCAGAACAATTTGAAATCTGTAGGTGATTTTTATGGACAGAATGGAACTGTTTACTTAGTGTTAGTTTTGCTGTGCCCTACCCTCCCATGTATCTCATTTCCTCTTTCCTTCTATTCAATTTCTCTAACCCTCTTTTTCTGCAAAGTTCTGATGTGTGCTGCTGATTGTGCTCTGTGTCAGTTCCTGCTTTTTTCCCAGACTGTTTTCTCATGTTTTAATTGCTTAACTGCTTTATGTTTGAATGTGTATAGTGTGTTTTTAATAAAATGCCATTTCTAATTATGCAGTGCCCAGTATAGTAACACACAAATTCTTTCCTACCAGCATGACAGTTTTAGCATAGGTTTAGAAAAAGTTTTTGCTTCCTGCATTTTCAGTCAGCTTCACAGCTGAAAATTTCCCAAATCTGTAAGGTTGGAAGAGTCAGAGGCAAGGTAAAAAAGCATAACTGAAAAATAGCTCAAGTGCAGTTTGTTTGGGTTTTTTACTGCAACAAGCAAGGAAAATCCTGGAAGATAAATTAAGCCCACATCTTCAGTGACTGTGCACAAGCATTTCCTGAGCTGTTTGAAGTTCCCAAAATTTCAAGCCTGTTTTACTATCTATAGAGTATGTCATACAGCTTCTTAAAGGGCTCTTTTATGTGCATGGGAAACTAGGTTAAGTTTCCTTTTTCCTGCAATTGAAGATGATATAAGTGAAGATAATGTAAATATTTAGTGTGACTTTTTTTTTAAAGCTTGTTGTTCTGGCACAACTGATCTGTTTCCTCTTGACAAGTGGTAAAATAAAACCATTGGAGGAAACAATATTGGAAGAAGCTTCCTAGGTCATAAAGTCTGGCTCTTCAGTCTTTAAGGCAATCATATCTTTAAAAACCATTCATAAAGTGATTGAGCTCCTGACTAAAGCCACCTTCATTTTATTGTCCATTACTACAATAGCAGGACTCTTCCAGTTTATATTCCTGGGATGATTTGAAAGAAGATACCTCAGGCAATTTTTAACTCATAGCTATCTCGCAATCCTCTCCCAACCCCTGGTTTCAAGTTCTTACTGTCACTGATGCCTTCTATAATGACACAATACTGTGCTGGTTATAATTGAAGTAGAAATTAAATTGAATTCTGCAGGTCAGCTATCAAATACTTTACTATAGTCTAGAATGGAATTGTCTCATCTTCTTTATCAAAAAAGGTTAGTAACCTACATGCCACAGGTGAAGATGCATTCAAGTCTGGGTTTTTGAGGGTTGCTTGTTGGTTTTTTTCCCTCTTCAGGATCTATTTTTGAACTGTACAAAAAAAGCATATTATTTCCTTGAGGAATAGCAACCATCACATTTGGTTATTTATTTATTTAAAGTGAGTACTCCTAGAGTGCTAAGTCTGTCCAGGGAATAGAGTTTAATATAAGTTAATTTTATCAGATAGTTAAGAATGTTGCAGTAGGGGCTTCATCCAAGGTCAGAGATCTTGTTTCTTGTTCTTTTTCAGCTGTATTCACCAAACTCTTACTTGCATTTTCTTGCAGCTGTCTACCTTGCAGTTTTTCATCTGTCATTTTTCATGTTTGTGTGGTCCTATTGGAAGACAATTTTCACCTCGCCTGCATCCCCCTCAAAGGAGGTAAATATAATGTTAGAACACTGTCAGTGCCTTTTTTATAAATAGCTGAACTGTTTTCAGTGATGAAACTTGTTTTCAGTACTGTATGATTCACCTTTCACTTCTCATTATTTAAAATAGAACAGCATGACAGTTTATCATGAATAAAAATTATCAAATAACTCTTAAAATACCTTATAGTTTGTGTAATGACATTTCCTTTTATGGAATGTGCATTTAATTCATCACAAGTTTGATTGTCATGTACAGTGCTTTGCTGTGAATTATCTTGCTTGAAATCTGAAACTTTTTAAACCAATAAATAAAGTGACAACGTTTTAAATTTCCAT